>NC_090266.1:255217545-255577432 GCF_040414725.1 Anabrus simplex
TTAGAAATTGCTGCGGAAGAAAGGAGAAATTGATGGAACTTACTAGGAAATCGAATCTAACAAAGAAGTCAGCTAAGGACAACATGATGGCAAGCATAATTGGCAGTCATACAAATTTTAGTGTAACATTGAAGGGTATGTTTAGGTACTTTAAGGCAGAAACAGGTTTCAAAAAGGATATTCCAGGAATCATTAATGGACAAGGGGAGTGTGTACATGAAGATCTTCAAAAGGCAGAAGTATTCAGTCAGCAGTATGTAAAGATTGCAGATAGAGGAGGTGAATAATGCTAAAGAAGTATTAAAATTTACATATGATAGCAATGACATTTACAAAAAGTTACAAAAGTTTAAAACTAGGAAATCGCCTGGAATTGAAAAGATTTCTGTGGATATACTAAAGACAATGTGTTGGGATATAGTACCATATCTCAAGTATTTATTTGATTACTGTTTGCATGAAGGAGCTATACAAAATTATTGGAGAGTTGCTATAGTAGCCTCTGTGTACGGTATAAAGGAAAGGGTGATAGGCATAAAGCTGAAAATTACAGGCCAGTAAGTTTGACAAGCGTTGCATATAAACTTTGGGAAGGTATTCTTTCTGATTATATTAGACATGTTTACGAAATTAATAACTGGTTCGGTAGAAGGCATTTCGGGTTTAGGAAAAGTTATTCCACTGAAGCTCAACTTGTAGGATTCCAGCAAGATATAGCAGATATCTTGGATTCTGGAGGACAAATGGGCTGTATCGCGATTGATTTGTCTAAAGCATTTGATAGGGTGGATCATGGGAGACTACTGGCAAAAATGAGTGTAATAGGACTAGACAAAAGAGTGACTGAATGGATTGCTATATTTCTAGAAAATAGATCTCAGAGAATTGATTTTATCTGACCCTGTAATAATTAAGAGGGGAATTCCTCAAGGCAGTATTATTGGACCTTTATATTTTCTTATATATATAAATGACTAGCTGATGTACCCGTGCTTCGCTACGGGATTCTCAGAAAGACTGTCTTTGTGGTTTTCCTACCTGAAGTCGTCAGAAGGAATGTAGTGATTAAAAGCAATGCTATATAAAATTCTCAATCAAAATTAATAAACCACATATTCTCTCACTTTTAACGAACAGTACTACGGTGTCGATCTAACAGTCCAAAGTTCCAGTGCTGCAATGACCAGACCGCAGACAGCCGTGAACACTTCTCTGCCATTATTCCTTTAAATATTCACACTGCTCATTCCAATCAGTGCCTCAGAGTAGGAATTGAATAGCTCGAATGCTATGATAGACCAGTTTGTTACGTATCAGTAGTAACAGAAATTTTTCTAACTCCCCAGCTACTTTCCGCCAATTTTCAGGCAGTCTGTTATACTCGGTACGACCGGGTGAGTTGGCTGTGCGGTTAGGGGGGCATAGCTGTGAGCTTGAATCTGGGAGGTAGTGGGTTTGAACTCCACTGTCGACAGCCCTGAAGATGGTTTTCCGTGGTCTCCAATTTTCACACAAGGAAAATGCTGGGGCTGTAACGTATTTAACATAGGGGCTGCTTCCTTCCCACTCCTAGGCCTTTCGTATCCCATCGTCGCCATGAGTCCTATCTGTGTCGGCGCGACGTAGAGCAGATTTTAAAAAAATCGGTATACAGCAGTAATCCCATCTATCGGAGATGAATGGCAACAGACACACAAAGCAAATCACAACAAACAATGGTCAATGTAATGTTATTGTTGATCAATGTTATGAGCTTTTGGTATTGTAGGCCTTCACATTCAGTTTTCTTTCGACTCTGTAATATAAGGCCGTCTTATAAAATTAATTATAGCGTAGGCTGTAGTTCCTTATTCCCCGACTTTACATACCGATTTTCATTCAATTCTGTTTACCCATTTTCTCGTGATGGCGCTGATATGATCTTAGCAACAAAAATCCATATTCATGAACATCTCCGTTATCATAGTCGGTACGGTCAAAATGTATAAGACATAAATGATCGGAAATTTAATACTATGTAACTTTATTTATATAGTAATTGTCACTAAGACCACTAATAACACAAATATTCGAGAATTACATTTTGGACCTTCCCCTAAACTACCATTTCGCTCAGCGTGAATAAAGTTATTTATGACCTAGATTGTAGTGACTTATTCCCCGAATTTGCATACCGATTTTATTTACGATGGGACAACTATAACAAATATTTTAGAATTAAATTTTAGGCCTTCCCCTAAATTACCATTTCTTTCAGAGTGAATATATGTTATTTATACTTTATATTGTAGCGACTTATTTTAGAACTTTACATACCAGTTTTCATTAAGGTAGGACCACTAATAACATAAATATTTGAGAATTAAATTTCAGGCCTTCCCCTAAACTACCATTTCGCTCAGCGTGATTAAAATAATTTATAGCCTAGATTGTAGCGGTTCATCACCCGACTTTACATTCCGATTTCCAATAAATTCTCTTCAGCCGTTTTCTCGTGATGCGTGTACATACATACATACATACAGACAGACAGACAGAAATTACGGAAAAGTAAAAAATGCATTTTCTTGTTACTGTGGACATGACCGATACTGAAATATCATTCTTTTCAAATTCTGAGCAATGTACAGACAAAACTCTTATTTTATATATATAATATCGGTAGGGGATTCGAATCAGAGATAAGGCTTTCTGCGGATGATGTTATTCTGTATAGAGTAATAAATAAGTTACAAGATTGTGAGCAACTGCAACGTGACCTTCGATAATGTTGTGAGATGGACAGCAGGCAATTGTATGTTGATAAACGGGTTAAAAGTCAGGTTGTGAGTTTCACAAATAGGAAAAGTCCTCTCAGTTTTAATTACTGCGTTTATGGGGTGAAATTTCCTTTTGGGGATGATTGTAAGTATCTGGGTGTTAATATAAGGAAAGATCTTCATGGATGTAATCACATAAATGGGATTGTAAATAAAGGGTTCAGATCTCTGCACGTGGTTATGAGGGTGTTTAGGTGTTGTAGTAAGGATGTAAAGGAGAGGGCATATAAATCTCTGGTAAGACCTCAACTAGAGTATGGTTCCAGTGTATGGGACCCTCACCGGAATTACCTGATTCAAGAACTGGAAAAATTCCAAAGGAAAGCAGCTCGATTTGTTTTGGGTGATTTGCGACAAAAGAGTAGCGTTACAAAAATGTTGCAGTTTGGGCTGGGAAGAATTGGGAGAGAGCAGACGAGCTGCTCGACTACGTGGTATGTTCCGAGCTGTCAGCGGGGAGATGGCGTGGAATGACATTAGTAGACGAATAAGTTCGAGTGGCGTCTTTAAAAGTAGGAAAGCTCACAATATGAAGATAAAGTTGGAATTCAGGAGGACAAACTGGGGCAAATATTCATTTGTAGGAAGGGGAGTTAGGGATTTGAGTAACTTACAAAGGGAGATGTTCAATGAATTTCCAATTTCTTTGAAATCATTTAAGAGAAGGCTAGGAAAGCAACAGATAGGGAATCTGCCACCTGGCCGACTGCCCTAAATGCAGATCAGTATTGATTGATTGATTGATTGATTGATTGATTGATTGATTGATTGATTGATTGATTGATTGATTGATTGATTGATTGATTGATTGATTGATTGATTGATTGATTGATTGAAGTAATGCAAGTAACTACAGAGGCATAACACTACTGGACTCCCTAAGTAAATTATGTACAGGAATTTTGGAAAATAGCCTGATTTAGTGGGCGGAAGAATTTTCCATCCTCTCGAGATATTAAGAGTGGTTTCAGGATAGGTAGAACAACAGTAGATAGCATTATGATTGTAAAAACAATAATAAATATAAAAAACCAAACCAAACCCCATGGCACTACAGCCCTTGAAGGACCTTGGCCTACTAAGCGACCGCTGCTCATCCCGAAGGCCTGCAAATTACGAGGTGTCGTGTGGTCCACACGACGAATCCTCTCGGCCGTTATTCCTGGCTTTCTAGACCGGGGCCGCCATCTCACCGTCAGATAGTTCCTCAATTCTAATCACGTAGGCTGAGTGAACCTCGAACCAGCCCTCAGGTCCAGGTAAAAATCCCTGACCTGGCCGGGAATCGAACCCGGGGCCTCCGGGTAAGAGGCAGGCACGCTACCTCTACACCACGGGGCCGGCAATAATAAATATACCAAACGAAAATCAGGAAAACTATATATAACGCCTATAGATTTTCAAAAGGCCTTTGGCACAGTCAGCATGTTCGCATTGGTCTCGAAATTACGCCTATTAGGGGTGCCTAGAAAGATGATACACGCGCTTGAAGCGATCTATGGAGGGATGCAATGTATTTTTAGGGTACCGGTAGGTGATGTGGTTGGATTTGAAACAAGGGTATAAGCTATTTCCTGTTTTATTTTTGTTATTTATCAATGATATATTAATTGGACATGGAAGAGATAAGTGGACGTGTCCAGTTTTCGTAAGTCATGAAATACCAGGCCTAATTTTTGCGGACGATGTCCTGCTGATGACATTAACGGCCGGAGGCATGCAAAAGAGTACGGTATCAATGCTGTGGCAGAATTTAAAAAAAAGATCATTTAAAATGAACATCTCCAAGATGAAAGTTCCAATTTGTAAGAAGGGCTGTAAAGGAGCGAAGAATGAACGATGGACGATAAATGGATGTAATGTAGTGGTCACAAATAGATTATGCCTAGTGTACTTGGGAATATATATAGCAAATAACGGGAAATGGGTCTACCAAATAAAAAAGCTATTTTAAAAGGTCTTGCAGCATTATCAGTAATTCAAATTCTTGAAAATAAATTCCCAAATATAGATTATAATATACAGAAAAAGTCCTTAAAGCTGTAGTGAAAAATAGAATGTTGTATGCAGCTGAACTATGGGATGGGGTGGGGGTGGGGGCAGAGAATGAGTGTGAGATGCTGAATCAGGTAATGAGTACGTTTTGTAAAGTTATAATGGGGTTACCAAATTGTACTGCAAACTATTATTAAGAGAATTTTGAAATATTTGTTAAGATTGAAAAGATGAGAGGATGGCCAGCATTTGCAGTTTGCACATTAAGATTAGAGAGACAAAATTCAGGAAGAGTACTGGCTAACTAAAGTTAAAAGTGATACTGGATAGGATGGGATTCGGAAATTATTGGAAGATGGACCTCGAGAAGTTGGAGGTATCGACGAGTAAACTAATTGTTATACGACTCACTCAATTGGGAATGCGCAGTCTAACCTAGTCAGCGTTCGGTGACAGACGTATTGTGTGGAGGTGTCAGGAGAGTCGGCGTGGAATGTGAACGGTGGCCAGTAAAGTAATTCGAGAGGGAAGAGGAAGATGATTGGCGTAGATCAATATCGTGTGGCTATTGGAAGATGGCAGATGAAAGGGAAAAAGGAGATAGCTAGAAATAAAGGAAGTATAATGGAAACAAGAATGATGGACGAGATGATATTGGCGGCAGTGGTGATTATGATATTACTAGTTATAGGAGGAGGAGAGGTAAACCCCGGCCCGACTTCTAGTGGCAACATGAACTGGGAAGACGTGGAGGTCATTAGAAAAGTGGTGAAAGAAGTGGTGGAAGACGTATGCCCGTTTGAGCAGATTAAGAATATGATGAAAGAGCAAATGAAAGAACTTGAGCATATAAGGCGGTGGATACAGGGAAAAACAGACGAGATAATGAGTAGAGTAGAAACCAACGCAAGAGAGATCATATCACTCAGTTCAAAAATAAGGGAGATGGAAGGAGAGGTGGTGAAGTTGCGAGCGGAAAATGAAGACTGTAACCGAGAACGGAGGAAGAAATGCCTATTCATATATGGAGTACCGGAAGACAAAGCAGAAGATAAAGTACTGACAACATACGAAGTTGTGGAAGTCATCCAGAAAATGATGAGAATTAATTTTAGCGAAGTCGATATTGATGACGTAGAAAGGACAGGTAAAAAACGGGGTGATAGACCGATAAAACTGAAACTATTCTCCACCTTAATGCGGAAATAGTGATAAGAAGTGCAGATAACATACGGAGCACAAAAATTTGGATTAAAGAAGACATTGGTAGAGAAGGGGTAAAGAATATAAACACTCTGAAGAAACATTTGGCCAGGGCTAAATTACAGGGGTTAAGAGCTCATATTAAGGGTCAAAAATTAGTAGTGACCAGCGGTACTTGGACTAGAACGTGGACTGCGAAGAAATTACGAGAAATGGAAGATGACAGGAATGACGAAGTGGTAGTGGGAAAGAGAGTGGAGGAAAGACAAGCCAGAGACTGTAAAGTGGGGATGAAGGACATGGAGGCAAAGAAAGAAACAAGGATAATAAGGTAAAGGAACCAGGCTCGCAGCATGAAGGAAGTAACTTGATAGATTTGTTAGCCATAGCGAACAGGGAGGTAATGGCAGAGATGAGGAGTGTGATAAGGAAGGAAACCAGGGAGGCCTGGGCACTAACGAAGGAGTCCAGGACGGAGGCCAGTGGGAGAGAAGATAGAAGAATACAGGGAGAGATTGTGGGAGTAGAAACACAGGACGTAACAAGAGCAAGTAAATGAAGTGAAAACACGACTGGGAAGCAAGAAGAAGAAGAAGAAGAAGAAGCAAGAGGTGCCCTAGTGAGAGGGAGAAGTCTGAGCCTAAGAGAGGTATGGGGCAAAAAGAACAAAGTAGACGAAGGCATTGTGACAAGAAGCAAAAAGTTAATGTGTAGTGAGAAGTAAATGGCTATATACATGATAATAGTGGAGTGTGTGCGTGTTATTCATAATTATGTTAAGAGCGAGTAAACGACAGGTGTGATAGAAGAGGCAAGTTTCCAGGTTATCAAGTGTGTAGTGAAAAATTGGGAATGCTCTCTCCCCAGTGTTTATTCATTCATGCATGCATGAACACAATTCAATCATGCACTTATTCATTCATTCAGCCATTAATTTATTCAGTTCATGCATGCTGTCCGTTTAATATGACGGAGAACTCTGTACAGACTTATGACAAATAAATAAATACCGGGACAAATATTGTACATACACACATCAAAAAAGGTTTCGCATCACCTTGGTGCTAAGAGATCCTGAACCTTTACATATAAATGGAATAGAGATACATAAAAACAACATTTCAGCTCTCTTTATTGTTCACGAAAACCACATACTGCAAGTTGTACAATCATACAGCTAGCTTATCTGAAGTTGTCCAGATTGCAGCATACACCAGTACCTCTAATACCCAGTAGCACATCCTCTTGCATTGATGCATGTCTGTATTCGTCGTGGCATACTATCCACCAGTTCATCAAGGCACTGTTGGTCCAAATTACCCCACTCCTCAACATCGACTCGGCGATGATCTCTCAGATTGTTTGATGGGTCATCTCGTCCAAAAACAGCCCTTTTCAATGTATCCCAGGCATGCTCGATATGGTTCATGTCTGGAGAACATGCTGGCCACACTAGTCGAGCGATTTCGTTTTCATGAAGGAACTCATTCAACTCATTCGCACGATGCGGGCGATAATTGTCGTCCATGAAGACGAATGCCTCTCCAAAATGCTGTCGATATGGTTGCAATATAGGTCGGAGGATGTCGTTTCTGTATCGCATAGCCGTTTCAGCACCTTCCATGACCATCAGTGGGGTACGTCGGCCCCATATGATGCCACCCCAAAACATCAGCGAACTCCAACTTGCTACACTCGCTGGACAGTGTGTCTAAGATGTTTAGCCTGACCAAACTGCCTCCAAACACGTCTCCGACGATTGTCTGGTTGAAGGCATATGCGACACTCGTCTGTGATGAGAACGTGATGCCGGTTCTTACGGGTTCATTCAGCTTGTTGTTGGGCCCATCTGTATCGCGCTGCATAGTGTGTAGGTTACAAAGGTGAACCTCGCCATGGACGTCGGGAGTGAAGGTGCTGCGCATCATGCAGCCTATTACGTTCAGTTTGAGTCGAAACACGACGTCTGGAACTGATTGGCTGTCGTACGCACTCCGTCTAATAGGCCCCGCTCGTGCATGTTTGTTAACATCTTTGGGCAGGTTTATTGACATCTAGGAACAGTCAAAGGTGCTGTGTTCTTGATGCATGATAAACATTCAGCGCCTGTGTTCCGGCGAACTTGGAACCGAGGTGACGAAAAACTTGTTTTTGTTGTGTGTAGTTCACTTGTTGCCTTCACCATACTGCCTGATTAATGAATGCATTTCCACGATGTGTTCACATGGGACTTCTTGTCATCGGAGCTGTTTCAGTACATCCCTATTGTGTAGCATATCTATAATATCTGTTGCTCAAGGGTAAGGAAATAAACGAATGTCTGATGGATTCTCAGATTGTATACCCCGCTCAGGATATTTAATTCATTACAGCTCGTTCTTTGTAGCGGTGGATGCATGTATTCTTCTTTGCATACTTCCACTAGCCCGTAAAACCATTGTAGGCAAATATTTTCCATTTTCCGTAGCTTTTCTGCTACGGTTTTAAGATTGCATAGCCTGTTAAGACACTCAAAACAGCTTGTCTTAATAGATCCTAAGAATTCTTTATAGAATTTACGTCTGGGCTGTGAAGCAAGGAGACCACTCTGTCTCGGTGATATCGACTCTGGCATCGCTCAATATTTTTCATATCGTTTATAGATGATCTACAGCATGCGGCGCCAAGGGATTATTATTTACTATTATTAGGGGCGTTTCCATGCCAGAAGATGCAAATAGAGACCAAAAGTTGCACTTATAGTCATAAAAGATTCGTACGAGATCTCATTTATCGATATTATTTTATTCTTGTAACGATTCCATAACCAAACCGCATCACTTTCATTCAGTCTTACTCGTCCTTCTATTTCTCTCGTTGGTAGATTTTCCTGGAATAAAGTAACTAGGTGGAGACAATCAAACTAGATCCTAATGGGTGGGTAGGAGATACGGATCTCACACTCAGATGGCCTTCACTTAAACTACAGTGGTACGTATAAGTTAGGAAATTTGTTTCGGAGGGATATAGGGAGGTACATTCAGGGAAACGGGGTGCTCTAGGGAGCGGTGATAAGGGCACAGGGATTTGGAAGTCAAGTAGAGATGACATAAAAATGTTAGTGTTGAACTGTAGAAATATTATAAAGAAAGGAATAGAATTAAGCAATTTAATAGATATATACCTACCAGATATTGTAATAGGAGTTGAATCATGGCTGAGAAATGATATAATGGATGTAAAAATTTTCTCACGGAACTGGAGTGTGTATCCTAGATATAGGATAGGAATGGTGGGAGGGGTAGTATTCTTTCTGGCGAAAGAAGAATTTGTTAGCTACGAAAAAAGTTAAATATGACAAACACAAAACTGTAGGTGTAAGGCTCATTTCTAAAGTTAATAGGCAACTTGATATCTTTGAAGACCGGGAAAGGGGAGCGCTGAAGCTGATTCAGAATTATTTCATAAGATAATCTGCTATGTGGGAAACAACATGGAAAGGAATGTGATTGCAGTGGGAGATCTGAATTTACCAAATGTTAATTGGGAAGGTAATGCGAACTACAGGAAGCATGACCAACAAATAGCAAATAAGTTAATATGGGAATGTGAGAATGTGACGGAACCAACTAGAGGGAAGAATATCCTGGACGTGGTACTGTTAAAAACCAGATGAGCTCGATAGAGAAACCGAAGTAATAGATGGTATTAATGACCACAAAGCTGCTTTTGTGGTAGTTGTGATAGAAAGGAGGGCCTTAAAACTAGGACTATTAGGCAGTACCATATGTCTGATAAAGCAGGCATGAAGGAGTTTTTAATAAGTAACTTTGATCGGTGGAGAACAGTAAATAAAAATGTAAACAGACTCTGGGATGGGTTAAAGCAATAGTTGAGGGATGCAAAAAACTTGTTCCTGTACAGGTGGTAAGGAATGGTAAAGACCCACCTTATTATAATAGAGAAATAAAGAGGCTAAAAAGGAGGTGCAGATTGGAAAGAAATAGGTTTAGAAATGGCTGTGGAAGTAAGGAGAAATTGAAGGAACTTACCGTGAAATTGAAACTAGCAAAGAAGTCAGCTAAGGATAACATAATGGCAAGCATAATTGGCAGTCATACAAATTTTAGTGAAAAGTGGAAGGGTATGTATAGGTACTCTAAGGCAGAAACAGGTTCCAAGAAGTACATTCCAAGAATCATTAATGAACAAGGGGAGTGTGTACGTGAGGATCTTCAAAAGGCAGACGTATTGAGTTAGCAGTGTATAAAGATTGTTGGTTACAAGTATAAAGTCCAGATAGTGGAGGTGACTGATGCTAAAGAAGTATTAAAATTTACATAATGTAACAATGACATATACAATAAGATACAAAAGTTAAAAATTAGAAAAGCAGCTGGAATTGGTGAGTTTTCTAGGGATATACTAAAGACAATGAGCTGGGATATAGTATCATATCTGAAGTTCTTATCTGATTATTGTTTGCATGAAGAAGCTATACCAAATGAATGGAGAGTTGCTATAGTAGCGCCTGCGTATAAAGGAAAGGGTGATAGACGTAAAGCTGAAAATTACAGGCCAGTCAGTTTGACATACATTGCATGTAAGCTTTGGGAAGGCATTCTGTCTGATTATATTAGACATGTTTGCAAAATTAGTAATTGGTTTGATAGAAGGCAGTTTTGGTTCAGGAAAGGTTATTCCACTGAAGCTCAACTTGTAGGATTCCAACAAGATATAGCAGATATCTTGGAATGAAGAGGTCAAATGTATTGTATAGTGATTGGCCTGTGTAAAGCATTTGATAGGGTGGCTCATGGGAGATTACTGGCAAAAATGAGTGCAATTGGACTAGATAAAAGAGTGACTGAATGAATTGCTATATTTCTAGAAAATAAATCTCAGAGAATTAGAGTAGGCAAAGCTTTATTTAACCCTGTACTAATTAAAAGGGGAATTCCTCAAGGCAGTATTATTGGACCATTATGATTTCTTATACAGTATATATAAATGGTATGAGTAAAGAAGTGGATGATGTTATTCTGTAAAGAATTATAAATTAGTTACAAGATTGTGAGCAACTGCAAAGTGACCTTGATAATGTTGAGGGACAGCAGGCAATGGTATGATGATAAACGGGGTTAAAAGTCAGGTTGTGCGTTTCACAAATAGGAAGAGTCCTCTCAGTTTTAATTACTGCATTGATGGGGTGAAAGTTCCTTATGGGGTTCACTGTACGGTATGTACCTAGGTGATAATATAAGGAAATATCTTCATTGGGGTAATAATCATAAATGGGATTGTAAATAAAGGGTACAGATCTCTGCACATGGTTATGAGGGTGTTTAGGGGTTGTTGTAAGGATGAAAAGGAGAAAGTATGTTAGTCTCTATAAAACCCCAACTAGAGTATGGTTCCGGTGTATGGGACCCTCACCAGGATACTTGATTCGAGAACTGTGAAAAGTCCAAAGAAAAACAGCTCGATTTGTTCTGGGTGATTACCGACAAAAGAGCTGCGTTACAATATTTTGCAAAATTTGTGCTGGGAAGACTTGGGAGAAAGAAGACGAGCTGCTCAACTAAGTGGTATGTTCCGAGCTGTCAACGGAGAGATGGCGTGGAATGACATTAGTAGGCGAATAAAGTTTTAATGGTGTCTTTAAAAGTAGGAAAGATCGCAATATGAAGATAAGGTTGGAATTCAGGAGGACAAATCGTGGCAAATATTCGTTTATAGGAAGGGGAGTTAGGGATTGGAATAACTTACCAAGGGAGTTGTTCAATAAATTTCGAATTTTTTGATATCATTTAAGAGAAAGCTAGGAGAACGTCAGATAGGGAATCTGCCACCTGGGCGACTGCCTTAAATGCAGATCAGTATTGATTGATTGACTGAAGCTTCATCATTGGCTTTCCCGCCATAGTCTAATTTCGTCACGAGGTTCACTACAGGACGACAATGCTTCCTTCTTTGCGGCACGACTTCAATTGATATCAGATTTCTTATTGCGGGGGGGGGGCATTAATGTAGTTTTTCATGTTTGTACAACCCTTGACCCGTATCTCTACGGGGTCCGGTATGAGGTGAGATGAATCTGTCGTGGCAGGGTTTTATGACCGGATGCCCTTCCTGACGTCAACCTCATCAGAGGAGTTAATGAGATGAAATGAATGACAGGATATATGATAGTAGGAAGGGAGAGGGTGAAACCCGGTGCCGGCACATAGCGTACTCCTGTTGACCAAGGGGACTGTTCAAGGGTTTAAGTCTCCATCCGACAGACGAATTACCGTCAACAGCGTCATATGCGCTCACTCTATATGAACACTGCGGAGAGGTTTGGAATTTAATAAAGGCTTTTGGCACGCGATCTAGTTATTAGAAATTGTATACCACCACCTCCTTACCCTGCCGGCCAACATTCTGATGGTGAAAATTTTTCGACCAACGGGACTCGAACCGGCTAACCTCGGTGTCAGACCGTTTAGACTTCAACGCCTAAAGGATCATGGCCACCAGGCGGGCTGAGGTAGTTCTTCATCCAGAATTTTATTTTGGTAAGTATCCAAACTTCCAGAGTTAAGTGGTGTAGAATACCTAAAAAGGAAATGAGTGTCCTTGGATCCAAGTAAGAGTGGTGGATTTGTGCGGAATCCGGAAGCTAATAATATGATACATTATATTTAAAATGCTTAATAAAAGTACATTCGTTAAAACTCACGGGGTGTCTGGACTCCTAGGACGACAACCCCCCTCCCCCCCCCCCCCCCCCGCCAAACTTCTGTTATTCTCAATCCATCACAACTGCAGCATTTCATATATTCCGAGTACAAGTGAAATGAATGCAAGAATATACAGTTTGAGTAAAGATGCAATATTCTGGCTTAGATGATGATGATGATGCTTGTTGTTTAAAGGGGCCTAACATCTAGATCATCGGCCCCTAATGGCACGAAATGAGACGAAATGGTATGATAATTTAAAAATCCATAATCCTCCACTGACCAGAATTCGAAAACGTGAGGACGAAGAATGAATGGATGGATATGAAGTTAAAACAATCAGTGGATCCGACACGCAATACCTCCACATTCCCAGAAACTTAGCGTTAAACTATAGTATTACTGACCAAGGGGCAGCTTCTAAAGCACAATACTGACTCGATGATGCTTTTAGTCGAAACGGGTCCAAAATCCAGGTCATCGGCCCCTCATAATGGTACTTAACCAGGGGCGTATTTGCCTTGCATGCAAGGCATTCATTGCATGCGTTACAATAGCGCGAAGAACTGTCTGAAGTACGATTTTAGGCTGTTTCAAGTCAAGTATTATTAATTTCATCTCTCAGAAGTTTAAAAGTTCCGCTCAACTTGCATTAGTTCCGTTGCTTGACTACGTGTGACGCTGCTGTAGTCTCGCCATCTACTCTACCGTAGAAAGAAAGAGAGAGCAAATGTAGAAGTTACGGACGTAACGCATTCAATCTTAAAATTGCATTCGGTGGTAGACGTAGTTCTGAAACCCTCCGCATGACGTCACTGCACTTCAATCTTTGTCACCATTCACCTGCTACCCTCGGCCAACTGCTAACAGCTTTGAAGAAAGGTGGAACGTCCAAGGTAACGTCGAGTGCGAAGCACGGATTACCCCCTGGCGAGATGAGCTCTCTTCGGGACGAATCCAATACAGCTGCTCCATTTTCCAAGACTGGCCTTAACGACGATAGCCAGCCCAAAGCTGTGTGGAGGATGTTTGGATTTAGATGCTGTTGCTATTAATAAATTCAAAGGTAGAAGGTCCTTTTAGTCAGCTGAACTTGGTGAAAATAGAGATGCATAACAGATGCCATAAACGCTCTTGAAAGTGTTAGGAAGACCTGTTATACATAATTATGAATTCCATGAAAAGGCCTTGCGTAAACAGGAACCTCAGCTGCATATTCTTCTCATTTTAATTAGGTATGTTGTAGTTATTCATCCACTTAATCCTTCAACATTATCCCATGTAGACCTAGTTCCAAAAATTTCATGTATTGACATTTTATCCCAATTAGTGACTTCATGATAGTTGGCAACACTAAATCTAGCAGCTGCCCAAGTTCAGGAAAATACCCAACATGCACTTAAACTCAGCAAATAGGAATATTCAATTTACAGTATTATTGGCTTTCTTGCATAAACAAATAAGAAAATAACACACATATTAATATTTCTACTTTTCGTTAATGTGGAGAAAAATATTACATTCGACTGAACACAATTTATAGGCTAATCTAACAGTAAAGTTTGGGCATTTAAGCTGGAATAAAAACATTTATAACGCAGGATACAATTTCATCAAATAAAATGGCCAGTTTTCATATTCCTTAAATCACTCCAAATAAAAAAAAATATTTGTTAATATATCCAATTACCAGGCTATATCACCGTTGCGTCTGAAAATATTGCTGAGAATGGTGTCGAAGGAGTACTGACACGCGGCAGGTATATCAGTAATAACGATAATTCCTTGATAGAATTTCGCACAATATTGAACCTTAGATAACTGAACTTTACAGGCCATAGTTCTAACCTGAAATATTTCACACGATGTTTGGGGCACCACACAATGATTGTAAGAAATTTTCATTTTCTTCTGGCGAGTTTCCTAAAGATCAATTCAGTAAACTGATGGAATTCTATGGGAAATATTTTGATACAGTACGACTTAAATCCGAATTGAGGGCAGTGTTCACTTCTGAACACTTCAAAGATATGACTGCGGCTTAAATCCGGAAGTTCCTATTGACTACTGATATCTATAGTGGTCTTCCTGAGCTTTATAAATTGTGCACATTGGTTACAACTATTCCCGCTATATCATCTGTAGAACGCTCTTTCTCTGCCCTAAAGCGAATAAAATCCTTCATCCACAATTCTTAAAGTAAGAGTCATCCCTCTGCATTAGGAATGATGTCTATAGACAAGGATAATCTTGTTGAGTTGAAAACACGTGAGGAATTCTGCAGTGACTTCAACAAGGAATTCTGAAAAAAGAATTGCAGGATCGACTTCACCTAAGTGTAATTAGGATGATTAGAATTGGAATTTACTAATTACATTGTGCTACTGCATGGTTACTAGTTGCATGCCTCCGTGGGGAATCCAGGATACGCCACTGTACTTAACGGTAGGAAAATAGAACCATGCTATGTGTCATGTTGCGGTACCGGTACTAATAAAAAGTAGCGTAGACTCGCGGTCTTCCACACAGTATGGTACTATGCACAGGTAATGAATTTCGCACATGTAACACAGACCTATGGTGTTTCGCACACTGCGGCGCTACTTACAAGCAAAACAAATCTATGACATTCCTCACATAAGTGGACTAAAAACAGGGACCCGCACTATCCCGTGATGTTCCTCACAGAGTGGGTACTAAGCATAGGCAAGGCAGAACCGTGGTGTTGCTCATATTGGAGTACGAATCACAGGTACTGTAAAAGCCGCCAACGCACTTTATTGCTACTAATCACAAACCTATTGTGTACCTAACATAGTGGTACTGCGCGCAACAGGCAGGGGATTACCGTGGGTGTATTCTTCGTCTGCGTCCCCCACCCACAGGGGTTTCTTATTTAGAATAAATACGGTAATTTTATTATAATAATGGTCATGTTATAAGCTGTAAAGAAGTGACATTTTTTACGAATAATGCGGCAAAGAAATACACACAACATATATATAGAATGTAAGGGGTGTGGGTATAGATGTTTTGTTAGTTGGTAAGGAAAAAAAACACGTCACAGCATATGCTAGGTAGGGTTTACCTTGTCCTATTAGTTTCCCTCGCAATCCTGGGATACAGAATAGGCCTACACTAATATAAAGTTATAGTTTTTTGATGCTAATATTCGTATATATAATTTTTATTAACGTGCCAGAAACCAAAGATATGGACCTGTTGCCATTTCAACACCGTTTTAAGGGCCACCGACCCAAGCCGGGATTTGAACCTGCGAACTCGGACTCAGAAGGACAGTGACTCAACCAACTAAGCCACATGAAAAGGAGGCGTTTCCCTGATATAATCCTCTTCGTGAGATCTTATTTCTCTTACGAGAAGTAGAGCTGTATGAAGGTTTGTTTACATTTGCAGACAATTTAAGGAAACATTCCACGGGAAAAATTAATCATTCCATTTCCGAGATTGCTAACTAGACTTACAGAGGTGGTGCAACATTATGTATGTCTGTATAAATATGCAATTAGTTGGCCTTTAGAGAAGATTTTATATGATGTTTTTGCTGCTCAACCCTTAGAAAAGTAAAATTGTGTATAATTAGACCTTATACCATTACAGAACTCTCAGAACGTTCCTCCAGCATCTCATTTTTACATCAGGCGAATGCTGGGCTGCAACTTAATTAAGGCTACGGTCGCCTCCTTCCTAGTCATATTCCTGCCTATCCCATAGTCGCTATCAGACCTGTCTGTGTCGGTGCTACGTAAAACCAAAAACAACAACAATAATAATATTTACTCCAACGGCGATTTAAACATATTTCTTGTTCTGTTGTTCTAATTATGAAAATGAATAGTTCCTGATGAGATGGTTAAAATTATCTAGCTGAATTGATGAGACTTTCCGCGTACCGAGCTCGATAGCTGCAGTCGCTTAAGTGCGGTCAGTATGGTAATCAGGAGATAGTGGGTTCGAGCCCCACTGTCGGCAGCCCTGAAGATGGTTTTCCGTGGTTTCCCATTTTCACACCAGGCAAATGCCGGGGCTGTACCTTAATTAAGGCCACGGCCGCTTCCTTCCACTTCCTAGGCCTTTCCTATTCCATCGTCGCCATAAGACATATCTGTATCGGTGCGACGTAAAGCAAATAGCAAAGAAAAAGAAGAAAGAGACTTTCCGCTAGTGACTCCGGTGATTTTGGAGAATAGCAGATTATTCATCCTGGATAACCGTGATCAAAGCAGAGTGTAAGTAATGAAGCCCGTTGTGAGGCTCGTTATACACTAGTGTCCTAAAGTTAAGCATAATCACTAAACGAGGCCATACCGCCTGATAGGCATGTCAGACGGATTCTGATAGCTAAGGTACACCTTTCACAACAACTAACAAAACTTGACAATGTTTTCCACAACAAAATATGCTGTTAATAGGGTGTATGGTTACCCCTAACGGCCACACATGCTCCGCAGCGACGTGGCATGCTCTCTATCAGATGGTCCAAGAGCTCTTGTGGCAATCGATCCCATTCCTCCGAAAGGGCAATGTGAAGGTCTTGGAGGGTCCTTGGTGGGGGCTGACGGGATGATATTCGCCTCCCCAATGCATCCCAGGCATGTTCTGTAGGACTGAGATCCGCAGACCTTGCTGGCCAGTCCATGCGATGAATGTCTTCCCCAGTTAGAAATTCATCCACTAGAGCAGCGTGGTGAGGTCGGGCATTATCGTCCATTAAGAGGAAGTGTGGACCAACCGCACCTCTGAAGAGTCGAACATGTGGTCTCAGTACCTCATCCTTGTATCTCCGAGCGTTAACAGTGTTACTCGGACCACCCATGAAGATGTGCAGGTCCGTACGGCCATTCAACATGATGCCGCCCCACATCATGACGCCACCACCACCATACTGGTCCCGTTCCACGATTTTCCTGTTGTTGTATCAGCTACCCGGTTCTCTACAGATTAAAGTGCGACGGGAATCGTTCTGCAAACGGAAGCGGGATTCATCTGCGAAGAGCACATGCCTCCATTCATTCATGGTCCAGTTTCGATGTTGACGGCTTCACATTAAAAAGGGCCGTCTCTGTGCTGGAGTGAGCGGGACGCACACCGCTGGACGTCGGGCAAATAGCCCCGCTTTTCTGAGCCTCCGGTTCACAGTTTGCCGGGAAACGGCAACCCCTGAGACGGTTGCAAGCTCCGCCGACAATTGTCTTGCAGGTGCACTCCGATTTCGTCGGGTGGTTAAGGCCAGATATCGGTCCTGCTGTAGGGTGGTTATCCTTGGTCGACCTGGTACTGGCCTAAGACTAACATCTCCTGTGTCTCGAAATCGTCTCCAAAGCCTGGAAATGACACTTTGTGGCACATTCAAGGATACGGCGACTTCGGTTTGTGTCTGGCCTGCTTCGTGGCGGCCGAGTATTCTACCATGCAAAACGGGGTCCGAATGGCATCGTGCCATTATGTTGTCACGTTCACCACGAGGCTACACTTCGCACACTACAACAGGGCGAACACGACTGAGGGAATATGGGGTGCAGGCACTGGCTGTGTTTACCTTGCGGTTACGCCGCTAATCAAAGCAGGGAACACTCCTTTCCTATACAGAGCGAACACGTAAGATTGGTAGGTGCATATGTCGTGCGATTTGCGGTCTATTTCTTGTCGCCCTGCTTACTCGTAACTTATGTTTAACTTTTGGACACTGGTGTACTTGACGAACATGTGCAGCATTTATAAGAAAATTTTGCAAAACATATTCTACTAACTGCCTCATGATATATAATTTCTGGAACTATCTACTAGGCAGATTGTTACGTACTTTCAAATATTATAAGAACATGTTTCATTGATAATTTCCAGTAAACATTTCCAGTTTCTTCGCTATCATTTAAGAAAAGGTTAGGAAAACAACAGGTAGGGAACCTGCCACCTGGGCGACTGCCCTAAGTGCAGATCGGTAGAGATTGATTGATTGATTGATTGATTGATTGATTGATTGATTGATTGATTGATTGATTGATTGATTGATTGATTGATTGATTGATTGATTGATTGATTGATTGATTGATTGATTGAATTGTGTATCATTAAACTGAGGCTTTATATAAACCTCTTGTGGTTTAGTACACCAACACTATGTGGTCAAAATTAGAAGCTATAATCGGGCACCCTGTGACTCGCTTTCCAGTAGAACATATATATATAAAACACCGTTTGCTTTTTCTGTAGATCTAACTCTGCTTGAAGGATTTTTCAGCATTTCCACTGTATTTGGAGAATAACAGAGAGCCGTAAGCAGAACAGGTCGCTGGATTCAGGAATGAAGTCAGCGTTCTAATTAATTCCATAGGTGTTCTATGATATTTGGGCCAGAGCTTGAGCAAGCTAGACGATTTCTGTAACCTTACTGTGCACAAACCATTTCCGCATGGTCCTTGCTCTATGGCAGAGCGCATTGTCGTGATGAGAAAGACATTAGTCATCACCTGACTGGCCTTCACCAGCAGGCAGTACACAACTACCATTAAGATATTAAGAACTTTGCACGGTTTCTGTTCATTCAATCTTATCAATATACTGATCTGCATTTAGGGCAGTCGCCCAGGTGGCAGATTCCCTATCTGTTGTTTTCCTAGCCTTTTCTTAAATGATTGCAATGGCATTGGAAATTTATTGAACATCTCCCTTGGTAAGTTATTCCAATCCCTAACTCCCCTTCCTATAAATGAATATTTGCCCCAATTTGTCCTCTTGTATACCAACTTTATCTTCATATTGTGAAGACGCCACTCAAAATTATTCGTCTACTAATGTCATTCCACGCCATTTCTCCGCTGACAGCTCGGAACATAACATTCAGTTGAGCAGCTCGTCTCCTTTCTCCCAGTTCTTCCCAGCTCAAACTTTGCAACATTTTTGGAACGCTACTCTTTTGTCGGAAATCACCCAGAACAAATTGAGCTGCTTTTCTTTGGAATTTTTCCAGTTCTTGAATCAAGTAATCCTGGTGAAGGTCCCATACACTGGAACCATACTCTAGATGGGGTCTTACCATAGACTTATATGCCCTCTCCTTTACACCCTTACTACAACCCCTAAGCACCTTCATAACCATGTGCAGAGATCTGTATCCTTTATTTACAATCCCATTTATGTGATTACCCCAATGAAGATCTTTCCTTATATTAACACCCAGATACTTACAATCATCCCCAGAAGGAACTTTCACCCCATCAACGCAGTAATTAAAACTGTGAGGACGATTCCTATTTGTGAAACTCACAACCTGACTTTTATCCCCGATTATCATCATACCATTGCCTACTGTCCATCTCACAACATTATCGAGGTCATTTTGCAGTTGCTCACAATCTTGTAACTTATTTATTACTCTATACAGAATAACATCATTCGCAAAAAGCCTTACCTCTGATTCCAGTTGTTTACTCATATCATTTATATATATAAGAAAACATAAATGTCCAATAATACTGCCTTGAGGAATTCCCTTCTTAATTATTACAGGGTCAGATAAAGCTTTGCCTACTCTAATTCTCTGAGATCTATTTTCTAGAAATATAGCAACCCATTCAGTCACTAATTTGTCTAGTCCAATTTCACTCATTTTGCCAGTAGTCTCACATAATCCACCCTATCAAATGCCTTAGACAGGTCAATCACGATACAGTCCATTTGACCTCCTGAATCCAAGATATCTGCTATATCTTGCTGGAATCCTACAAGTGAGCTTCAGTGGAATAACCTTTCCTAAAACCGAACTGCCTCCTATCAGAAAAGTTATTAATTTCGCAAACTTGGCTAATGTAATCAGAGAGAATGCCTTCCCAAAGCTTACATACAATGCACGTCAAACTTACTGGCCTGTAATTTTCAGCTTTATGTTTATCACCCTTTCCTTTATACACAGGGGCTTGTATAGTGACTCTCCATTCATTTGGTATAGCTCCTCAACCAAACAATAATCAAATAAGTACTTCAGTTAATGTACTATATCCCAACCCGTTGTCTTTAGTATATCCCCAGAAATCTTATCAATTCCAGCAGCTTGTCTAGTTTTTAACTTTTGTATCTTATTGTAAATATCATTGTTATCATATGTAAATTTGAATGCTTCTTTAGCATTAGTCACCTCCTCTATCTGGACATTTTCCTTGAAACCAACAATCTTTACATCCTGCTGACTGAATACTTCTGCCGTTTTTAGATCCTCACATACACACTCTCCTTGTTCATTAATTATTCCTGGAATGTCCTTCTTGGAACCTGTTTCTGCCTTAAAGTACCTACATACCCTTCCATTTTTCACTAAAATTTGTATGACTGCCGATTATGCTTGCCATTATGTTATCCTTAGCTGCCTTCTTTGCTAGATTCAATTTCCTAGTAAGTTCCTTCAATTTCTCCTTACTTCCACAGCCATTTCTAGCTCTATTTCTTTCCAACCTGCACCTCCTTCTTAGTCTCTTTATTTCTCTATTATAATAAGGTGGGTCTTTACATTCCTTGCCATCTTTAAAGGTACAAACCTGTTTTCGCATTCCTCAACAATTTCTTTGAACCCATCCCAGGGTCTGTTTACATTCTTATTTACCGTTTTCCACCGATCATAGTTACGTTATAAAAACTGCCTCATGCCTGCTTTATCAGCCACATGGTACTGCCTAATAGTCCTACTTTTAAGACCTTCATTTCTATCACATTTATTTTTAAGTACGACAAAAACCACTTCGTGATCACTAATACTACATATTACTTCGGTTTCTCTATAGAGCTCATCTGGTTTTATCAGCACCACGTCCAGGATATTTTTCCCTCTGGTTGATTCCGTCACATTCTGAATTAGCTGTCCTTCCCATATTAGCTTATTTGCTATTTGTTGGTCATGCTTTCTGTCGTTCGCATTTCCTTCCCAATTGACATTTGGTAAATTCAGATCTCCGGCTACAATCACATTCCTTTTCATGTCGTTTCCCACATAGCTGATTATCTTGTCAAATAATTCTGAATCCGTGTCAGCGCTACCCTTTCCCGGTCTGTACAATCCAAAGACATCAAGTTGCTATTATCTTTGGAAATGAGCCTTACACCTAGAATTTCATGTTTCTCATCTTTTACTGACCTAGGCTTTCAAGGTTATATCCAGAGTCCTCCAGTGGTTTTCATTTCGAGTATACAATTACTTGCTTGCCTCCACTTCATTCCTCTGAGCACTTTTCCCTATGTATTTCTTGCCTGAGGCAATATTGCGTGCTTTCCTTACACGTTTACACGTTGCCCTGACGTCATCATTCTATAATGATGTACGGCTTTCCTTATCTTTACATAATGATATTCCAAGACACTTCCTTACCGTTTCCACTTAAGCACCTACGCATTCCATATGTTACCTTTCACTTTCTGGACTTGCTTATGAGCAATTCTTTGGAACATTTCACTTATCGTACTTGTATATATTGCATGTGCAGTTAATGTAGGCACTTTCTGCTTCCTTGGCCTAGTAATGTTACGTTTATTTCACATCAGATAGTGGTCGGTATCGTTCAAAAGTCCGCGGAACATCCTTACATTCCTTCCAATTTTCCTGAGTTGAAGGTGGGTTATATAGCCTGTTATGGATCTGCTTCCCATACCTGCCCTACCAGGGCTTCACCACCATCTATAGTTGTATCAGTCTTTCGCTTCATTCTTGATTGCGTTAACAGATTTATCTTCAATTTCTATTTAAGGTTGGATAAAAATTTCTAAGAAGCCAGTTTGGGAAAGAGGCGCTCTGGTGTTCAGAGTCCATGTACTGCCCCGCTATCCTGCTCTGACACGGCCCTTCATATCAGCACTAGTATAAACTCAATCTTTGAGTAACTGAAGTACTAATTATTTTCCGTATTTTGTTTTTCAGGTCCCGTCAGCCAACGTTCAAGACATTTCTGCAGACACAAGTGCACGATCCCGTGGTCAAGATTTCTTCTGGATGTGAGAATTTAGAATTGATTAAGTGCAAAGAATTTGGTACTAAAAATATTTCATATTTGAAGAAAAATCCGAAGATTTCTTTGTCACTTTTTGGTGTCCGTCCAGCTAGTATGCGCAAGCTCCCACCACTCCAGAAAGTAGATGATAAATATGTCTCTTCTGACAACCGCAGTGAACAAGTAGAGAAAGAAGAAATCAAGTCTGCATCTCTGTGTTCCGAAACTTCGTCACAAGGCTGCAGTAAGACTAAGGGTAATGTACTTAAATCGCTTAGAACGAAGTGCACGATGCAGATGCGGAACCTAAAGTCAGCAAAGAAGAATACTGTTTGTGATATATGTGGGAGAATATTTAGTCGAATTTACCATTTAAAGAGACATAGAAGAATTCATAAGATCCAGGTAGAAACACCAAGTAAGGAAGAAATTGTGTTTAGATGTGATTTATGCGGAAAAATTTTGAGTTGCAAGAGCACTCTAAGGGCTCATCAGATAGTGCACAGCGGCGAAAAGCTGACGTGTCACATCTGTGGTAAGCGCTTCTCACAAACTGGTCTGCATTACCATCTTAAGCACGTCCACGGCGGCGTCAAGAACCACACTTGCGATATTTGTGGACGAGGATTCGCAGTGAAACCAGCCATGGAGGACCACAGGAGAACCCACACTGGAGAGCGTCCATACGTCTGCAGCACCTGCGGCAAGTCCTTCAAAACGAGGGCCACACTCTATATCCATAACAAAACACATACCGACGTGTACCCTTACTCTTGTTCGTATTGTCACAAGCTGTTCCGCAACCAGCACGAGCTGGTGAAACACCTCGTAACCCACACAGGTGATCGTCCACACACTTGCAGTGTGTGTGGTCGTGGCTTCAGGGCTAGGAATGAGATGACAAGGCACAGAATGCTCCACTCAGATGACAAACCATTCGTTTGCTCGGCTTGTGGACTTGGGTTCAAACAAGAACGGTATCTTAAAAGACACATGAAGGCCCATCATCCAGGAACAGTGGGCTGAAGTGAGTAAGTTGAGGAAAAAGTGTGATTTCGAATTTTATGTACTGCCCGTTTGAAAGTCGTGTTTGAAGGGTACTTGCGATATTTCTACATAAATTCTTCTTTCTATCTTATAAAAAAGTGCAATTACATTTAACGCCTATCATTTTCAATATAGAAAAAGATCACTTCAAAATACTTTTCTGGTTGGAAATAGGCCATTGTACTTCCTCCTTCTCGCATGCACATTGACGGAGATATTAATCCAGTATGCGAGAAATTTTCCCCCTTTCCCTTCCTATCATCATACGATACCGTCCCCGAAAGAGAGATTGGTAGATGACATAAGAGCGTAGCTGAACTGAGCTACGAATTACGTATATTAACTTTGGTTGCTGGTACTGTTTCCACACAGCCTTTTTTGCTTTTCGCTTTTATTAGA
Organism: Anabrus simplex; assembly: GCF_040414725.1. NCBI lineage: Eukaryota > Metazoa > Arthropoda > Insecta > Orthoptera > Tettigoniidae > Anabrus > Anabrus simplex. The sequence continues at coordinate 255,241,705 of NC_090266.1, forward strand.
GATTTCGTTAGTCCTTCTCTTCAAGACTACTGTCTGTTTTTACTATCATATTACGTCGCATATTATGTCGCACGTGAAGAATTGCTATTGGATTACAGGAGTTAGGGATAGCTCAGTTACCCGTCATGAGCAACTTGATTGGGTGGAAATAGTCTGTACAGTAGCTTCTATAGTCTTCGCGAATGTGAGTAATTATAATTGTTTTGGATATCAGATGGTGACTGGAATAATGGATTAGATATACGTGTTTTCTGCACTTCATGAGTTTCGAAGACTCACTCTCGGGATGACCATTGTCGACGCCTGGATTCGAGCCTTGGATCTGCAGACGAGAAACACAAGTGAAACATAACCGCAATAACGTAGGCTATATTAACCAACAAGCAAGTGAACGAAATTCTATTCAAGAAGAGCGTGTCGTTTTCTCCATTTGCATTATGCATGCCAGTTTCAGCGACATTAATCATGCAGGGATGCATAGGCTACTACTGTAATATCCATTTTCACGTTCCATTACTACCCCGTCAAATAATTAGTTGTCCAGTGGGTCACACTCCTCAGCAGCTCTTCTCCACAGGTCCTGAAGACTACATAGTCTGTCAGGTCGTCGAAGATCAGCTGGCTTAATAGGTTCCGGATATATTCAAGTGCTTTAATGTCCTAGTACGAAGGGAGGATTCCATTCTGGTTGGGCAAAGAAAGATATTCACAATGTCTGCAACAAAGGATGCACGAGTTGGCTTGGCGTAGATGGTCGTGGAATTGAGAAGCCTTGACCTTGTCCTGAACGATCATGAGAAGCCTGCTGTTACACTATTTAATGCCTTCTCAACACATCATTGACCCTCCTTTCTGTCCTCGCTGTACCATTATATTTACCGATATTTATTTATTTATTTATTTATTTATTTATTTATTTATTTATTTATTTATTTATTTATTTATTTATGAGAAATGTACCATTTTTAAATTTCTTCCACACATGTATTACCCGCGATTGTCAGAAACAAGTGCGATATTTAGTAAAAAAACTGCTTTACAACAGCGATGAACTGTTCATTCTACATGATGTAATGCACATCCTTAATATGGCCCATGATTTCGAACTGTAAGAGCTAGGCCCCGGCGTAGTTGTAGAATGTGAAGACTGACATCATACAACACGTTTCTTATACTTTTTGAAAGACACACGATGTTCTGTTGCCGCCGGGAAATCTTATTTAGCATTTTTCAGGGTTTCTTTGAGTCATAAGTCTCGAATAGAGGTCATAGGAAGAAGCTGTAATTCGTGCAGGCGTGTCTGGAAAACTACCTGTACTACTTTGTTGATTGCCTTTCCTGACGCAAAGTGATTATAATGATAATTTCGTGTGGCTGTTGCTAGCGTGATCCATCCCTTGTAAGGCAGACCCTCCGGTGAGCATGGGTGGCATCTGCCGTGCGTGGAAAACTGCGTGTGGATTTGGTGGAAATGGTGTTGTGTGTGGTGTAGGAGTTTCATGGATGTTGGGGACAGCGCAAACACCCACTCCTTAAGCCAAAGGAATTGACCGTTTCATATTAAAATCCCTTAACCCAGCCGGGAATCAAACGCGGAGATCCTAGATCCGTAGGCATAGATACAATCGAACAAAGTGGCTATGCAAATATCAAACAAAATACAACAAACCCTATGGCATTACACCCTCAAAGGGCCTTGACCTACCAAGCGGTCGATGCTCAGCCCGAAGGCCTACAGATTACGAGGTGTCGTGTGGTCGACACGACGAATCCTCTAGGCCGTTATTCTAACTGCTCGATTCTAATCACGTAGGCTGAGAGGACTTCGAACCAGGCCTCAGATCCCTGACGTGGCCGTGAATCGATCCCGTGGCCTCCGGGTAATAGGCAGGCACTCTACCCCTACATCACAAGGCCGGCAAATATCACCATAGCCTGAATTCCATACAGTGTTCACAAGAGGTCGAAAATACTACATTCTTGGTAGTATGGCCTCAAAGGATGGTTTTTTTTTCTTTTCGATAAGTAGGCTTCGTACATTTTTCTTAACTTTTATCCCCCAGTTTGAGAATGTACTCTGACGACAAAACATATTGTACTATTCACAGTCGGATAATACTGACATGATACTGGTTAGCTAAGGCTGAACGGACACACATGAATCACTCGGAAGGACTCGCGAAATCTATAAATTTTAGAAAACGAGGCTCCCACTACTTTGGTTAGGATCCATGCCTATCATTGTCGGCTTAATAATAGTTTGCATACAATCTTGTAATATGAACGAAAATTTAACACATAAAACTAGATACAAAAGGTCGAATTAATTAAAATATTTCAAAACCCACTAATCATTCCAAAAATAAAGAATTACTTTCGAAATACTTTGGTTTATATATATAGCTTCATTTACAAATTGTAAATTTAAAGTTAACGTTCCTCAGTGGCTCGTAAGTCAAAGTTAAATAGAGTATTATGTCGGTGAAACCAGCATGGCAAGGTTATTTCATTTAGTGTGCAAGATGTATGAGACAGGAGAAGTCCCATCCGATTTTCGGAAGAATGTTGTTATACCTATTCCCAAGAAAGCCGGTGCTGACAGGTGTGAAAACTACCGCACCATTAGTTTAGTATCTCATGCCTGCAAAATTTTAACACGTATTATTTACAGAAGAATGGAAAAACAAGTTGAAGCTGAGTTGGGAGAAGATCAATTTGGCTTCAGAAGAAATGTAGGAACACGTGAAGCAATCCTGACTTTACGTCTGATCTTAGAGGATCGAATTAAGAAGGACAAGCCCACGTACATGGCATTCGTAGATCTAGAAAAGGCATTCGATAATGTTGATTGGACCAAGCTATTTATGATTCTGAAGATGATAGGGATCAGATACCGAGAACGAAGAATTATCTACAATCTGTATAAAAATCAGTCTGCAGTGATAAGAATCGAGGGCTTTGAAAAAGAAGCAGCAATCCAGAAAGGAGTGAGGCAAGGCTGCAGTTTGTCCCCTCTCCTTTTCAATGTTTACATAGAACAGGCAGTAAAGGAAATCAAAGAGAAATTTGGAAAGGGAATCACAGTCCAAGGAGAAGAAATCAAAACCTTGAGATTTGCCGATGATATTGTTATTTTATCTGAGACTGCAGAAGATCTCGAGAAGTTGCTGAATGGTATGGATGAAGTCTTGGGTAAGGAGTACAAGATGAAAATAAATAAGTCCAAAACAAAAGTAATGGAGTGCAGTCGAACGAAGGCAGGTGATGCAGGAAATATTAGATTAGGAAATGAAGTCTTAAAGGAAGTAGATGAATATTGTTACTTGGGTAGTAAAATAACTAACGATGGCAGAAGTAAGGAGGACATAAAATGCAGACTAGCACAAGCAAGGAAGAGCTTTCTTAAGAAAAGAAATTTGCTCACTTCAAACATTGATATCGGAATTAGAAAGATGTTTTTGAAGACTTTCGTGTGGAGCGTGGCATTGTATGGAAGTGAAACATGGACGATAACTGGTTCAGAAAGAAAGAGAATAGAAGCTTTTGAAATGTGGTGTTACAGAAGAATGCTGAAGGTGAGATGGATAGATCGAATCACGAATGAAGAGATACTGAATCGAATTGGTGAGAGGAGATCAATTTGGCTAAATTTGATGAGAAGGAGAGATAGAATGATAGGACACATCTTAAGACACCCAGGACTTGTTCGGCTGGTTTTTGAAGGAAGTGTAGGTGGTAAGAACGGTAGGGGTAGACCAAGATATGAATATGACAAGCAGATTAGAGCAGATGTAGGATGCAATACTTACGTAGAAATGAAAAGGTTAGCACAGGATAGGGTGGCATGGAGGGCTGCATCAAACCAGTCTATGGACTGATGACTCAAACAACATCAACGTGATAATCTGGGGTATACATTTATTGATTACTTATTCTGCAGCTCGGTTATTGAGTTCATGCTTAACACAATCATTATAGCTGGCCTGTTAAAAAATGTTTTGAAGCGCATTGAAGATTTTTTCTTTACGTTTTCATTCTGTACCCTAAAGGGTACCTGGGATTCCCCGAAGAAAGATTATAAGGCCTTTCCTATCATCGTCAGCATATTTAGAACGAAATCTGATCCCAGAATGCGTCGGTGCGGTGTAAAGCAATTTGTGGAAAAATTCTACAATATTTGCTATTCTTCGGACTTACATTTGTTGAAAACGTTCTGGGATTTGTTTTCATGGCAGCGCATTCTGGGATCAAATTCAGTTCTAAATAGTTTTGTTGAAAAAGTAAATGTATCGGAATTCATAATTTACATATTTAGTGATGTGTATATATTTAGACTCTCTATTTCTCTCTCTTTGCCTGACTAGCGGTATAATCTGTTTAATACAAGCCGTAATTTCGCTGCCGGCAGTGGGATTCAAACCTACTATCTTCCGAACGCAAGCTAACAGCTACGTGACTCAAACCGCGCAGCCACTCGCTCGGTGTTGATGAAAATCAATTAAAATTCACGTATACAGGGTGTATCAGAACTATACCGACAAAAAGATCAGGGATGCTCTTCCTATTATGTTAAGAACGATGGGGCAAGAAAGGGCTAGGACTGGGAAGGAAGCGGCCGTGGCCTTAATTAAGGTACAGCCCCAGCATTTGCCTGGTGTGAAAATGAGAAACCACGGAAAACCATCTTCAGGGCTGCCGACAGTGGGGTTCGAACCCACTATCTCCCGAATACTGGATACTGGCCGCACTTAGCGACTGCAGCTATCGAGCTCGTTTCGATTGAAATTGACGAACTCGCCGCATTAGCTATGCCAGAGCACAAGCCGCAGCCGTGCTTCAGGGAAGAGAAGAGGGGTGGGGGTGGGGGGTGGGGGTAAGTGGTGTGTATGATGAGGACAGAGATAATGCTCCCCACGTATGCACGAGTTTAATCGTTAGACTCGCACAGGATTGTCCTTATCTATTACAGGCAATATCCACAGGTCATTTATTAAACAGACGTAATTGCACTCACAGTACAAGGACACACTGTAATTAAGACACACTTGTCAGTCAAGGAATGCACCAGATCGTTTCCCTTCTCATCTGTTGGTCTCAGTAACGTTCTTTATTATTTAACTTGCTCGAATATGAAACGCTGCCGCCCTACGATTGTGTATTGTAAATGGAATGAAATGCTGAACGAAGGAAACAATATGCCCAATGGTTTGATTACAGTAGATATTCAATAATGCAATATGGCCCCCTCCTACTTCGATGCATAGTTCACAACGGTGAAGTAGTGACCTTTGTATTCTGTTCAAGATGTGTGGTGTGTCGCGAATGACCTGGAATGCTACCTGTATTCTTGGTACACGTTCATCTTCCCTTTCCACATAGTTGTCAATTTGTGCAGAACAAACTGTACACTGCCTAATGGGGCTGGAGAACGACTATGCGAAATGAACGATAAACCTGTGCATTACCTCTGTCTTCCCCTTCCTTCCTCTGACATACAGCCAGAGGCAGCGACTGGCTCGCTGTCACAGCAAACACGGCAAGTTCGTCAAGCTGAATCGCACGCCCGGAAGTAACAAAGTTTTCTCTGCCAATCCGATTTCACCATAGTTCTGATTCATCCTGTATAACGGAAACGAGGTACTCGAGGGATCTTACACCTTCACTTACAATTCAGCAGCTTATGAACAATACCTAATGTTATTGTTGCTTTAAATCCCACTAACTACTTGTGGCGGTTTCCGAAGACGCCGAAATGCCGGAATTTTGTCCCACAGGTGACCATTCTCGTGCCAGTAAATCTACCGACATGAGGCTGACGTATTGAGCAATTTTAAGTACCAACGGACTGACCCGGAAACGAACTTGACAATTTAGGGTCAAAAGGCCAAACCTCAACCGTCTGAGCCACACTCATTCAAGTCTCCGACCCATATAATAGAACAGACTCGACATTACTTCGGAAGATGCGGAGTTTGGTCTTGATAGATACTGTTTTCTTCCACACCGGATAGAGCCGAAAATAGGAACTATTTGCTTTTAGAATGCGCTGCGAGACATCTTGTGTGCTCCAGTTGTTACAATTAGACGTATCCCCCTTTTTCGGCAACTTTACCAACAACCCACGTATCAGGTCTGCCGGCATTTCTCCAGTAACCCATACCTTCTCGAATAGATGCTTCAGTATATTGGCAGTGGTGTCCATTACAAATTATTAGCATCATTCGTATTGACGGTTTTCACGTTACAAAGGAAATATAATATGTTCTCCTATTCAGTATGTACACATCTCCATCTTTAGATGGAGTAATAATAGTCAAACATGTTCCAACTCGTTTGAGACATCTTCAGTGAAAAAAAGTAAAAGTTATTTACATAATAGATACAAAAAATGTATTAAAACACAATGAAGGAAAGAATGCTATTTGCTTTACGTCGCACCGACACACATAGGTCTTATGGCGACGATGGGACAGGAAAGGCCTAGGCATGGGAAGGAAGCGGCCGTGGCCTTAGTTAAGGTACAGCCCCAGCATTTGCCTGGTGTGAAAATGGGTAACCACGGAAAACCATCTTCAGGGCTGCCGACAGTGGAGTCTGAACCCACAATCTCCCGCGTGCGAGCTCACAGCAGCGCGCCCCTAACCGCACGGCCAACTCGCCCGGTAAGGAAAGAATGAAAAACAAAAGAGATATGACAGAAATAAAAACAATATGTACACATTACCATCATTATATGGAGTAAAAATCAACTCGTTTGAGACATCTTCAGTGAAAAAAATGAACGTTTTTGCATAATTGATGCTAAGAAATGTGTTAAAACCTAATGCAGAAAAGAATGAAAACAAATGGGACAAGACGGAAACAAACAATAAGTGATTATGGCGAGGTTGTGGACATCTTAGTCTAAAACTTGCAGTGTGTTATAATTAAAAAATAGGACGAAATCACTGTGTCAAAAATTCAAAATGACAGTATGTCTGTCTCTGTTGAGTCACCATCACACAAATAGTTAAGAGGGGAGCGAAAAACTTGAGAAACTAAGTTTGAGAGGAAATACGTGCCAGGTGACATATATGTAACACATAGTGGAAAACAGCGAATGAAGTTCAAATTTTGAATAGTTGCACTGTCGAAAGGCCTGACCTTCTCAGTTTTAGCGGTCCCATTCTCAATGATTGTGTCTAATGTTGGCTAGGTGTGTTTGCCTTATTTATACATAGTCAGGAGTGCAGCGAAAAAATTGAGAAGCTATGTTAGAGAAGATAACAGATGCCCGGTAAACTGTATGTGACACATAGTGGAAACCGTCAATGAAGTTCAAATCTGTAATGGAAAAAATAAGGTTGTATGAGAAACTTGGGCTAATAAGTAAAAAATAAGTGTGAAGAAAACTTTTATACTTACTTATTAAGTAGCTGGTCCCTCGAAACGGCTCGACCTTTTCAAATTTAACGGTCCCGTTCTTACGATCGTGTCTATTGCAGTAGTGATCATCGGCGTGCAGTAGTGATCATCGGCTGGACGAACAACGTAGCTCACAACGACGCTAAGAATGTAATTTCTCAACTTAAATGTACACTAGGTAAGCTGACTCACACTAACATCTTTGTAGTGAACGTGCCCCACAGGCATGATTTGATTAGAGACTCGTGTGTGAACATTGAAGTGGACAAAGTTAATACAGATATGGTTAACATTTGTAAACATTTTCGTAATACACAGGTAATTGATAGCAGCAGTTTCGAGAGACACTGTTACACAAAGCATGGCCTTCTAAACAATTCAGGTAAACGAAAGATAGCAAATATTGTTCTACATTGTATTAATCTTAATATATGTACTGTAAAAAAGGCAACTCCCTTGAGTTATAGTACTGACCAGGAAAACTAGTAGAAAGAGCCAGCGGTACTTCAAGCTGGCTCAGTCAACTAGAAAATGAAACTCAGAAAAGTAAGGCATTTCAAGTTACCCAGTTGCAACAGTCAAGTTTTAGGGAGGAAGAGGGTCTGAGATTGCTCTTGGTAAACTGTCAGAGTGTAGTAAATATCTGCTATCTTAATCTGTTTACCCTCCAGGGTTGGCTTTTCCCTCGGACTCGGCGAGGGATCCCACCTCTACCGCCTCAAGGGCAGTATCCTGGAGTATCAGACTTTGGGTCGGGGATACAACTGGGGAGAATGACCAGTACCTCGCCCAGTGTAGTAAATAAACAATTAAAAGTCGGTACATTGATGGAATCTTTTGAGACTGATGTGGTGATAGGAGTGGAATCGTGGTTGCTTTTTTTTGCTATTTGCTTTACGTCGCACCGACACAGATATGTCTTACGGTGACGATGGGATAGGAAAGGCCTAGGAATTGGAAGGAAGCGGCCGAGGCCTTAATTAAGGTACATCCCCGGCATTTGCCTGGTCTGAAAATGGGAAACCACGGAAAACCATCTTCAGGGCTGCCGACAGTGGGGCTCGAACCCACGATCTCCCGATTACTGGATACTGGCCGCACTTAAGCGACTGCAGCTATCGAGCTCGGTAATCGTGGTTGAGAGAAGAGGTGTGTAATAGAGAAGTATTTCCAGAAGGGTACACAGTCTATCGTAGAGACCGAAGAGATAGAAAGGGAGGGGGGGGTGTTTATTCTGGTGAAGGAAACTTATTGTTCACATGAATGGTTTACCGATGAAAGGGATGAACTATTAGGGATAAATTTAGTTTGTGATAATATGAAGGAGGTGGGAGTTATAGGAACATACAGGCCTGGAAGAGAGGAAAGAGACATGGAAATATTTGAGAAAATAATAGATTATACTCATAAAAACAATAATAATGATATGGTAACAATTGGGGGAGATCTGAACTTGCCTGAAGTTGAATGGAATGGAGCTGTAAGTGAAACCCATGAACAGAAACTGGCAAATAAGTCAATTTGGGAGGGAGGACTTACACAGGTAGTACAAGAACCGACTCGTCTCAATAACTTACTAGATGTATTCTTGGTTAAACCATGGGAAATTGTTGATAAAACTGAGGTAATTGAAGGAATAGGTGACCATAAGGCTGTAATAATGGATGTAGGACTGGTACCAAGAAGGTTTAAAAAGAGGGTCACACAAGACAAGAAAATGTACAGAAAAACTAAAGTTGATGAATTTGGGACTTTCCTTAAATCACTATTCAGTTGTTGGATAAGTGAAGGGAGTAATGTGGATACACTTTGGGCTAAATTTAAAGGAATTATTTGGGAAGGAGAGAAGAGATTTGTACCTGTTAAGAAGGGTAAAATGACCTCAGGCCCTGTTTATTATACAAGGGAAATAAGAAAATTAAAAAGAAAATGTAGAATAGTAAACAGGAAAATCAAAGAGGGTAGGGAGAGTAGAGAAAGTAGAAAACAGCTAATGAGGGAACTGAATAGAGTGAAAAAGGAAGCAAAAGAAAATTATATGAATGGCATACTTCAAAAGGGTAATGACCGCAAAGGGAAATGGAAAAAGCTGTATTCATATATCAGGAATCAAAAAGGAACAGGAATCCAAATTCCTACAATGGTGGGACAAGGGGCTGAACACTATTTAACAGATGGTACTCAGAAAGCAAACCTATTTAGTAGGGAATTCAGAGATTCAGTAGATGATTGTCAGGAGTTGGAAATCGAAACAGAAGATAGAGAGGGAGAGACACAGAGGGAAACAAGAAGCTTCTCATTCACAAATGAAGATATTTTCAGAGAAATCCAACTGCTTCAGCGAGGAAAAGCAGCAGGATGTGATCAAATTACTGGGGAGGTGTTAAAGACAATGGGGTGGTACATAGTGCCTTATTTAAAATTTATCTTTGACTATGTCATAAATAAGAGTGTAATACCAAAGGAATGGAAGGAATCTATAATAATACCAATTTATAAAGGAAAGGGTGATAAAAGGAAACCAGAGAACTACAGACCAATCAGCCTGACCAGTATAGTTCGTAAAATACTGGAGAGTTTAATATCAAAATACAACAGAGGAATATGTGATGATAAAAATTGGTTCATGAGGAGCCAGTATGGACTTAGAAAGAAATTTTCTTGTGAGGCACAACTGGTGGGATTTCAGCAGGACATATCGGATCAGTTGGATTCAAGAGGCCAGTTAGATTGCATAGCCATAGATCTTTCCAAAGCCTTTGACAGAGTGGAACATGGAATATTATTAAAGAAATTGGGGGGGATAGGATTGGACGTAAGAGTTACACGTTGGATAAAAGCATTTCTAAATTTCACAAAGTCAAAGTAGGAAATAATGTATCGCAGGAAGAGAAAGTTCGTAAGGGAATTGCACAGGGTGGTATAATCGGTCCGTTACTTTTCTTAATATACGTAAATTATTTAGGGAATAATATAACATCAAAAATACAGTAAGATTGTATGCAGATGACATAATAGTTTATAGGTAAATAAATAATATTGAGAATTGTTCAGAATTACAAAGGGACCTTGAGAGTATCCAACAATGGGTTGAAGAAAATAATATGAAGCTTAATGGAGGCAAATCAACTGTTACAACATTTACAAACAGGAGCTTTAAAACTGAATTTGAATATACTTTGGATGAGGTAGTTATCCCAAAAATGGCAAGTGCAAATACTTATGTGTGAGATTTGAAAGTAATTTGCTCTGGAAGGGTCATGTTGATGACATTGTTGGGAAAGCATACAGATCGTTACATGTCATAATGAGGCTACTTAAAGGATGTAACAAAGAATTAAAAGAGAAAATTTACTTAAGTATGGTTCGTCCATTATTGGTATATGCAAACAGTGTTTGGGATCCTCACCAAGAATACCTAATAAAATAAATAACATGCAGAGGAAAGCAGCAAGATTTGTAACAGGGGATTTCAGGAGAAAGAGTAGTGTATCAAAAATGTTAAACGAACTTGTGTGGGAAACTTTAAGTAAGAGAAGGCTGAAAACTAGACTTACAGGATTATATAGAGCCTATACAGGAGAAGAAACATGGGGAGAAATCAGTGAGAGGCTTCAGTTGGAAAATAATTATATCGGCAGGACTGACAACAAATATAAAATTAGAAGGAATTTTAGCAGAAGCGATTGGGGTAAATTTTCATTCATTGGGAAGGGTGTGAAGGAGTGGAACAGTTTACCAGGGGTAGTGTTTGATCCTTTTCCAAAATCTGTACAGATATTCAAGAAGAGAATAAACAGGAACAGAGAAAATAAATGAAATTTTGGAGGGCATTTGACCAGTGCAGGTTAATGTATATAAAGATGTGTGTGAATAAATTAATTCCAGCCCCTGGTCTAAGGAGTTTGGACAGCCGAAGTAGGGGACTGCCTGTAGGGGTGAAGTACAGTGGGGTCTTCGAGGGCCGCGGGACTACTACGGTAGCTATGAAGGCCCTTCAGGAACTCTGAAAAGTGGTGGCAAAAGGGGGCTCTGGTTAAGACGCAGCAGGTCGTTATGCTACTTAGGTTCCAGAATAGGTAAAAAATAAGTCAATAAATGCAATGTAAATTTTAATCTTATACCAGTTGTATAGTATCATTTGAAGTACTTCCACATACTGTATATCAGTTGACTATATTTGTAAGTAGTACAAGAGATATTATAAGTAGAATTTTGTAAACAATTTAAATTTATTAAGGATGAGCTGTGTGTTTAATAGAAAAAATTGTTGGCGTAAATTGTATAATATTGTATTATAGGAAAATTTTCTTGTTGTTAATTTAATATTTAGTGCTTGACAATAATGTATTTTAGTGTACCATTTTCCACCGAGGTAGGCACCTCATTTGCAAATAAAGAGATTTTGATTTAATTTTTATTGTTGGCTCAGCTGTGTTTATGAGGATAGGAGGAGTGAAGGGGGGGAGGGGTTGCTCGATGCAGGGCTGGTGGGGAGAGGGGAGAGTGGTGGCGAGTTGAAGAGATGGAGGCGGGGTTTGTTTTTGTTATAGAAGTTCTGACAAATGTATGGAATGAATGTTCAAGTAGAACGTTCTTTTTCTTCGTTGATTTCATTTAAATTATGAGATGGGTTCATAATCTGATCTATATCGATGTGGATGCTCTCGAGAACGTTGAGCAAAGTGCATTTTTGCTCATAATGCAACATCGTAAGATCTTTATCTATTGGTGTGTATTCGTGACTAGATTATTTATGATGCTCACTCATAGCTGAAAAATGATTATATTTGTGAGCGTTGCGATGTTTGGCTATCTTGTGACGAAATTGCGGCCTGTTTGACTGACATAGCTGGAATTACAGCATACAACGGTTTCAGTAGATCCTTCATCTACAGAATTATCAATAAATATAAGACCAGAACCAAGACTACCCTAGAAAAGGATTCCGCTCCTAAAAGAAATTTTCCACTTTCACATTCAATAAGAGTAGCATTTACTAAATTTCTAATAACTTTAAAAAACACAACATTAAAATAGCGTTTAGAACCTCCCACACGAACTCCAGACTTATTTTCAACCCGCACACTGTCAACAGTAACAACAACAATTTACACTAATAGTTTACAAATTAGAATGCCAATCCTGTAATTCCAGCTATATCAGTCAAACAGGCCGCAATTTTTTCATAAGATACGCAGTACATCGCAACGCTCACAAATATAATAGTTTTTCAGCTATGAGTGAGCATCGTAAAGAATCCAGTCACGAATACACACCAATAGATAAAGATCTTACGATGTTGCATTATGAGCAAAACGGCACTTTGCTCAACGTTCTCGAGAGCATTCACATCGATATAGATCAGATTATGAACCCATCTCATAATTTAAATGAAATCAACGAAGAAAAAGAACGTTCTACTTGAACATTCATTCCATACATTTGTCAGAACTTCTATAACAAAAACAAACCCCGCCTCCATCTCTTCAACTCGCCACCACTCCCCCTTCCCCCCTCACCCCAGCAGCCCTGCACCGCCCTTCCCTTCCCCCTTCGCTCCACCCATCAACGTAAACACAGCTCAGCCAACAATAAATTTGAAAAGGTCAGGCCGTTTCGAGGGACCAACTACTTAATAAGTAAGTATAAACGTTTTCTTCACACTTGTTTTTTACTTATTAGCCCAAGTTTCTCATGCAACCTAATTTTTTCCATTACAGATTTGAACTTTATTGACGGTTTCCAGTGTGTCACATACAATTTACCGGGCATTTGTTATCTTCTCTAACATAGCTTCTCAATTTTTTCGCTACACTCCTAACTATGTATAAATAAGGTAAACACACCTAGCCAACACTGGACACAAACATTGAGAATGGGACCGCTAAAATTGAGAAGGTCAGGCCTTTCGACAGTGCAACTATTAGAAAATTTGAAATTCATTGGCGGTTTTCTCCTATGTGTCACGTACATTTCACCTGGCACGCGTTTCCTCTCAAACTTAGTTTCTCAAGTTTTTCGCTCTCTTCGAGGACGTCCTAATCTGGGCGATTACCAACCCCCTCCCCCCATTTCAAGAACACGTAGAGCATTGGCTCCTACGAGAGGCAACTCTCTCTCTGCTTTCAGGTTGTCCGGCTGCCAGGTGTGAGAGAAAGCCCAGACGGCAGCGGCAGACAGGAAGCAGCAACTCAGACTCCCAAGAGGCGGCTGCAAATGTAGTGGGCCCTATGCCAATTGTGGAGGTACCGGACGGGATGTAGACACTACCGATCGTTGCGACGGCGCGACCCAGGTCATCATGCCCTGCTTCTCGAAGTGGTCGCAGACGACCAAGACTTCGCCGAACGTCCACAACCTGCACTAGCCACCTAGGAAGGCCCCACCACTCGGGCGCATACCAGTACGGCATTCTGGACTAAGGATGGCAGCATGGAGTTGGTGATAGACGCACCTTGGCAACCCGGCCCACCAGTGCCTCCTTCACAACGCAGACCCTTCAATGTGCCTCAATGGTCAGGCACTACACCAGGACGTCAGCGCCCACTTCCGCCGCCAGCCACGAAGGAGAAGACGAATCCTGGAATGCAGCAGGTCTGCTCTGGTGCCTCGGATATTGTTCCTATTACATCCCATTTTCCCTGTTTTCCTGTGGGGTCAACGGTGGAAGGAGATTTGGCAATTTTACGGCCGGATGCCCTCCTTGACGCTAGAGGAGAAATGCTGAGTGTTAATTTGGTTATGGTGAGCGTCTTGTCTTGTTGTGTGCTGCTCTTGCAGGGTACCTATTTTTCTTTGATACACCGTAACTTTCATATACCCCAAAAATAAGTAATAAAAAGGATTTAAATCGGAACTTCTTTCCGGACGGGCAATGGGGCCCTAACGACCAATCCATCGGTGTGGATAGATGGCGCCCATGTAGCGGCGCACTGCGTTGGTAACGTGCGGGGTTGCTCCAAAATGTTGGAACCACGTGTGCCGTTGGGTATGGAGTGAAACAACCTCGAGTACTAGTAGTAGAGTGTCCGACTCGTTGGTTGAATTGTCAGCACACTGGCCTTCGGTTCAGAGACTCCCGGGTTCGATTTCAGGTTGGATCGGGGATTTTAACCTCCATTGGTTAATTCTAGTGGCCCGGGGGATGGGTGTTTGGGTTGTCCCCAACATCCCTGCAACTCACACATAACACTATCCTCCACCACAATAACACGCAGTTACCTACACATGGCAGATGCCGCCCACCCTCATCGGAGCGTCTGCCTTACAAGGGTTGTACTCGTCTAGAAATAGCCACGCAAAATTGGTATTAGTAGTGTGCTTTCCAGAAACTGTATATTAGGTACGCCAGTCAGTCTATGAGGTAATAACACAGGTCCTATGATAATGCCTTCCAACATGTCTGTCCAAGCATTAATGGAAAACCGAACCTGGTAGTGCGAACCAGAGTCCTGCAGTGAGGCTCACCGCGGAACATTCACAAACCCACGGACTCCGGCAGCTCAGCCCGTGCAGTGTCGTCCTCTTCCGACGCGGCCGCTTACTGGCCCACAGCACTGATCCCATACATTCCACCGCAGTCCACCACACTTCCTCGCAATAACGGGTGCGTCATGTACAACGAAATGTTCATTTCACACTTCATTCTGACCCCTTGCTATACGAATTCCCGTACGCTAATGACAAATTTACAGGGCGAGTTGGCCGTGCGCGTAGAGGCGCGCAGCTGTGAGCTTGCATCCGGGAGATAGTTGGTTCGAATCCCACTATCGGCAGCCCTGAAGATAGTTTTCCGTGGTTTCCCATTTTCACACCAGGCAAATGCTGGGGCTGTACCTTAATTAAGGCCACGGCCGCTTCCTTCCAACTCCTAAGCCTTGCCTATCCCATCGCCGCCATAAGACCTATCTGTGTCGGTGCGACGTAAAGCCCCTAGCAAAAAAAATGACAAATTTTAAATTACGCTCATCGCAGTTTGAAATAAAACGATAAAGATCTCTCCTGCACTGCAATAATAATAATAATAATAATAATAATAATAATAATAATAATAATAGAACACAAACAGAAATTCCATTAGAAACTCTAATATTCGCTTGCAATTGGCATCAAGTTAACTGAAAATGAATCGAAATAACACGAAGCATAATCAAGGTGGTGGTGGTGGCGCTGATAATTTCAGGAGGAGTACAGTACTACTGGGCAACCATCCTCTAATAACGCTAATCAGAGAGAAAAATGGATGGGATCCGACACTTCGAGAAATAAAGATATCGGCCAAAGAAATTCAAGGGCCACGAAGGGCGTGAAAATGAAAGACTCCATAGGCCTCGATTGCCCTAATACCGTCGGGATCGGTAAAGAACAAGAGTTGACCAAGGAAGGTCAGATGGGATAGATGAAAATTAGG
The DNA here is from genome assembly GCF_040414725.1 of Anabrus simplex. Taxonomy (NCBI): domain Eukaryota; kingdom Metazoa; phylum Arthropoda; class Insecta; order Orthoptera; family Tettigoniidae; genus Anabrus; species Anabrus simplex. Next base: position 255,257,522 of record NC_090266.1, read on the forward strand.
AGCATGGTACAGGTAAGTGGCCCCACGGTCGCCAATGCACACTCCCAAGTTAAGAGTCTATGGGGCTCCTTTTAGTCGCCTCTTACAACACACAGGGGATACCGTGGGTGTTATTCTACCACCCCCATCCACAGGGAGTGCATGTTCAAGGGGTATCTTCCGCGTTTAACTCAAATTAACTAAAATACAAACTAAAAGAATATGAACAAACCCTGAACACGGCTTTTACTTAGATGATGTGCTTCGTGTATTGGCCATTGGTTAATGGTGGTGGTCTTACTGTGAATAAAAAGAAAGGCATCAACATTGTCTGGGTGCAGAAGAGACCAACATGCTATGAATGATGCTATATATTCTTCCATTGCATAATTTTGGTTTAAATATCTTGCCAGCTCATCTGTTGGAATAGGACCATCTTCAACATCAGCCCAAGAAGCAAACTTCTTTCATTACTTTGGCAGATTATGGCATATTCCTGGAGTGGAAGATTGGAATGTTCGTCATTGATATACGCCTTTTCCAGATCGTTCAGTGCACAAATGAACGTCTTTCCCATCACTGTCAACTACAGGCTTGAATACCGGCCAAATACGACTTTTGATGTTCGAATCCGGTTCAGAAGTCTTGCATTGTCCGGTTTCTAGTTTTTCCTTTGCTTCACGTTTTGTTGCCAAGGTTTTTTTCCTTTTGAAGCCATAGTCCGCATTCACTTCTGAAAACAGGACAGACGGGGAAGTCAAATAGAAAACCAAAGCAAACGTGATCGTCTCCACTCGACCGTAATGCAACGCCCTCCGCTGACACGCATTACACTGTCAACATTGAGTCAGTCAGCCCATAGATCTACCACAGCGCTGAAATTGGCTCATCGCGTGTGAAAGACATAGCGCTCTCCAGCCCGACCCGTGCGATGACGTCACGGGTTTCTTATATTCGAGCCTTCTAAAGCCCATTGCCATTTATTGCCGAAGAAGCTCATGGGCTGGACCGCTGTGCAGGACTCTGCTGCGAACGTCCCATAGCAAGGAGATTGTTCTCCGACCACACATGCGTATTTAGAAAATTGAAGGTGCCATTCCTCGTAAACGAGTTCTCGTCCATGAAAAAAATGTGATTCACGAATTCTTCGTGTTGACGATGGACCCATTCACAGAAGGCCATGCGCTGTACATAATCTCTTTCGGATAGGTAGTAACACGATGCAGATGGTACGGATGTTGGCGGTCTTCCCATAATGTTAGTAGGACGGTCCAATTGGACACTCCTACAATTACCGCAATTTGGTAAGTACTCCTGCCGGGGTCCTCTGCAGTAAGTTCAAATATGCGGCCCTCTGCACGCAGATCACGTCTAGGCCCACCACATTCACGCCTGGAGTAGTATAATGGGAGAGTTCGGCCGCCACCTCTACCTCAGGCTCCCAGTGGCCACCTCCACCTCCACCTCAGCCAGAGGCCTCCCAGTGGCCACCTCCACCTCCACCTCCACCTCAGCCAGAGGCCTCCCAGATGCCTCCTCCACCTCCCGCGGGAAATTTGAATTTGTAAACAAAGCCACGTGCTTTTTGACAGCTGTCATCGACAACAACGCATCGCTAACCTCAGTACTGCCATCTTGACGGGCCTAAACCTCAGTAGTGCCAACTTAACCTAACTAGCGCGAGGTAAACAAAGCCACGTGCTTTTTGACAACCACGTGCTTTTTGACAGATTTTTAAACAAAGCCACGTGCTTTTTGACAGCTGTCATCGACAACAACGCATCGCAAACCTCAGTACTACCATCTTGACGGGCCTAAACCCCAGTAGTGCCAACTTAACCTAACTAGCATGAGGTAAACAAAGCCACGTGTTTTTTGACAGCCACGTGCTTTTTGACAGATTTGTAAACAAAGCCACGTGCAGACAACAACGCATCGCTAACCTCAGTACTACCATCTTGACGGACCTAAACCTTAGTGGTACCAACTTAACCTCACTAGCGCGAGGTAAACAAAGCCACGTGCTTTTTGACAGCCACGTGCTTTTTTGACAGCTGTCATCCGCCATCTTTAAACTACAGAGCACCGTGCTGCCCTCTTTCGTCACCTGTCATCGGCAGTGCTGCCATCTTGACGGTCCTAAACCTTAGTGCTACCAACTTAACCTCACTAGCTCGAGATAAACAAATCCACGTGCTTTTTGACAGCCACGTGCTTTTTTGATAGCTGTCATCCGCCATCTTTAATCTATAGAGCACAGTGCTGCCCTCTTTAGCTGAAATGTGGTGGCGGATAATTTGAAAAATGCTTTTCGACAAGCAGCCATCTTTAATCCAGAGAGAACAGTGCTGCCCTCTATGTGGTGGCGACAAATTGAAAAATTCCACGTGCTCTTGTTTGAAAACAAACTCACGTGCTTTTTTGACAGCCGTCATCCGCCATCTTTAATCAACAGAACACAGTGCTGCCCTCTTTAGTTTGAAATGTGGTGGTGGTAAATTCCACGTGCTCTTGTTTGGAAACAAAGCCATGTGCTTTTTTGACAGCTGTCATCCGCCATCTTTAATCAACAGAGCACCGTGCTGCTATCATGCGGACAATTTCATCACCTGTCATCCGCCATCTTTAATCCACAGAACACCATGCTGCCCTCTTTGTGGCTACTACCTTAAGCACGTAGTAGCGGGCAATTTGAAAAGTTCTGTTAGCTATCATCCGCCATCTTTAATCAAGAGAGCACCGTGCTGCCATCTTTAGCTAGATACCTTTGAAATGTGGTGGCGGCAAATTGAAAAATTCGACGTGCTCTTGTTTGGAAACAAACTCACGTGCTTTTTCGACAGCTACCATCCGCCATCTTTAATCAACAGAGCATAGTGCTGCCCTCTTTGGTTTGAAATGTGATGGCGGCAAATTCCACGTGCTCTTGTTTGATAAACATAGCCATGTGCTTTTTTGACAGCTGTCATCCACCATCTTTAATACAGAGAGCACCGTGCTGCCCTCTTTATCGTAGTAGATGTAAATTCGTCACCTATCATCCGCAGTGCTGCCATCTTTAGCTAGATACCTTTGAAAAGTGGTGGCGGATAATTTAAAAAGAAAAATTCTACAGCAGCCCTCTCTCGACGCTAATTGCATAAGATGGCGGCTATACATGACTCCTTAAGGGTGCTTACGCAAGATAGCTGCTATACACAGGTTCTTATGAGACGCCCTTGGGATGCTTGCGCAAGATGGCAGTTATACATGGCTCCTTATGAGATACCCTAGGGATGCTTGCGCAAGATAGCGGCTGCTCTTATGGGACGGCTTAAGGGTCCTTGCACAAGATGGCTTGAGACGCCCTAAGGATGCTTGCGCAAGATGGCGGACACAAGATGGCGGCTATACATAACTCCTTATGAGACGCTTTAAGGGTGCTTGCGCAAGATGGTTGCTACTCTTAGCTTAGAGGCTAACGTGTCGTGATAGTTCGATTCATTAAATTTAGGGCTTAAATGCAAAATGTTAAATATATCGAAAACGGTGCACCGTAGAGCAAAACGGACAAAATTTTTCTGCCTAATACCTAGGTTCGCAGTATAAGGAACAAGAAAATCATAGTCTAATGATGGGATCAACGGTTCGGTTCCTACTTAGGCCCTTTGGCATTTGCTCTGTTTTAGCTTGTATTGAAGCGAGTCTTCGTAACATGATCAGGTCTAGCTATGGTAGAGAGTATAACGTACCGTGCAGGTTCGATTCATTAAATTTGGAGGCTTAAATGCAAAATGTTAAATATCTCGAAAACGATGCATCGTAGAGCAAAACGGACAAAATTTTTCCGCCTAATACGTAGGTTCGTAGTATCAGGAACAAGAAAAAACATAGTCTAATGATGAGATCAACGGTTCGATTCCTACTTAAGCCCTTTGCCATTCGCAGCTATCTATTTCTACAAGATGGTGGCTGCTCTTATGAGAAACAAGATGCCTTGAGACGTCCTAGGGATGCTTACGCAAGATGGCAGACACAAAATGGTGACTATACATAGCTCCTTATGAGACGGCCTAGGGGTGCTCGCACAAGATGGCGGCTACTCTTATGAAGAAAGCTAGCTTAGAGGCTACTGCACAAGATAACAGCTGCTGTTATGCATGTGGTGGAGGGCAATTTGAAATTCTATGTGCTTAATCAACAGAGCACCCTGCTGCCCTCTTTAGCTGAAATGTGGTGGTGGATAATTTGAAAAATTCTTTTGACAGCTATCATCTTTAAACAAAGGCGACTATACATAGGCTGTTAAGGCCTTATCATTCTCCTCCTCCTCCTCCTCCTCCTCCTCCTCCTCCTCCTCCCCCTCCTCCTCCTCCTTCTTTACCTCCTCCTCCGCCTCTTATGTCAAGGCATAGCTTTATATCGAACAAGTGTAAACCTGCATCGCGAAGGCAAGCGTGTGCAGCGATAACATTATTGTGCATGTTTAGACTTTCGAAACATAAGAAGAGTAGAATCAAACGCTGTACTCGATACGACATGTGATCAGAACATTGATTGATGCGTTCAGAAAACAAAATAAGTGATCAAGACTACAATCGAACAATGTACTCAATACATCATGTGTTTAGAATATGTCAGGGGATACGCTTGTTCTAAGAAGATCAGATTGAAACATAACAAGACTAGAATAGAACACTGTAATCGATGTTGTTAACTTCAACATGTGATCAGAACATTGATTGATGTGTTCAGAACACAAAATAAGTGATCATGACTAGAATCGAACACTGTACTCGATACAACATGTGATCAGAACATTGATCGATGTGTTCAGAACACGAAATAAGTGATCAAGACTAGAATCGAACACTGTACTCAATACAACATGTGTTTAGAACATGTTAGGGGGTACCCTCGTTCTAAGAAGATCAGAATGAAACATAACAAGACTAGAATCGAACACTGTAATCGATGTTGTTAACCTCAACATATGATCAGAACATTGTTTGATGTGTTCAGAGCAAAAGTACAATTTTGATGATTTGCACAGCTAACTCGCTCGGTAAACGATATAGCCAAAGTATAACTTCAAATTATTTACCTTCCATCATTCGTCTTGTGTGTAAAAATCAGTCGAACAAGTTATCGCATAAACATGGCTGAAAAAAAATCGTGATAGGGTATGGAACCCAGGGGTTACATCTTATCAGAAGGGCAAAAAGGATGAAAGGACTCTTCCTCCTCCTTACCGCACATTCCTTGGCTAAAGGGCTAATGGGCTAAAGGGCTAATGGGCTAAAGGGCTAAAGGGCTAATGGGCTAAAGGGCTAAAGGGCTAAAGGTGTAACAACCTCATCGATCGCTATCAGCAAGAACGCTTGTACTTTGTTAAGTGTAGAAAATTAATCTTTATTGGTAAATGGTTTTATGTTCAGAACAAGGAATGAAACCTAGGGGTTACGTCTTACCTAATAAAATCCCCGAGGTGCGATGAGTTACGTTTTTCGAACTAGTGTTTGGAACACTGAACTTTTCAAGATGGCAAGAGTGAGGTTAGCAATGTTCTGTTGTTGGATTTTAAATTCCGCGCTACAACATGCATAAGGTGGCAGCCCTTGAGGTTTACTCCCGTAAAGATGGCAAGAGTGAGGTTAGCAATGTTCCGTTGTTGGATTTTTAAAATTCCCCGCTATAACATGCAAAAGGTGGCAGCCTTGAGGTTTACCGCCGTAAAGATGGCAGCAGTGAGGTTAGCGACGCTCCATTGTCCTTCAAAGTGAGGTTAGGGTTCGTCAAGAAGACAGCTGTCAAAAAAGCACGTGGCTATGTTTACCAATCGAGAGCACGTGATCGTGACGTCACGGTCACGTAATCAATCCTTAGCTCGACGTCGCTAAGAGCAGCATTAGGATTAGCTATTCTTAAAAGTCTTGGGAACAGAGCAGCAGTATGAATTGCTATGTTTCAAAGCGTGTGCACATCACCTATCGATTTTACATACATCGACCATCGAACTAAACTTCATCCGCTAGATCGTGCTGCTATCTTAGCATGACTTTAAAGTACAATGAATAGCCATGTTTCAAAGCGTGTACGCATTACCTATCGATTTTGCATGCATTGACTCTCGTACTAAACTTCTCCCGCTAGATTGTGCTGCTATCTTAGCATGACTAAGATGCATGAACTGAAAGTACGAAGAATAACCATGTTTTAAAGCGTGTACACATTACCTATCGACTTTGCATGTATCGACTCTCGTACTAAACTTCTGCAGGTAGATTGTGCTGCTATCTTAGCATAACTTATACGCATGAACTTAAAGTACAGAGAATAGCTATGTCTCAAAGCATGTACACATTACTTATTGATTTTGCATGCAACAAATATCGTACTAAACTTCTTCCTCTAGATTGTACTGCTATCTTAGCATAACTTATACACATGAACTTAAAAGTAGAAAGAATAGCCATGTTTCAAAGCGTGTACACATTACTTATTGATTTTGCATGCATCAAATATCGTACTAAACTCCTTCCGCTAGATTGTGCTGCTATCTTAACACAACCTATACGCATGACCTTAAAGTAAAAAGGTGTGTACACATCACCTATCGATTTTGCATGCATCGAATCTCGTACTGAACTTCGTCCGCTAGATTGTGCTGGTATCTTAGCATAACTTATACACATGAACTTAAAAGTACAAAGAATAGCCATGTTTCAAAGCGTGTACACATCAACTATCGAATTTGCATGTATTGACTCTCGTACTAAACTCCTTCCGCTAGATCGTGCTGCTATCTTAGCATAACCAATACGCATGACCTTAAAGTAAAAAAGAATAGCCATGTTTCAAAGTGTGTACACATTACCTATCGACTTTGCATGCAACAAATATTGTACTAAACTTCTTCTGCTAGGTTGTGCTGCTATCTTAGCATAACCTGTACGCATGAACTTAAAGTACAAAGAATAGCCATGTTTCAAAGCGTGTACACATTACTTATTGATTTTGCATGCATCAAATCTCGTACTAAATTTATTCCGCTAGATTGTGCTGCTATCTTAGCATAACCTATACCAATGAACTTAAAGTACAATGATTAGTCATGTTTCAAAGCGTGTACACATCAACTATCGAATTTGCATGTATCGACTCTCGTACTAAACTTCTGCAGGTAGATTGTGCTGCTATCTTAGCATAACTAAGACGCATGAACTTAAAGTACAAAGAATAGCTATGTCTCAAAGCATGTACACATTACCTATCGATTTTACAAGCATCGACTCTCGTACTAAACTTCTTCCGCTAGATTGTGCTGGTATCTTAGCATAACCTATACGCATGGCCTTAAGGTACAAAGAATAGCCATGTTTCAAAGCGTGTACACATTACCTATCGATTTTGCATGCATTGACTCTCGTACTAAACTTCTTCCGCTAGATTGTGCTGGCATCTTAGCATAACTTATACACATGAACTTAAAAGTACAAAGAATAGACATGTTTCAAAGCATGTACACATTACTTATGGATTTTACATACATCGACCATCGAACTAAACTTCATCCGCTAGATTGTGCTGCTATCTTAGCATGACCTTAAAGTAAAAAGAATAACCATGTTTCAAAGTGTGTACACATCACCTATCGATTTGCATGCAACAAAGATCGTACTAAACTTCTTCCGCTAGATTGTGCTGCTATCTTAGCATAACTAAGATGCATGAACTGAAAGTACGAAGAATAACCATGTTTTAAAGCGTGTACTCATTACTTATCGATTTTACATACATCGACTCTCGTACTAAACTTCTTGCGCTAGATTGTGCCGCTATCTTAGCATAACCTGTACGCATGAACTTAAAGTACAAAGAATAGCCTTGTTTCGAAAGCGTTTACACATTACCTAATGATTTTGCACGAAACGACTATCATACTAAACTTTTCCCACTAGATTGTGCTAAAATCATGTAAGTGTGCTGCTATCTTAGCATAACCTATCGATTTTACATGCATCTACTATCGTACTAGACTTCTTCCGCTAGGGCATGTAGCAATCGCTTTTGTGTATCCCTAACCCATGTGCATGAACTTAAAGCATAAAGATGAGCTATGTTCTAAAGCGTGTACACATCACCTATCGATAATGTATGTATCGAATATCGTACTAAACTTCTCCTGCTAGAGCGTACGAGTATCGCTTGTGCGTGCACGAACTTAAAGCATAAAGAATAGCAATGTATAAAAATCTTGTAAACAAAGCAGCAGCATTACGTATAGTCAAGATTAAATGCGTGCACACATCATGTATCCATGATGCACACAGTACTAAACTTATTCCATTAGAGTGTAAAAAGTTCGCATGTGTTTGTGCTGCTATCTTAGCATAGCCTATGTGAATGAACTTAAAGCATAAAGAATAGTTATGTGTAAACAATCTTGTGAACATAGCAGAGTGTTAACTACGTAGGTGTAGACATTGAACTTTACATGCTGAGGCAGCATACTACGTGACCGTGACGTCACGACTACGTGCTCTCGTTTGCTAAACATAGCCACGTGCTTTTTTGACAGCTGTCTTCTTGACGAACCCTAACCTCACTTTGAAGGACAATGGAGCGTCGCTAACCTCACTGCTGCCATCTTTACGGCGGTAAACCTCAAGGCTGCCACCTTTTGCATGTTATAGCGGGGAATTTTAAAAATCCAACAACGGAACATTGCTAACCTCACTCTTGCCATCTTTACGGGAGTAAACCTCAAGGGCTGCCACCTTATGCATGTTGTAGCGCGGAATTTAAAATCCAACAACAGAACATTGCTAACCTCACTCTTGCCATCTTGAAAAGTTCAGTGTTCCAAACACTAGTTCGAAAAACGTAACTCATCGCACCTCGGGGATTTTATTAGGTAAGACGTAACCCCTAGGTTTCATTCCTTGTTCTGAACATAAAACCATTTACCAATAAAGATTAATTTTCTACACTTAACAAAGTACAAGCGTTCTTGCTGATAGCGATCGATGAGGTTGTTACACCTTTAGCCCTTTAGCCCTTTAGCCCATTAGCCCTTTAGCCCTTTAGCCCATTAGCCCTTTAGCCCATTAGCCCTTTAGCCAAGGAATGTGCGGTAAGGAGGAGGAAGAGTCCTTTCATCCTTTTTGCCCTTCTGATAAGATGTAACCCCTGGGTTCCATACCCTATCACGATTTTTTTTCAGCCATGTTTATGCGATAACTTGTTCGACTGATTTTTACACACAAGACGAATGATGGAAGGTAAATAATTTGAAGTTATACTTTGGCTATATCGTTTACCGAGCGAGTTAGCTGTGCAAATCATCAAAATTGTACTTTTGCTCTGAACACATCAAACAATGTTCTGATCATATGTTGAGGTTAACAACATCGATTACAGTGTTCGATTCTAGTCTTGTTATGTTTCATTCTGATCTTCTTAGAACGAGGGTACCCCCTAACATGTTCTAAACACATGTTGTATTGAGTACAGTGTTCGATTCTAGTCTTGATCACTTATTTCGTGTTCTGAACACATCGATCAATGTTCTGATCACATGTTGTATCGAGTACAGTGTTCGATTCTAGTCATGATCACTTATTTTGTGTTCTGAACACATCAATCAATGTTCTGATCACATTTTGAAGTTAACAACATCGATTACAGTGTTCTATTCTAGTCTTGTTATGTTTCAATCTGATCTTCTTAGAACAAGCGTATCCCCTGACATATTCTAAACACATGATGTATTGAGTACATTGTTCGATTGTAGTCTTGATCACTTATTTTGTTTTCTGAACGCATCAATCAATGTTCTGATCACATGTCGTATCGAGTACAGCGTTTGATTCTACTCTTCTTATGTTTCGAAAGTCTAAACATGCACAATAATGTTATCGCTGCACACGCTTGCCTTCGCGATGCAGGTTTACACTTGTTCGATATAAAGCTATGCCTTGACATAAGAGGCGGAGGAGGAGGTAGAGAAGGAGGAGGAGGAGGGGGAGGAGGAGGAGGAGGAGGAGGAGGAGGAGGAGGAGAATGATAAGGCCTTAACAGCCTATGTATAGTCGCCTTTGTTTAAAGATGATAGCTGTCAAAAGAATTTTTCAAATTATCCACCACCACATTTCAGCTAAAGAGGGCAGCAGGGTGCTCTGTTGATTAAGCACATAGAATTTCAAATTGCCCTCCACCACATGCATAACAGCAGCTGTTATCTTGTGCAGTAGCCTCTAAGCTAGCTTTCTTCATAAGAGTAGCCGCCATCTTGTGCGAGCACCCCTAGGCCGTCTCATAAGGAGCTATGTATAGTCACCATTTTGTGTCTGCCATCTTGCGTAAGCATCCCTAGGACGTCTCAAGGCATCTTGTTTCTCATAAGAGCAGCCACCATCTTGTAGAAATAGATAGCTGCGAATGGCAAAGGGCTTAAGTAGGAATCGAACCGTTGATCTCATCATTAGACTATGTTTTTTCTTGTTCCTGATACTACGAACCTACGTATTAGGCGGAAAAATTTTGTCCGTTTTGCTCTACGATGCATCGTTTTCGAGATATTTAACATTTTGCATTTAAGCCTCCAAATTTAATGAATCGAACCTGCACGGTACGTTATACTCTCTACCATAGCTAGACCTGATCATGTTACGAAGACTCGCTTCAATACAAGCTAAAACAGAGCAAATGCCAAAGGGCCTAAGTAGGAACCGAACCGTTGATCCCATCATTAGACTATGATTTTCTTGTTCCTTATACTGCGAACCTAGGTATTAGGCAGAAAAATTTTGTCCGTTTTGCTCTACGGTGCACCGTTTTCGATATATTTAACATTTTGCATTTAAGCCCTAAATTTAATGAATCGAACTATCACGACACGTTAGCCTCTAAGCTAAGAGTAGCAACCATCTTGCGCAAGCACCCTTAAAGCGTCTCATAAGGAGTTATGTATAGCCGCCATCTTGTGTCCGCCATCTTGCGCAAGCATCCTTAGGGCGTCTCAAGCCATCTTGTGCAAGGACCCTTAAGCCGTCCCATAAGAGCAGCCGCTATCTTGCGCAAGCATCCCTAGGGTATCTCATAAGGAGCCATGTATAACTGCCATCTTGCGCAAGCATCCCAAGGGCGTCTCATAAGAACCTGTGTATAGCAGCTATCTTGCGTAAGCACCCTTAAGGAGTCATGTATAGCCGCCATCTTATGCAATTAGCGTCGAGAGAGGGCTGCTGTAGAATTTTTCTTTTTAAATTATCCGCCACCACTTTTCAAAGGTATCTAGCTAAAGATGGCAGCACTGCGGATGATAGGTGACGAATTTACATCTACTACGATAAAGAGGGCAGCACGGTGCTCTCTGTATTAAAGATGGTGGATGACAGCTGTCAAAAAAGCACATGGCTATGTTTATCAAACAAGAGCACGTGGAATTTGCCGCCATCACATTTCAAACCAAAGAGGGCAGCACTATGCTCTGTTGATTAAAGATGGCGGATGGTAGCTGTCGAAAAAGCACGTGAGTTTGTTTCCAAACAAGAGCACGTCGAATTTTTCAATTTGCCGCCACCACATTTCAAAGGTATCTAGCTAAAGATGGCAGCACGGTGCTCTCTTGATTAAAGATGGCGGATGATAGCTAACAGAACTTTTCAAATTGCCCGCTACTACGTGCTTAAGGTAGTAGCCACAAAGAGGGCAGCATGGTGTTCTGTGGATTAAAGATGGCGGATGACAGGTGATGAAATTGTCCGCATGATAGCAGCACGGTGCTCTGTTGATTAAAGATGGCGGATGACAGCTGTCAAAAAAGCACATGGCTTTGTTTCCAAACAAGAGCACGTGGAATTTACCACCACCACATTTCAAACTAAAGAGGGCAGCACTGTGTTCTGTTGATTAAAGATGGCGGATGACGGCTGTCAAAAAAGCACGTGAGTTTGTTTTCAAACAAGAGCACGTGGAATTTTTCAATTTGTCGCCACCACATAGAGGGCAGCACTGTTCTCTCTGGATTAAAGATGGCTGCTTGTCGAAAGGCATTTTTCAAATTATCCGCCACCACATTTCAGCTAAAGAGGGCAGCACTGTGCTCTATAGATTAAAGATGGCGGATGACAGCTATCAAAAAAGCACGTGGCTGTCAAAAAGCACGTGGATTTGTTTATCTCGAGCTAGTGAGGTTAAGTTGGTAGCACTAAGGTTTAGGACCGTCAAGATGGCAGCACTGCCGATGACAGGTGACGAAAGAGGGCAGCACGGTGCTCTGTAGTTTAAAGATGGCGGATGACAGCTGTCAAAAAAGCACGTGGCTGTCAAAAAGCACGTGGCTTTGTTTACCTCGCGCTAGTGAGGTTAAGTTGGTACCACTAAGGTTTAGGTCCGTCAAGATGGTAGTACTGAGGTTAGCGATGCGTTGTTGTCTGCACGTGGCTTTGTTTACAAATCTGTCAAAAAGCAAGTGGCTGTCAAAAAACACGTGGCTTTGTTTACCTCATGCTAGTTAGGTTAAGTTGGCACTACTGGGGTTTAGGCCCGTCAAGATGGTAGTACTGAGGTTTGCGATGCGTTGTTGTCGATGACAGCTGTCAAAAAGCACGTGGCTTTGTTTAAAAATCTGTCAAAAAGCACGTGGTTGTCAAAAAGCACGTGGCTTTGTTTACCTCGCGCTAGTTAGGTTAAGTTGGCACTACTGAGGTTTAGGCCCGTCAAGATGGCAGTACTGAGGTTAGCGATGCGTTGTTGTCGATGACAGCTGTCAAAAAGCACGTGGCTATGTTTACAAATTCAAATTTCCCGCGGGAGGTGGAGGAGGCATCTGGGAGGCCTCTGGCTGAGGTGGAGGTGGAGGTGGCCACTGGGAGGCCTCTGGCTGAGGTGGAGGTGGAGGTGGCCACTGGGAGCCTGAGGTGGAGGTGGCGGCCGAACTCTCCCATTATACTACTGCCTGGGCATGACATTTCTAGTGTCAGCAATTCTCCGTACAGCTGCTACAAGACAACATCTCGCTGGAAGTGACGAGAATGAAGTGAAGCTATTGACCTATAGAGGTCCGACTATGGACTAGAATAGCCAACCTCACAGAAGAGCCGGGAATGTATTGAATCTATTGACCTAGAGAGGTCAGCCTGTGAAATAGGCTAGACAACCTCTCGGAGGAAGAGACAAGAATGAAGTTAAGGTATTGACCTAGAGAGGTCAGACCATGGACTAGGATAGACAATTTTTGACTGGCGGGTACGGAATGAAATGCTGATAAAACGTAGGCAGGCGCGCGGTTGGCCACAATACCAGTTTGTTTCTTTCTGCTGTATTTCTTATAACTAAACTAGACGTGTCAGGTGAGAACATTCATCCTGAGCGATCGTCGGTTAACTTGGACGTCATTCACAGTCAGTCGTCTGCTTTTTATGTCCTACGTACCCTTCTTCTAACTTTCTGAAAGGATTTTTTTGGCAGGAGGGCCGGTATGTTCATGTATCTCACCTCGAATGGGCGAGTGCCTGAAAAGGACTACGCAATTTCGGGACGAGGATACGAACTTACTTTTACGAAAATATTGCAAACTTTTGGCTGGGAAGACTTGGGAGTGAGGAGACGAGTTGCTCGACTGAGTGGCATGATCCGAGCTGTTAGTAGAGAGATGGCGTGAAGTGACATTATTGGACCAATTTGCTTGAACGGAGTTTTTTGAAATAAGTACATTCATAATATGAAAATAAAGTTTTAATTGAAGAGGAGAGATTAGAGCAAATATTCTTTATAGGAAGAGGAATTAGGAATTCGAATAATTCGAATTTATCGATAAATGTTCAATGAAATTATTTAAGAAAAGATTAGGTAAGCAACTGATCGGCAATCTGCCACCTGGGCGAAAGCCCTAAATACGGGTCTGTGGACATTGTTGAATGACTGATATTAATATAGGAAAGATCGCAGTATGAAGATAAACTTGGAATTCAAGAGGACAAATTGGGGAAGTATTCGTTTATAGGAAGAGGAGTTAGGGAGTGGAATAATTTACCAAGGGAGATATTGCCTAAATTTCCCCTTCTTTGAAATTATTTTTAAAAAAGGCTAGGTAATCAGCTGATAGAGAATCTTCCTCCTGGGCGACTGCCCTAAATGCAGATCAGTGGGGTGATTGTATAAGACCTAATTTTGCAAATTAAAAAAATTAGTGACAAGGAAAAGTTTACATACAGCGCTCGAACATAGAAAAGATAAACATTGATCCCGTGGGAAATGTAACCAGTATTCCATGAGACATGATTACTGTACATACTACTTTAATATCTATCAAGTGGGATTCAGGAAGTGCAAAAAGTTATAAACTGCCACGAGAGGAAGATAACCGTAAATCCAACATCACCTGAAGAAGAGGAGAGAAGGAAGAAAGTGAAGAAACACTCGCCACATAATGGAGCTGAATTTGTTTTGTGAAATACCTTATCGATTCTTACCCACTACTCCCAAAACGACGCTGCAAGATAGTATCATAGACAATATCTGAATATGCTAAAATATATGCCCTTTACAAAAACATTTGCATTACACATAGCCTAAACTAAAGAAAACTAAAAACCGAGCGAGCTGGCCATGCGGTTAGGTTCATACAGTCGCAAATTAGCATTCGGGAAACAGTGGGCTCGAATCCCACCGTCGGCAGCCCTGAATATGGTTTTCCGTAGTGTCCCATTTTCACATCAAGCAAATGCTTAGGCTGTATCTGAATTAAGGCTACGGTCGCTACTTTCCCAATCGTGGCCCTTTCCCATTCCTCCGTCGTCGAAAACCTTCGATGTGTTAGTGCGACGTTAAACAAATAGTAACAAAAAAAGATATCCTTGTACTAAGGTACGGTGTTTCAGTAATATTTTTACATTGGATTGTCAAACCACGCAAAAACCAACGTCGAATATGCCATATGTTTGATAAGGGTGTTCCAGCAACCCAGTCAATTTATGATAACTACGAGTATGTTGTAGAGAAGGTCGTTATAAAGGGCGCTGACAAATCAGTGGCATCTCATAATATTCCGCTCATTTGTTTTGACGCAGAAGAAAAAGCCGGTACCGGTACACCGTAATAAGAAACGGGGAGAGATACAGAAGCCTGGTTCACTTTTCGGAATGGACATTGAGAAGTCAATGTAAGGTCCTGCTCGGAAATGATATTCTGTCATCTTGTGAAGAAATAGTACCAGTACATGGAATCCATCTCATAAACATTCCAGGACTGCATATTATCAAAGCAAGGAGTTTACCATATGTAATAACTTATAAGTAATTGGGAAACAATAAACGAAAGCGAGAGTTTCATTCTCCATTTGAAGTGGTGTTGGAATTTTATAACACCCCTTCTAGGTCTACACTTGCTATAGGATAAGTAGGCTTGCCTTATTTTTGTAGTCCAAATCCAGGACATTCATATTTTTCGATTACAAATCCAGGACACTTCGCCGATTGACTTGATACTCGTTATTTAAGTTATTGGTGATCAGATATTTCTTGACAAATGAAGTAATTTTTCGTCTGGCCCTTGTCGCAGGACAGAGAAAAATGTGGCATCCACCCTTTCTCATTTTCGGCTGTGACTGTTAGGGAGCTAGATGTATTCTTGGTTAAATCATGGGAAATTGTTTATAAAGCTGAGGTAATTGAAGGAATAGGTGACCATAAGGCTGTAATAATGGATGTAGTATTCGTACCAAAAATGCTTATAAGAGGGTCACACAAGACAAGAAATTATACAGAAAAACTAAAATTGATGATTTCGGGACTTACCTTAAATCACAATTCGGTTGTTGGATAAGTGATGGGAGTAGTGTGGATACACTTTGGGCTAAATTTACAGGAATCATTTGGGAATGAGAGAAGAGATTTGTAGCTGTTAAGAAGGGTAAAATGACCTCAGACCCTGTTTATTGTACAAGGAAAATAAGAAAATTAAAAAGAAAATGTAGAATAGTAAACAGGAACATCAAGAAGGGTGGGGAGAATAGAGAAACTAGCAAACAGCTAATGAGGCAACTGAATAGAGTGAAAAAGGAAGCAAAAGAATGACATACTTCAAGAGGGTAATGACCACAAAGGGAAATGGGAAAAGCTGTATTCATATATTAGGAATAAAAAAGGAAAAGGAATCCAAATTCCTACAATGGTGGGAGAAGGGGGTGAACACTATTCAACAGATACTGAGAAAGCAAATCTATTTAGTAGGGAATTCAGAGATTCAGTAGAAGATTGTCAGGGGTTGGAAACCATAACAGAAGATAGAGAGGGAGAGACACAGAGGGAAACAAGAAGCTTCTCATTCACAAATGAAGATATTTTCAGAGAAATCCAACTGCTTCAGCAAGGAAAAGCAGCAGGAAGTGATCAAATTACTGGGGAGGTGTTAAAGACAATGGGGTGGTACATAGTGCCTTGTTTAAAATTTCTCTTTGACTATGTCATAAATAATAGTGTAATGCCAAAGGAATGGAAGGAATATATAATAATACCAATTTATAAAGGAAAGGGTGATAAAAATTAACCGGAGAACTTCAGACCTATCAGCCTGACCAGTATAGTTTGTAAAATACTGGAGAGTTTGATAGCAAAGTACATTAGAGGGATATGTGATGATAGAAATTGGTTCATGAGGAGCCAGTATGAAATTAGAAAGAAATTTTCTTGTGAGGCATAACTGGTGGGATTTCAGCAGGACATATCAGATCAGTTAGATTCGGGAGGCCTGTTAGATTGCATAGCCATAGATCTTTCAAAAGCCTTTGATAGAGTGGAACATGGAATATTATTAAAGAAATTGGAGGGAATAGGATTGGACGCAAGGGTTATATGTTGGATAAGAACGTTTCTAAATTCAAGAGTTCAGAAAGTCAAAGTAGGAAATAATATTTCACAGGAAGAAAAAGTTTGGAAGGGAATTGCACAGAGTAGTATTATCGGTCCGTACATTTCTTAATATATGCAAATGATGTAGGGAACAATAAAACATCAACAATCAGATTGTATGCACATGACATACTTGTTTATAGGTAAATAAATAATATTGAGAATTGATCAGAATTACAAAGGGACCTTGAGAGTATCCAACAATGGGTTGAAGACAATAATATGAAGCTTAATGGAGGCAAATCAACTGTTACAACATTTACAAACAGGAGCTTTAAAACTGAATTTGAATATAATTTGGATGAGGTAGTTATCCCAAAAGATGGCAAGTGCAAATACTTAGGTGTGAGATTTGAAAGTAATTTGCTCTGGACGGGTCATGTTGATGACATTGTTGGGAAAGCATACAGATCGTTACATGTCATAATGAGGCTACTTAAGGATGCAACAAAGAATTAAAAGAGAAATGTTACTTAAGTATGGTTCATCCATTATTGGAATATCCAAACAGTGTTTGGGATCCTCACCAAGAACACCTAATAAAATAAATAACATGCAGAGGAAAGCAGCAAGATTTGTAACAGGGGATTTCAGGAGAAAGAGTAGTGTATCAGAAATGTTAGAGAAACTTGGGTGGGAAACTTTACGTAAGAGAAGGCTGAAAACTAGACATATAGGATTATATAGAGCCTATACAGGAGAAGAAACATGGGGAGAAATCAGTGAGAGGCTTCAGTTGGAAAATAATTATATCGGCAGGACTGACAACAAGTATAAAATTAGAAGGAATTTTAACAGAAGCGATTGGGATAAATTTTCATTCATTGGGAAGGGCGTGAAAGAGTGGAACAGTTTACCAGGGGTAGTGTTTGATCCTTTTCAAAAAATCTGTACAGATATTCAAGAAGAGAATAAACAGCAACAGAGAAAATAAATGAAATGTTAGAGGGCATTCGACCAGCGCAGGTTCTTGTAAATAAAAAATGTGTGTGAATAAATTAATTCCATCCCCTGGACTATGCAGTTTTGACAGCCGAATTAGGGGACTGCCTGTAGAGGTGAAGTACAGTGGGGACTTCGAGGGCCCTGGGACCGCTACGGTAGCTGTGAAGGCCCTTCAGGAACTCTGAAAAGTGGTGGCAAAAGGGGCTCTGGTTAAGACACAGTAGGTCGTTATGCTACTTAAGTTCCGAAATGGGTAAGAAAATAAATAAGTAAATAAATGCAATGTAAATTTTAATCTTATACCAGTTGTATAGTATTATTTGAAGAAAATCCACATACTGTATATAAGTTGACTATGTTTGTAAGTACAGGAGATATTATAAGTAGAATTTTGTAAACAATGTAAATTTATTAAGGATGAGCTGTGTGTTTAATAGAAAAAATTGTTAGCGTAAATTGTATAATATTGTATTCTAGGAAAATTTTGTTCTTCTCTTGTTAATGTAATTTTGTGCTTGACAATAATGTATTTTCGTGTACCATTTGCCACTGAGGTAGACACCTCATTTGCAAATAAAGAGATTTTGATTTTGATTTGATTTGATTTGAGCTGCTGAATTATGGGTGAAGTTTAGTAATAAAAATTAAATTCAGAGCACGATCAATGAATTTGGGTTTTATAAAAGGTGATACATATAGGGCTAGTCGTGCTGCAATAACACTTTATGGCCGAGTGAGGAAAGTAATAGTGAAACTACCTCACTCATCGCCCTATCTAGTTCGCCTCATTATAGCACGGACATGCTTTTTGTGGTTTTCCTGTTGCCGCATAACTTTTGGTGATGCTGATTGATGATCCAACCAGGCTCCGCACTGCAGACTGAACACACGGTGGTCAATTTATAAGTTTATTGCCACTCTTCGGTTACGATATCGATATTAATTCTACTAAAACAATGACACACTCAGATGAAGATAAAACACTCATTGTCTACAAAAAATAAAGAACAAGAGCCTAAAGTTTACGAATGAGACTTCTTGTGACACCTCTCAGCAGACACTACTTTTCTACGAAATTGTTTGGCAGTTTTTTTCAGATCATAAAATTCACTGCACGAAAATTTGGAATTAAATTTTTGATTAGCAGTTCTTTGACAGTATGGACCAGAAGTCTTTCCCTTTCTGCTGACTAGATATTTGAATGACAGAGAAACTCGCTTCAACTGGACCAGATGTTGGAGACAAACACATGACGAGTTCCACCAACTTAAATATGTTACTGAATGAAGACAGTCTTAATAACTATCAGGCGCGGATCCAGAGGTGTGGGATGGGGAAAAGTCCCCGGCGCAAATGGTCAAATGAAAATAGAAAAACATTTAAAATTATAGACATTAAAAAAGAGAGCATAATTGTCTAGGGTGATATAATACAGTATGCAAGTAATCACTGTGAATGGTAACGACTGTACAATTTACTTAACAACAGGACACACTTTGTGGCGTTACAAAATAAAATGGCAAAGTAGGCCTGTTGACGGTTCAGCATAAATGGCAAGAGTTAACCACTTTTGTTAACAGTACCCACAACTTGACCTTGAAGAGGAGAGAGAGAGAGAGAGAGAACGCAAATGTTCAGAGGCCCAACCCCTGGTGTCAATTCAATTTTTTGATCACGAATAGACTTGAGTTTTCGAAAATATAGTTTGTTAGACCCACTTAATCCCTAAACATATTTTCCAAACGTCATCCCTCTCATAACATAATAAGCCATAGCTCGTAGCATCTCCCTCCTTGTCCTTCCCTTGCGACGGACCTGTGGTATTTCTTGGATCCAGGGAGGGACAGTTTACTCCTAGTGTGCTGACTTCTTACTAAAGTGACCATGAATTGCAGTGAATGCGAGATAATTTTTGCTACGTGTTTAACGTCGCAATAAAACTGCAGTTTTCATCGCCGATGGAAAAGTGGAGGACCCACAATAGGAAGGTAGTGACAGTGGCCTTGATTAAGATACACGGTGTGAAAATGGGAAATGATGGAACCATTTTTGGAGTGCCTAGCGTGACGCTCGAATCCACATTCTCTCGAAACAATGAGCATGTGGGATGTAACTTTATTGCTCCCGTGAATTATAATCACAAGATGAAGAAACATGTAAACCTGCAAACTCGCTTGCTTATGTAATGTACATTCAAGCACAGAAATGGTGTCCCGACGTAAACAATCAACACTGCCCCACTCCAGTACTGGAAGGGAGGGGAGTGAGTGAAGGGGTAGTGTTGAAGGCCACTTCAGTACCGAAAAGAAGGGGAGGGTAGTGCTGAAGGCAGAGTGTGTGTATTGCTGTACATCCTCCACAGTGCCCATTTCAATCACAACAGCCTTGTAGTGGGCTGTCTCCCTGTAGAAATGCGTTAAGCGAGGAGGTGGGGGATACCATGCTTTGTTTATATCGGGACACCATTTCTGTGCTCGCGTGTACTAGTAAGATACCCATGCTTTGCTGCGGTATTATACTGAAATTTAGAATTGAATGCCTATTTTTATGTATATAATCCGCCGAAATTCGCGATCTGACTCGTTTTCTGAGAGAATCCGCCAAAATGCGCGATCTTATTTGTTTTCTAATAGATTACGGCAAGTTTCCTCCCATTTTTCAATCTTTCTTTCCAGCAATCGATTTCGTACTTCCCGGGCTAGGTCCAGGTATTCCACCCGGTCAGTTGGGATGTTGGCACAGGGTTTCACCCTCTCCCTTCCTACTATCATATATCACGTAATTCAATTCATCTCATTAACTCCTCTGATGAAGCTGACGCCAGAAAGGGCATCCGGCCATAAATACTCACCACGACTGAACCATCTCACCGTATTCCCGACCCCGTAGATAAAACGGGACAAGGTTTGGACATTGTAGAGTACCGTTTTGGTGATATTATGTTTATTGTTGTTTGGCCAACCCTTGTCCCGTTTCTGTACGAGGTCGGGTATGAGGTGAGGTGAGATGAATCTGTCGTGGCGGGTGTTTATGACTGGATGCCCTTCCTGACGTCAACCCCATCAGAGTAGTTAATGAGATGACATGAATGATGTGATATATGATACTAGGAAGGGAGAGGGTGAAACCCATGTCGGCACGTAGCCTACTCCTGTCGAATAGCACCAAGAGGTCTGCTCAAGGCTTAACGTCCCCATCCGACGGACAAATCACTATCAACAGCGTCATATGCCCTCACTCCATATGAGCATTGCAGAGAGGTTTGGAATTTAATCCAGGCTTTTGACAAGTAATATAGTGGTTATAAATTGTATACCACCCCCTCCCCTACCCTGCCAGCCAATATTCTGATGGTGAAATTTTTTGGAGCAACGGGACTCGAACTGGCTAATCTCGTTGTCAGACAGTTTAGACTTCAACGCCTTAACGATCATGGCCACCAGGCAGGCTGATCTAATGTTCATTGTTGTATTTTAAAAATGGCTATCTCAACATAAAAATGTGATTTCCGTGCATACTTCTATAAATAAACTTTGAACTTGAGAATTTTAAGTGAGCTTCAGATAATTTTGATAAATACCTCTGACTATGGTCTGTCTGTTAAGTTGGATCCTCAAAAAGCACCATTAAATTCAAGTACCACTGGACTGGGCTAGGATTGAACATACCAACTTGAGCTCAGAAAGCCAGTGCTCTACTGCCCTAGCTACCCAGCCCAGCCTGAACAGCTGATCAGTATATCCAAGCACTGAATTACTCAGAAAAAATTACTGGAAATCACTCCCGAGTATGAATATCCACAGCCTGTTTCCAGTCATTCAACTGGGTCAGGAATGGAACACATGAAGCCCCATCTAGTGGTGAGGATAGACCTGTGCCGGCTGCCGAAGCCTGTCGCACTTCTCTGGGGCAATGATTATTAACTGACAGATGAAATGATACTGGAGAGTGTTGCTGGAATAAAAGATGACAGGGAAAACCGGAGTACCTGGAGAAAACCTCTCCTGCCTCCTTTTTGTCCAACAAAAATCTCCTATGGAGTGACTAGGATTTGAAACATGGAATCCAGCGGTGAGAGGCTGGCGCGCTGCCGCCTGAGCCATGGATGCTAGAAATCACTCTTCAAGTGCTACTATTGACTCCACTCAGCAAGGCTTGTGCAACTTGATCCAACAACAGGTTTATTTCTTTGGAAAAATGTAGTGGTTATATATTATTTTCTGGAAAACTATACTTCTATTCTTCAAAATGCAATTCTTTACATCTGGAACAAACCATTCGCTATTTAATTTCCTTTTCCAGAGTTTCAAGTAAGCTTACTGTATGAAAAAATAGTAGCCATGATGCTGTATAGGCTTTTGGGCTTATGCCGTGTCAAGAAAGTAAGGTGAAATTCTTAACGTTTCGCAGAAAACTGTGCTCTGCGTCCTTAGAAGAAATCTCGACTGACCACGAGAAAGGCTTCTTAAACAATGACAGTTTCCTTAGCAATTACCTCAAAGGATATTAAAGTATACATTTTTTCAGAGAAAGTTCATGAATTACATGAGGATGTAACAAATATTATTTCATAAATTTATGTAAATACCTCGCAGATTCTGGCAAAGAAATGAGCACTTTTCATGCCACTTCAGAAAGACAAATATAATTTAATGGTATTGGTGGTGCTGTCAATGTTTTCTTTGAATCTAAAAGTTGATAAACAGATCTTTAACTCCCACAGGAACCATATTTGTGGACAAAATAGACTATAGAAGATGTAGCCTAAACATCCAATTTGTCAAGAATTGTGGACTGGAGCAAATAAGGACAGATTATAGACAAAATTAAAGAAAGTAGGTATTCAGTCTTACTATGCAAACATTCCCATCTTTAAGTTATTCAAAAATTAAAATAATTACTTTATCTAAGAATGAAAATAATGACGAAATATTACATAAAATGCAGGTTTGCGTTAGATCAATCGGTGTGACATCAACACACTGACTTCCTATGCTAATTCTAAAATGGAAATCATAATTCACTCCGGCCACTTCAGCCTTGCAACAATTATATTTCACAGGGGGAAGTAATCATCCTGTATTCAAAACAGATATATAATTTAAAATGTAGGGTTGCATCATGGATTAATATGTTCGGAATTTTGCGCACATTCTTTCCATGGATATAATGCTGTAACTGCTAGAACTAGATAAGTCTTAACAAAATTTCTTAAAATAATATTACAACGAATTCAGCAAGAACCAGAGGTACCCTTCTTAAGATTTCAAAGAATGATAAAATGTAGTTAGTGCCATTATAACAATTTTAATGAAAACTGAGATTTCACCCTAAGGGAATCTTCTCCTCATGCAAATAATTTATTTCAAATAAATACTGAAAATATTAAGGAAAATCTTTTTGAAAGCATGAATTTTGGTGGCGAGTACATTTCGAGCATCATTAGGCCTAATGGAGCTATTAATAAGAACAGAAATTTATACTGATTTAAAGAATATTGGTACTGGTATTTAATGAACATGTGAGGAAAATGTCATAACATTTTGTGAAGAGCTTGTAGCAGATTGTGATATTTCATGGAATAGGCCTACCCTTAATAAACTTTAATGAACATTTATGCATTCAACTATCTCCACATGGATTGCCTAACTAGATACTCTAACCGGCACCACCCTCTAGGTCCCCGGTACGACCTAGGGATGATGGGTCAATAACCTTACCCACCAGAGTGAGAGGAGAAGAGAGAGAGGAAAAAGAACAGAGAGAGAGAAAGAGAGAGGGAGATAGAGATAGATATAAAGAGAGAGGTAGAGACCCTGGTGAGAAGGTTGCTAGCGTGTCCGCCCCAAAATAGGAGTTTAAGCGAACACGAGGGAGAATGATGGGCACAAGAAAAACGACAACAAAGGTCCGAGCACAATAAAACAACAAGAAACCATAGAAGTAACCAAAGGATGAAGTTACCACACTTACCGGAAGCAGCGGAGGAAGACGACTTTAGGCCGTGGAAGCTAATACTTAAGAAAATCGGTGACAGTGCTCCACCGAACGTGGCGAATGAAAACCAACACTTAAATGAAATTAAAGAACTTTAATTGAAAGGTAAATTGGAGGTAACAAATTAAATCTTTAAGTTGATAAAACCTATGTTTATTTTAAGAAGTAAAACCAAAATTAGTAAATAAACACAACGTAAAGTTGAAAAGGGGGAAAAGTAAATAACAATTAATAAATTGAATCAGAAAATACCAGGTATAGTTTGAAAGAAAAATTAATTCATTAGTAATTAACAATTAAGGTAAATAGATATTCTTTAACAGATAATAGATTATAATTATTATGAAAACAACAAAAGAAAAGAAAAGGATGACCTCCGTACCCTAATGTGATTTGAAAACAACAGAAAACAAGTTGACCTCCTTCATAAATACTACCTTGAATAAGGTTAAAATAAAATGTGATCGATCACGGATAATTAATTAATTAAAAATACCATACTCAGTTAACAAGGTTTTCAGTTAAATTGATTTTCAACGCGGCCGCTTCTCGTGATTACCAAAATTAAATCGTTCAGTTTCCACCAAGGACAGTTTCCAAGACATATAGAATTTTACGTAGAAAAACACAACCACCCGGGCCAAGAAAAGGTAACACAACATTAAAGGGGGGCCAAAATTAATTAATTAACTTTTAAAACAGTAAACGATACACTCAACTCAGAAATATATAATTCAAGATCCGCACAGGCTCCATGCGCCAGACTACATCAAAATCCCGACAACAATCCACACAAAAAACGTTGCCAAGGTAACCACCAAACAAAAGCAACGCTTCAAAAAACAAGAGGAAAACAGGCTAGAGAAAATCTAATTCATAGAAAACCCCGGGGGGGGGGGAAGAAAACATACCCAACGAATGGGAAAACAAATCACAGGAAGGCAAACAGAAACCCCAAAGAAAGTTAAGCCCGCTATCTTGGAGACTGTACCTTGGTTCACAAGGGAAGTTACAATTTAAGGTGCCAAAAAACACTCATTTTAATTTTAAATTAAATATCCCAATTCAGTTCACTGTGGACCTTTCCACATTAATGTGATTAGTTGCCGAAACTGTTTTTCAGATTTTCATAACCGCACACGCCAATAAGTACCAATTTAACGACGAAGTTTAAATCATTATTATTATTATTATTATTATTATTATTATTATTATTATTATTATTATTATTATTATTATTATTATTATTATTATTATTATTATTATCATTATTGTTATTATTATTATTATTATTATTATTATTATTATTATTATTATTATTATTATTATTATTATTATATTATTTCCTGAAATCGCCGAAAATACCAAAATCCTCTTCTGGACGACGCTTAAGATGTTTCAAACACTGGTACATACCTTTGGTGGTGAAGAAATTGTGAGAAATCCAAACCTGGCCATTGTTGAAAAAGAATGCAGTCACACGGCTAGCAACAAGACCTTGTTAGCAAGTATCCAGGAGAAATATAGTTGCAAAAATATGATCAGAGGAAATGGTAGGAGGTCTCCAACTAGTTCTACGGGGGAATATCCCCGTTAATGTAATAGTTACGGCGGTTTGAAGGTAATCCACCACTGCATAGCGTAGCACACAATCACACTCACGTTCATGATGGCTGCCCCAAGCGAACTGAGTCCCGCGTCGGCAAGCGAGAAGGAGGCAAGTCTACCTGGTAGTAGGCCGGCGCATGCGCAGTTATGCGCAACCAAACACGAGGCCAGACGATGGCGCGCTGTCTACAGTAACTTAAAAAAAGGTATGCTGGCGAAAAGCCGATTGACACAAATTTTCCATGGCACAAGTCCAGTCCAAAAAGGTTATAAAGGGAGGCTCACACTACTTAATATTGACTCAATACAGTGAACAAATATATGAATATGAAGACCTGTTGCATATTATGATACAATGGTTGAACATTCTTCCCACCTTTCATGTTACTGAAGACATTTCTGTGATAGAACATCCTTCAAGAATTAATTCACTGTGGTCATGCAACACATGCTGACTGAACTCTTGGTGATTCACAGTGATATATGGACAATTCACCACTGAAATGAAAAAAACAGGTTTTTGATTTAGAACATACCAATCCATTACCTCTAACCTATTCAACTACTAATATGGAAATCGTCAGCACTTACCAGGACAGTCTATATGAATTTTCAATCTTCTCACTGAATGTATGATGCTTATATGTCCCCGTAACTCGCGTTCGCTGGATGTGTCCCAGCTACAAAATTTACAAGTAAATCCAGTTCCATTAAGCCGCCCACGCTTTAGTGCTTCAGATGACAACTTGTGTACTTGTAATTTATGTCTCTTTAATTTTGCATCGTGTAGATAGCAGAAATGATCAAAATGAAGGTATTGACCACACTATAAATGATCCAAATGGACTTACTGACCATTAATTACTGTAATTTCTGCCTGGGAGACTGATTACCTCGGATCGAGTAGGGGTATTTCAGTCGCCTTGACAAAGAATACTGCAATGTATTCGAAACGTCGGCAAACTGTACGTGATATGCGTACAAGTACAACACGGTTCAACCCGGAAAATAAATTAAATAATTTTTCACACCGTGGAAGCTTCACTTCTAAGATAAATATTAAAAATTATTCACACGAACGTATTGACCACATGTTAAACGCAATTCAAACAACAACTTTTCCCTCCACTTACGCAAAAACAATTGCTAATCAATTGTCATATTTACTACGAATCATACCAGATGGCAGCACTTTTGTAAAAGGCTGAGGCCATCAGCGGCCATACTTTTCAAGAATGCATTCTGATTGGCCAGGTCGTATTATCGCAGTATTATACCGAGACGCTTGTCACGCGTCGATGTCATTGGTGTTTATGTCTACTCCTAGACAGTTGACAACATCTTTCACGATTTGGACAGGCTTCTCATTGATAACCACATTCAGCCCATGAATTTCTAGGTTATTTATGTGAACATATTGCTGGAGCTCGTTATTTTCAGATCTGAGCCGCTGTATCTCGTTGTTAGTTATATCACGCTCGTTTTGAAGTGTTTGAACATGGTTTCGCAGAACAGTGATTTCCGTCATAGCTTTGTTGAAATTATCACTCATTTTGATTAGTTCAGGTTTCATCTCGTCAAAACTTGCGGCACAAAACGATACAGATTTTTGATTATCTTTCTATTCACACTCCATAGATTCAATTTTAGTGAGTTTATTGTTGATTTGGTTAATCACACTAGCCAGGTCCTTGAGGTTAGGACAGTCACTATTGTTTTTGTTGCTAACACACTCACTGTCGTCACAATCACCACAATACCACTTACTGGTTTTAGAGGAAATAAGTTTTTAAAATTCTCTTCTGTTAAGTTCGACACAAGTTCTATGATGAGACTTACCACAGCCGTCACAAATGATAAAGTCCTCTTTAAGTTGAACATTTTCATTGCAGCTCTCGCACACCGACTTCTGCTTAGATACAATTTTTAACTTTAAAATTATGGTTATATTTCTTTCTCAGCTCTCTTTTTTCAGAAATAAATCTTTACACATTTCAGACTACAAAAGATTATAAGGTAGGGTAACAATTTTAGAATATCGAAAAACAACAATTTTGAGCTTGAGGCTCACTATACATTTTCCAATGAGCGCTGTGGCACCTTTCAAAAACAGCCAAGGAGATGCTCCTCCCAATTTTGTTTGCCTACTTTGGCATTGTAATCCCCTAGGACAACTTAACATCATACTTGGGCAACTTGTCATATGCTTGCTCCATTTTTTCATAGAACTGTTCTTTCTCTTCTCCTTCGGCATCCTCTGTTGGGGCATGGACACT
Source organism: Anabrus simplex (assembly GCF_040414725.1). NCBI lineage: Eukaryota > Metazoa > Arthropoda > Insecta > Orthoptera > Tettigoniidae > Anabrus > Anabrus simplex. The sequence continues at coordinate 255,285,222 of NC_090266.1, forward strand.
AATTAGTGATATGTTGGCAGATCTCCTTTTCAATCTTAACCGACATAGTCTGAGGATTATTGCTTCATATTCAGTCATATTATGACCGATCGATTTCTTGACCATAAACCCTGTTCATATTCTATTTTCTTCCTCCTCACTATTGAACACAATGTAGTGCTGTAGATCTGCCACCTCGATTGTCTTCCATCTTATCTCCTGTAATGCTCCCACATCTATGTTATATTTAATTAATTCCTCCTCCAATTTTTTACTTGCCCCAGCCTGAAAGATACTTCTCGCATTCCATGTTCCAATATATCCATATCGTTGCCATTTAGCACGCTTTAGTCATCGTAAGTTTAGGACCATCTTGTTATCTCTATTTGGTTTCTGAATAATACGTAGTTTTGTGGTGGTGAAGTTGTTAGCCCCATGCACCAACCCCCAACCTGGAAGACCAGAGTATAACTCTTAGCCTGGATCATCACCTTAGACTTGTCCGGCTTGTGTGGCCCTACCAGGAGTATATGCTCCCGCCGGCGTAGCTCTAATGATCAATTGAACACGCAAGCCTCCAAACCACCCGGCAAAATGTAGTTTGCCTTTGTCAAGGTGGTGATACCATCGGGAGGACGGAGATGACTTTGCTTTTTAAATACTAGTTCTCGTGTTTATTATTGTTTGTTTATTCATACCCTCTGCTTTGTAATTCAGTGACCATGGAATTGCTCTTGATGTGTAAATTACCGTATATTTATTTTTTATTGCATACTTTTGTTGTTATTATTACTACATGTCCCTTAAAATTTAAATAAACTAACGTTAAATATAGTAAATTATACTTATTTCATTGCATATTGATATTGCTATGACAACACGACTTCTTTATGATGTAGATACAGTATAAAAGTATTTTTCCCAAATAGATTTGTTATACATCCCCCATGGATGAGGGACGCAGGCGAAGAATACACCCGCAGTATCCCCTGCCAGTTGTAAGAGGTGACTAAAAGGGGTAACGAAGGGGTGATTGTATTAGAACCATGAAACTACTTGTGATTAGTACCATCACGTGGAGAACACCATGGGTCGCCTTTACTTGCGATTAGTACCATTATGTTAGGTACACAATAGGTTTGTGATTAGTAGCAACATAAGGTGAGAGTATGGGTTTTCCACTACCCGTGATTAGTACCATTGTGAGAAACACCACGTGTCTGGGCGTTTTCTGTGATTAGTACCACTATATAAGTGACACCGTGGGAGGAACACCATGGAAATACCGGCGCCCGTGATTTGTACACCTAGGTGTGGAACACCATGGGTTTGCGTTGCCTATGAGTGGCGCCATTATGTGAGAAACACCATGGGTCTTTGTTCCCTGTACAAAGTAGAATACTTGTGAGTAGTACCATAATGTGTTGAACACCGTGAGTCTACACTATTTCTGATTAGTACCACACCATGACAAATACCATGGTTCTATTTACTAGCGGTAAGTACCATTATGAGGAGCTGTAGGCCTGAATTTTGGACTCCTTTAGACAACACGCATCCTCGATTCAGGTTTGTGCTTTAGAAGCAGTCCCTTGGTCAGCAATACTATTGTTTATGATGGTTTCTGAACTGGATCCACTGATTTTTTTTAAATTCATATCCATCCATTCATTCTTAATCATCATCCTGTTTTTTTTAAATTCTGGTCAGTGGATGATTTTGAACTTTTAAATTGTCATTACAATTTGTCTCATTTTGTACCATTAGGGGCTGTTGACCTAGATGTTAGGCCCCTTTAAACAACAAGCATCATCATCAGATTTGTTATACCTACACCAATCAAACTACAGACTAGGGAAGTATCTTTTACTAAGATACATAATGTTCTTACATATATGTATAATTGAAGAACTGAAGATCCATATACAAGAAAGTGGGTCGCCTTGTGGTAGAAGTTGAAACTGTGTAATTTGAAAGAGGGCAAGCCCATGTGGTAGGCCTATTACGCGTCATAAGAAACTGAGTGAACTGGCTGTGCAGTTCGATGACATTGCTGTGAACTTGCTTTCAGGAGATGGTGGATTCATGTCCCACAGTCGGCAGGTCTGAAGTTATAATGCCAATTTAAATGGTTCGTTATCGTACATTATACATTTTCCAATTAACTCATTCCTGGTTGCCAGCGTTTCGCCCCCGTGTGCTAGGTTGGACTCATCAGTTGGTACGTAGCACACCTACCAAGATGCTGGCTAGTGCATACCACGGTGGCTACTGCATAGGTTACTTGTTTTTTGTGGTTCCCTAATTTTCATTTCAGGCTAATGCTGTGGCTGTACCTTTATTAAGGCAATACCCACTTATTTTCATTTTAAGTCCTAGCCCTCTTTCCTATCCCATTCTTGCCTTACAACCTGTTTTTATGTGATTTAAGCCCATAAATCTGGTAATGTTATTTGACTCATTAGCACCCCTGTACCTTTCCTGGGTTTCCTTAATGTTGTAAGCTTGATATACACCAAGTTGCAAGCTGAAAATATGTTTAAAATGCTCCCATCCCCTACAGCTTATTGAAGAAAGAAGACAACATCCAAGCATAAGGAAGGACACCGGGCTGAGTAGCTCAGATGCCTGAGGCACTGGCCTTCTGACCTCAACTTGGCAGGTTCGATGCTGGCTCCGTCCGGTGGTGTTTGAAGGTACTCATATACATCAGTCTCACGTCCATAGATTTACTGGCACATAAAAGAACTCCTGCAGGACAAAATTCTGCCACTTTGGTGCCTCCGAAAACTGTAAAAGTACTTAGTGGGATGAAAAGCTATCAGCATTATTATTAAAAGGAAGGACAGATATGTTCTATGCTGTAAGTCCTTGAACTTACAGAAATTGCAATGTATTATGCAATCTAGATTCTTTCTCCTTTTCCCCTCCCCACTCCCAGTTCCTTTAATAATACAGTTTTAGTAATGTGTACATCAGAATAAAGGCAGGAAATGTTTAAAATTAATTTAAGCGAGTGAAGGAGAGAATGTATGATTAGCTCAGGTTGGTGGGTTCGAGTCCGACGGTTTTTGAAAGTGCGCAAATATGCCAGTCTCATGTCTATATCTACCGGTACATAAAATAACTCTTGCGGGACGCAATTCTGGCACCTCGACGTATATAAAAACGATAGAAGTAGATAGTAGAACTAATATTCAATTCCGCAGTGAGCTTGAAAGCTGACCTAATTTCCTTTCACGTAGCTTGGCACATTAGTGTTCTTATATGGTGGGTTCGAGTCCTGCGGTATTTGAAAGTGCTCAAATACGCCAGTATCATGTCTAGATCTACCGGTACCGGTACATGAAATAACTCTTGCGGGACGAAATTTTGGCAGTAGAACTAATAACATTATTATTTTCAAATCCGCAGTGAACCTAAAGCTGACCTAATTTCCGTTCACGGAGTTTGGCACATAAGTATTCCTATATGTTTCCTGGATAAGCCTGCAGGCTGAAAATATGCCCAATAATCTCTCTCCTTACTGGTTATTGAAGAGAGAAGGAAGTGTTCGCGCAAAAGAAAGGGAAGTCATTGGATGTCTGGAACTTTCGAAAATTACACTGCAAAGACTTATTAAATAAATTGCATCGTTTAACACGCTCCTCTTTTCAAGAATATGGTTATAGTACACCTGCTGTATATCAAAATAACGACAGAAATATGTAACATTAATTTGGGTGAGAAAGTGTGTTTTTTCCTTAATTCTTTATTGAGCGTAGAAACCGACTTAATTATGAATATCTCCATTTATTTCATCTTAACTTTTATCATTTACTAGGGCAGGCAAACATTCATTATCGTTGCTTGCACTGAGATTAGTTTGTGATGGTTATGTCTGGTGATTTTAATATGTAAGCGGGCAGGTTGGCAGCAGTGATCAGCCATTACAAAAAAAGAAAGGAAGAGAATCGGGCGGCGATATTTACTTTCTAGTGTAATGCCTTACGTGGCGATTACTATACAGTAGGGCCCACGAGAGTTGAAGTCTGACGTTTAGCGCCACCGGCGAGAAAAAGTTGACTAATGCCGCTCGAAAATGGCCTGTTGCTATGGCAACGATAACAGAGTTGCAACATTTTAAGACGCTATCACCACGTGGGTTGGCTTGCTCTCAGTCGCTTTTGTCATTCATATTCGGACTGATTTCTTTTCTCGATGAAGTATCGTCTTCCTATTGTGTTTATTATATCGTAGTTTGTTCCTGAATTGTACAGGTACCGTTAACAATCGGAATTAAATAATAAAAAAGCTGTTAATGTAGGTAGTGTTGTTCTATTATGTGATTACCATGTGCATTTGTTGGGGTTATTGTCAGAAACTGATGATTTTGTTAGTGATTATGAAATATTTTATATATATCGATAATGTCGGGTTCTGTCTTAAATGCTAGAATTATTAACACGAGCTTAGGAACCGGTCAACCTAAATGAATTGCATTAGGCCTAGGCCTACATGTTTTATTAAACACTCAGCCTGTCTGAAAGGGTGGTAGGCCGCAAATGGATGTAACTATGACAACGCAGCGTACTTCGTAGTTACAGCTTTCGCCGCTCACCTGTCAGACTTCAACTCTCATGGGCCCTACTATAGGTCTAGAAAGAAAGTGTTATTGAGATATTAACTTCGAAGTTGCTATAGCAATTCTGGATAAATGAATGTAGAATTATTTAAAAGGTTGTTATTCAAAGACTGAAATTAGACATATAAACAAGATGTGAAATGGACTGCTGTGAAATGGCTTGATCTTTCATTTATGCATTACCTTTTTTTTTTTTGCTTTAGCATTCCTGACTGAAATTTTACGCTTAGATTTGTCTTTTTCTCATTTAAAAACATTTTATCATCACATTAATACACTTGTCAATAAAAATATCAGCACGTTCCTGACAAACATGATGCAATGAATTGCCATTTAAAATCCGGACAATTTTCCTCTTAACATGAAGCCTACTAACAGAAAGAAAATCTATAAAATTATTCAAAAATATTCAAAACTTCCCTATAAGCAATACTTGCTATTACATTAGGGTAAAGTAAATTTGCGTCATCATATTGCTTCGACAAAATGTGTACATTTCTTAAGTTACCCATATTTTGTTCAGTGCTTGACAACACATTACGGCATTCCAAATGGGGTAACTTGGAACACAATCAGCCACACTCATATGCATATGTATTTTCCTGAATCAAATCAAACCCACAGATCACACCTACAACAACACATCGGTATTGAAGGTTAATTGCTGCACTATACAATAAAATATGCGTATTATATTTTAAGCCAGTTAAAATATGGGTCGAGCAGGTCACAAGATTATGAAGTACTATAAAAATCTCTTTGTCACTGGAAGAATATATATGCAAGCACAATATTACTTACATTTTCTTGTCACGAGGGATACGGAAGAAAGACCGCGCATTCTTCTCTACTTCAAAGTTACTGCAGCCAAACACAGCACACACGCTGCCATTTAATTATGTCAACTCAATGAAAACGCATAAATAACACCAAAACTTCACACACAAATACACGTGCCCTTATGATAGAATCTGTAGTTCTCAGGTCAATCCGCTAGCGAGAGCTCTAATAGCTGTCCCTCGATATCTCGCCGAGTGTCGCGTATTGTCTCTACTGTCTCTACTGTATGTGGTGTTATTCAGCAAGTAAAGGCTTAAGATTGCGTTTTAATCACGCATTAACCCCTTTATATAAATATCGCTTTAACATCACAAACCTCCCGTACTGTATATGTGGAAATCCTGACGGCGATAGCAACCATCTGCTTTTTCAATGCCCTCAGTATTTATCCTCTCACCGTATTTTATTCAAGCAATTAATAAAATTACACACACCTTTGCCAACAAGCGTTCATTGTTTATTATTCGAACCTTGTCCCAATATAATTACACTTTTAAACCAGTTTCTTGATCATACTAAATTAACTTTGTAAACAACTGATCTTCTTTTGTTAATTTCATCACAGGTCTTACACTCCTACATTCTTTTGTTATCAACATTACAACAACTGTCCTTCGAGTTTGTACAGGCCTCAAAACGGCTATGGACCTATTTAAGCTGAAAGTGACACCCGTCTAGACGTATGGTCTGGAATGCAGAGCAGAATAAAGAGGAATAAAGACCTGAAACCATTAGAAAGTGTCAAAGCAAGGTATTTGAAAAAGGCTATGAATCTTTCAAAATTCACCCCTTCCCGCCTGGTGTATGTTCTGGCTCGGCAGGAATACTACATTGAAGAATTTCGCATGCGGTTGCATCTGCCATCTACTGAGGCCTATCAACAATTATTGCACGAGCTGCAAGAGAAACGGAAAGAAATATGGGACGATTTCTATGCGACCGAAACAATGATGTCGACTGACTGGATGGACTCGGACTACGAGCTTCGACATATAGTCGCCCGGCTTGCGGTTCATGGGTTTCACCATAGAGTGTGTAGCATGAAGAAGTTCCACGTCCCAGATATACAGTGTCTGTGTGAAGTATGCGGACGGCCATATGACAGATATCACGTACAGTGGTATATTCATTGAACTATAGGTATTACCTACAGTATTACCTACGCGACTCCTCTCTCACGAAGTTCTGTGAAAATTAATTATTCCATGCACATTGTGCGAAATTCTATACTACTACATAGTTTATAGACACCAATATGTGTATACATGAGTGCTAAAAGTACACAAATGAGACGGATACTATTAAGTGTGGTTTTGTGTGGAAAGTTTGTTAAACAACAAACGAGCTGATAATTTCCATAATTCTGTGAGTGGGTAACATTCTAACCCCCGCCCCATCATCAAGAAGAAGCAAGCAAGCAAGGAAGTACAAGATTGTGGACTGGGCGAAATTACCTTGATAAAAGCCCAAAGATCATCAACAACAACAACAAAACGAAGAAGAAGGAGGATAGGAAGGTCATTGCGCGGTACATGTGAAAATATCAGTAATGGGCTCGAGTGGTGTGTATAGTGCTCAGGCACAGTTAAGTTACGTGGTTTCATGGTTTGAGGAATGGAGTGAATTGCAAAGGAAAGATTTTCTTCCTATATTGGCTCAAAAACAAATATCCTCAGGTTATGTAAACGGATTGGTTCCAGCTTTTAGTGAGCTAAGCTATAATCGTCAAAGGCCTCCTAGCTTATTTCAGTGCCGAATTAAATTATTTCACGAATGGTGGGAGTCCTGGAGTGAAACAGAAAGGGAACAGCTACTGCTTGAAATCAAACAACTGGATGGCGATTTCTTTATTAAACTGGAACAAGAATTACGTGATGCCACCGGACATGAAGATAACCCTAGTTCCACACAGAGTCAAGGAAGGGAAGTTGAAGATTGAAGAAATATTGCATTCCTCTTCTGTCATGTTTAACAATTTTGCTTCGTGGTGGTGGTTTTCTTTTCCATCGTAGATAAGTTGTGATTGTAGAAACTACTGAAACTACGTCTTACTCCTAGAATTGAAGTTTCAAAAGGTGTGAGATTATAATTAGACTTGAAATAACTGTTTTTCAAACTGAGGTGGTATTTACATTAGAATGCAGGATTATGACGCATATATTTATAATCCTTTGAGGCTTTGAACCAAGAATGAAACATGAAAGTTCGAAAAGTTGTTAGCGGGTCGTAAATCCAACCGAAGTATACGGACTGTTCTTCTGATCACGTATTTTCCTATTATTATCATCATCATTATAAACCTGAATAACTTTGTGATTATGGTGTTGTGTTTATATTAAGCCAACACTTACAGTTGCTGGAAGACTTGTCGGGGTGGTGCTACTGGCAGATACAGTCAGTAATGGTAAGCTTTAGGTGTACAATAATAATGTGTTCCCATGCATTTAATTTCCTAAGAGCAGCTATCGGTTTCTTTTGATTTTACAGGTTTATCTGTGTTTACAATATATCACATGTAACTTTATTAAATAGAATGGGACGTGTTTGTGCTGTGGATTATACTTGCTGATAAGGGAAAAATTTTTTCTTAGTTACCTTATCCAGTCAGTCTGTAGTACCTGCCTGGTATATATATTTGTGTTTGTACATACTAAACCTTTAAAGGGCGAAGTTTGAGTGGCAGCTTGCTTAAATGTCATGGCTTTTCTTAATTCACAAGTAGCCTAAAGGTTAAAGGTATTGTCTGTATACCATCATGTATGATTATTTAATTGGCATATTTTTATGTCTCCTATGAATACACAATGAAGGAAAAATAGATTTGACCAGTCTCAATGTTGGAAGAAGTAGAGAATAAAAATTAACTAGTGGAGACTTGGCCAAGCAACATGATTAATATATGCTCAGCAAAGCAACCAACAATCCTTCACGAGCTGGAACCTAACCATTACAGACCATGGTGGTGCTTCGATACCCATCCTGCATGCTTGGAATCATAGAAAAAATTATGTTTCACAATACTGGAAGTAGCAGAGAGAAAAGATCCTTCCTTTAGGCTTTCCAGGAAAGCACCAATCTCTCGTAAGACGTGCCATGACATATAGTGGAATTAAAAGCAAGACTGTGTATAATTGGGAAATATGCCAATTTTCCTTGTTGCTCTGATGAAGGCAATATCATAGTTTCTTCGATACAGCTCACATCATGTGTGGCCACATGGCTGCTACATTTGGTAAAAATAAGAAAACCACTGAGTTTGAAACTGTTATGGTGTATGCTAGTTCAATCGGTCTGTTTGATGTGAGTGGTTCTCTAACCTATCTTCCAAGTACTTTGTAGGAGTGTATTGGAAACAGTGGGCCCAGTAGGGCCACACTCCATTTGAAAGACTCTTTGTATGGTCGCGGTGCATACTGTCCACACGGCAGGAAAAAAGTCATTCATTTGCTCTAATCTAGGTATATTTCTTGTTTGTCACTTTGTAGGAGAGTCTAGGCCTATCTCTGTCATAAAAATACTGGCCCCTGTGGAAGCACTCTCTCTTTGAAAGGCTCTATTATATGACCGTGATGCATACTGTCTGTATAACAAGAAAAACCAGCCATTCAGTAGCTGTCAGTGTCGACAAATATCTTGAGTACATTGTGAGGTCGCTAGTGCCATGCTTTGCTCGATCTCTAACCTGTCTTTCGTGGGTGGCAAGTGTGCTGAAGCTTTACCCAGACCATTTGTGATAAATTACTACTATGTACCCACCCACCCAAGATCGAACCATCTTAACTGGTAAATGAAGTCTAACCTCTTACATGGCTTTGCCCAGGATATACAGTATATTGTAAGCAGGCCAGTAATTTATCACTCACCAGTATGTATCCATCACAGGCCAATCAGTGGTAGAAAGTTAATATATTTATAGGCATACTGTAAGCAGACCAACAATCTGCAATTTTTTCACTGCACCTGTTTAGAACCTTAGTTTTAATGAGATGCAATACCCAGCATAGTGTACATAAGTTAAATAACAAGTGCCAAAATCATCATCCTAAAACTAAACTAGCCAAGGTTTAATCCAAGTACGGTATAATTCTATAATCATTATCTTACACTTCCCTGTTTGAATTTTGAGAATTTTATCACCTGTTGAGGGTTTTATCTAAGAGTTCTTTCATATCGTATTTTTGAAAGGATAAGTTACAGATATAAAGTGTATGTTCTGAAGTAACGTGTAAATGTTAATGTGCATTCGTTAACTTCGATTTCATGTTATTTAGGCCTATTACATTTGTATTTCTCATACCACCTCGTTATTGAATCTAAGTAGTATGTAAATTTATGTATTTAAAGATGTCAATACTCATGACTAAATATTATGTACTTCACAATTTGTAAGTCACATCATCTTCTTTGTGATCATTCAGCTTCTAAAATGGTTTAAGTCTGAATTATGTTTCTTGCTTTAACATCATTCCATACTCCTAAATACTAGGCCTACTCAGTATTATAAAGAAGGGTACGTTTTATCTACAGGTTCAGTTGTGTACTGCCTGTGTACTGGGTCTTACTGTGAGATGCAGGCTAAGGGTTTACATTCCTTCAACTAGGCCCTATATGAATCGTGGCTTTCCGACCTTGTATTGTTCAAACAGTACCATGCTTCTCCTTGTTCTATCAGTAGTTAGAGAGAATTAATGTTCAGTGACATATGTGAGGAATAAACCACCTGATGGCCCCTTTAATATGAAAGACAGTGCTTGCCATTTTATTAATTCCACGTAACAGTGCAGAATGTAAGGCGATTATACATTGTCAGATTTATCTCCTCTATTTTGAAAGCAGGGAGGGTATGTTGGATAATTGATGATATAGGCCTGTTTTAAAAACATAGTCTTGGTTTCCTCCTTCCAAAATTGATATATTTATTGTTTTTTGACTATACTATTAAATTAAAATTTAGTGCGTAGAATGTAGAAAGAATTTTCTTGAATATTTTGCACGAGTAGAAACACATTTTAAAAACTTGTACTCTTCTGTAATTTATCTCATGTTCATGTTAAGGCAGTTGTAAAGGGCTAGAAATTTTCGTTGTATAGCATTTTATCTTGTTTATCCTATTATTCTTAAGTTTCAATGTCTATAAACTTCTACTGCACTTGAGTTGCTTGATTAACTTGATACAGGTCTTTCCTTACAGCAATGGCTGTACTGGTTACAATTTCATACCAGTAATGTGTTTGTTAAAAATACAGTGTTTTTTTTTTTTTTAAGTTGAAACTGAATGATGAAAACTTAAATTAGTTGATATAAAAGTGGAAAAAAAAATATATAAGAAATAAACAAAACCAACCTTATGGTAATCATGTGTTTTCATGTGAACACTCTTTTTCCCTTCATCCTTTACTATAACAGACGTGCCAGCTACCCAGATTTAAGCCAAGAGACTCCAGATTTTTTTAAAAATCTTTCCTCCCTCTCCCTTGTTCACTGTGACTGATCTCCCAATTTTGAGAGCAAATGTATTATTCTTGTATTGTTTAAACAATGCCATGCTTATCCTGGTTTTATCTATAGTAGTTGGAGAAAATTAATGTTTGGCAAATATCGGTAAGAATGAAACCAGCCAGTGGCCTTTAACGTGACAGACGATGCTTGCCATTATCAGTTCCACTTAGCCGTGCAATAGGTAAGATGATTTTTAGCACATTTATGAAAACAAGAACATCAAAGCTTTCTGAGAATACTTCGGTAAAACTTTTAATTCTAAAATCTGTTCAGTAAGTATAGTGCTTTGAACAAGAATTCAGTTTCGTGTTTGAAGAGGGTCAAGTCAGCTACAGTGTTGAACAATGATCAGTACTAGTCACATAGAGTTTAACAAACTGAAGGATGAAGTGTTCTAAAGCTGAGAGTTTTGCAGTATTTTTGTATGTATAAATAAATAAAAAAAACTGTATGTAACAGGGTAGTATAGTGTGTTATATATTCTTGAATTGATGTAAATTGACATTTTTGGAGTAATAAAATGTCACGATATGTCAAAAATAATCTTGTGAATTTTTACTTTTGAAAGTTGGCATGTCTGCTCTAAACTTGTATAGGTTACAAGTTTTCTTCTCATTGGGCTCCAGTGAAGATAACTGGGTGCTTTTTATATTCACTAGGAACAGTGACTTTGATATCTGGTACCTTAAAGCTGCAATCGTCGTCATCCTATATGTTCTTCATGCAAGTATGCAAGTATGCAGGTGTCAGTGAGCATAATTCAGTGGTTTTATATATCCATTGAGGAAGTATTTAAGAGTCAGAATAGGTCTCGCTTCCATTTCACTGACAGGAACTTGTCAGTCATCAGAACTGGCGTAGCTCACAAATTGCCACATTATGTGGCAGCATAGAGAAAATGAAAAGTGGAATCAGTTGTATATTGGGTCCATTTCTATGTATAGTCACTCAAAAAAAAGAATGAGCACATGGTATAGTATTTCCATGCATTTATTATTTACCTGACTTAATTTTAATTACTTAAATGTAATTCACCTTTCATGTAGATACAAAGCCTGGGAATACCCATAATTAACCTTTTATCTACAGGTCCAATTATGTACTGTCTGTGTACTGGGTGTTACAGACATAAGGATTTACATTCCTTCAACAAACTTTTTGTTCATACGAATCTTCGCTTTCTGACCTTGTATTGTTTAAACATTCCTCGTTCTGTCAGTAGTAGGAGAGAATTAATATTCAGTGGACATTGGTAAGGACTGCCTCATTCATATCAAAGACAGTGCTTCCCATTTTATCAATTCCACATAGCAGTGCGGAATTTAAGACGATTATACATTGTCATTTTCATCTCCTCTAAGCTTAATGAGTAAGACTTCCTATTACATTTCAGTTGTTAGATATCAATGTTGGAAAAGAACATTATATTAGCTCCTAACTGTAATAGACCTCCCCGGAATAAGGATGTAACCAACACACTTTTGAAAGGTGACATTTGAGCGGAAATAGGGTGTATTATCACGTCTATGCTGTGTGCTGTCATCTTATGTCTTACATTTGAACTTCATGCTGGTTTACAGCCAGCAGAACGTAGTCTTCCGTGGTGTAAGGATGGAACATCAGTCAAGTTGGTGGACAGTGCTTGTAGGTTCATAACCCCAGGTGTAATAGATCATTTTAAAAAGGCCATAGATGAAACCACATCTATATTTTGAAATATTTTATTGACATTTTTATTATTACACGTTATTTGTCATAATTTGTGTTGCAACCCCCGCCGCCCCCGCACTCCCCCCCCCCCCCTCCAGCCAACCCAACCAATAACCTCCTACTGCTTATCCTCAACCTCCTCCAACACCAAATTTTCAACTCGGGGCCCCCTCGGTGGATTGAGTAGCCGAGACCCTGACGAACCTAATCAGGGACACCCCCCCCCCACTCCACCGCCAAGAACGTAAGACCCACCATGCCTAGTTCTCACTTCCTAAATACTGATCCAACAACAACAACAACAACGGCTTTCTAACATTAACAATAACAAAACACAAAATAACAAGCTGAAGCACTGGTTTCCGGAGACGAGGCGGTGCACACACTAAAATGCTGCATACAAACGATGCTAAACAAAATTAACATCCGCAAAATACTTAATCCTCACACAGGAGATTAAGTAGCATCCTCAACATACGATGCCGCGTTGCAAATTCCTGAACGCAACACACACTAGGTAAACCCTGAATGGACAGCCACATCGTATTATTGAATGCTGTGCTAACTATGACACTGAATGACAACATTTCTCTGGTCACCTACAATTCACATAAAAACATACACTACTCAACATACTCATTCAAATAAAATTATACACACTGCATACAGTATCTCACTTATGCAACATAAGGAACTGCCATTCATTGGATAGGGAACCACCATTACTTTTTACTAACTACATTACTGTACGCACACATACTGAATTAAATTAAGTACAAACGCACAACAGTCCACTACTCTTACCGACCGTCAGAGGAGCTCCAAAGGGAGCACCAGTATCGGTACGTCACAAATCACCTATCTTCAGATAGGTGAAACATACAGATACCCAGGGCATGTACAGGATTTCTGTTCAGTTATATACAGATGTGAGACATACTTGCAGATTATTTTCCATTGTATCACTTCCAATTTATACATTATTTTTAAAACCTTAAGTTATAACGGTAAAATATTGTTTTTAATAGATGAACTCATTTGTACACTTGCATATGCAATTGGATCAATGAGTGTATACCATGAAATAGGCCCCCAGAATAATTTTTTTCTCTCATGAAAAATTACTTGTTTGTTGGTTACATCCTTATTCTGGGAGAGGGTCTTCAATTACTGAATATCCTCAATTGTACACATACTGTTTCCAAGTGTCCATGGACTGAAACACTAGTGTGCTTGTTATAGCAGCTGCATTACTCTTGTGCAAACATTTACTGCTCATGGTTAGCAATATCAGTAGAACAAACATTGTGAAATGCTTTTAAAATATTTGTAATTTATGAAAAATTTTTATATACACTGCCATGCAAGAAAGCGTAACTCTTAATTTTTTCAAGAAAATTATATTTGATGAACCAAAATTACATTCAAACTGCAACCATAAAACACAATTTTAAGAACAAAAACCAAGTCAAAAATGGAATAAACAGAAATCGTACACGTTGATCCATGGGCATAGTCCGAATGTCCCTCATGTAAGCCACTGTGATGGAACTCCTGGCCACAGAACCACTTTAACAGGATCCACGTGAAGAGCTGCCCTAAGCTCATGAAGGGTTTGAAAAACTTGTTGACGAACAGCTCCGAGCTTGTCCCACACCTGCTGTAGGGGATTGAGGTGAGAGCTATGAGCTGCCTAGTCAAGAGTGACAATTCTGGAGTACTGCAGGAAAGTTGACACACATCGAGCAACAGAAGAGCGTGCATTATTGTGCATCAAACCATTTTGTTTCATATAAGGGGCAAAAGGGATGACATGTTGAAGAACCTCCTCGAAGTACTGGTGTGCATTTAGTGCTTGGTTTTCATAAACATCAGCTCAAACTGACTCTGAGAACTAATGCCTCTCCATACCATGATGGAACCTCCTCCACAAGGTGTTCTTGCTGAGAAGGTACAGGCAGCAAAATGCTCCCCTCGTCTTCTCCACACTGTCTTCCATTCGGATATGAGATTGAACCTCAATCCATTGGTGAAGAGGACATTGCTCCTGCATCCAGTTCTGACTTTCTTCAGCAAATTGTCCGATGCTGACATGTCAAATCAGGGCCAGTGGAAGGTCATCTTGAAACTTGAGCCGCCTAAATCATCATCTCGCTGTCCACTCACTAATTCTTACTTCATGCACTTCCTATAGATGATTCCTAACCTCCACTATTGTGATACGATGATCTCTTTGCACCTGTAGAATTAAAAATGGATCATTTCTGGTTCTTGTAGACCTTGGACAACCAGATCCAGGTTTCCGATGAAAGATGAGCAGGTGATGATCTTAGGACATTTGCAACATACTGGAAGCTGCACCCATCATCAATTAGTGCTACAGCTCATGCAGATTCTTTGAGACTCTGTCATGTCTTTCACAGATCACAATCAAAACTGTGTGGAAAGCTTGTGCAATATGCACGAGCAGGCCAAATAAACAAATCAATCCGTGAAAGCTATCAAGTATTAGGGTGATAAGAATGGAAGACAAGAGCTCATAGACATTGGTAACTGATGCTATTCCTTGCTTCATTTTTACTCTGACAGCATTGTGTGTCATTGTAAAGCTGTGATATGTTTTTGCATTATTTTTAATTCATAGTTATCTTTCTTCTTTCCCCCCCCCCCTTTTCTTCATGCTGTTGAGGCTCTTCCTACCCTTTATGAACTTTGATCAGTTATAATTGTTTAGTCTAGCAGAATGTGCTCCTGTTTGAAGTTTGCTTAAAATTTTATTCAGGGCCTTGATATTTCTGTTTAGAATCACGTAATCGATGAAATGAAATGGTGTATGGCTTTTTAGTGCCGGGAGTGTCCGAGGACATGTTCAGCTCGCCAGATGCAGGTCTTTTTCGATTTGACTCACGTAGACGACCTGCGCATCGTGATGAGGATGAAATGATTATGAAGACGACACACACACCCAGCCCCCATGCCAGTGAAATTAACCAAGGATGGTTAAAATTCTCGACCCTACCGGGAATCGAACCCGGGACCCATGTGACCAAAGGCCAGCACGCTAACCATTTAGCCATGGAGCCAGACACATAATCTATGTATTGCCTTGTATGGCTGAAGATTTAGCCACCCAAAGTAGAATGTAATTTTAATGATGTTTTCCTGGCCAATATTAAACCGCAAGAACTTGAGTTTGGACGACTTGTGCTAGGATTTACATGGGATGCTTAATGTCCTTCTTTGTTGACATATATAGTTTGATATTATAAAAGAGCTTTATTGAAAAAAGCACTTATTTAGACTGTTTGGTACCGGGCGAGTTGGCCGTGCAGTTAGGAGCTCACGCTTGTGAGCTTGCATCCGGGAGATAGTGGGTTCAAACCCCACTGTCGGCAGTCCTGAATATGGTTTTCCCGTGGTTACCCATTTTCACACCAGGCAAATGCTGAGACTGTACCTTAATGAAGGCCATGGCCGCTTCCTTCCCACTCCTAGGCCTTTCCTGTCCCATCGTCGCCATAAGACCTGTTGTTGTTTGAGTCATCAGTCCATAGACTGGTTTGATGCAGCTCTCCATGCCACTCTATCCTGCGCTAACCTTTTCATTTCTACGTAACTATTGCATCCTACATCTGCTCTAATCTGCTTGTCATATTCATACCTTGGTCTACCCCTACCGTTCTTACCACCTACACTTCCTTCAAAAACCAACTGAACAAGTCCTGGGTGTCTTAAGATGTGTCCTATCATTCTATCTCTTCTTTTCGTCAAATTTAGCCAAATCGATCTCTCACCAATTCGATTCAGTATCTCTTCATTCGTGATTCGATCTATCCATCTCACCTTCAGCATTCTTCTGTAACACCACATTTCAAAAGCTTCTATTCTCTTTCTTTCTGAGCTAGTTATCGTCCATGTTTCACTTCCACACAATGCCACACTCCACACGAAAGTCTTCAAAAACATCTTTCTAATTCCGATATCAATGTTTGAAGTGAGCAAATTTCTTTTCTTAAGAAAGCTCTTCCTTGCTTGTGCTAGTCTGCATTTTATGTCCTCCTTACTTCTGCCATCGTTAGTTATTTTACTACCCAAGTAACAATATTCATCTACTTCCTGTAAGGCTTCATTTCCTAATCTAATATTTCCTACATCACCTGCCTTCGTTCGACTGCACTCCATTACTTTTGTTTTGGACTTATTTATTTTCATCTTGTACTCCTTACCCAAGACTTCATCCATACCATTCAGCAACTTCTCAAGATCTTCTGCAGTCTCAGATAAAATAACAATATCATCGGCAAATCTCAAGGTTTTGATTTCCTCTCCTTGGACTGTGATTCCATTTCCAAATTTCTCTTTGATTTCCTTTACTGCCTGTTCTATGTAAACATTGAAAAGGAGAGGGGACAAACTGCAGCCTTGCCTCACTCCTTTCTGGATTGCTGCTTCTTTTTCAAAGCCCTCGATTCTTATCACTGCAGACTGATTTTTATACAGATTGTAGATCTGGAATAAAAACAATGTATTGAACAGGTGGATTAGAATAAAAACTTTGTTATTACAAATAACACATTTAAATACAGATTAAAACATGAGATTAGTCACTTGCAACAAGACGTATCTATGTTGGTGCAACGTAAAGCAAATAGCAAAAGAAAAAAAGACTGGTACATTTTAATCTCATTGAGAAACCATTTAGACAATAATGCCCCATCACCTGACCTTATGCATATTTTCAATTCACTGGAAGACACTCTGAAGTAGACCATCCTTGCAGATTGGCTTCCTCTCTTTCTGATTATCATCAAGCATAAGGGAATCATCATTAACAAAGGATTTCCATTACACAGTGCAAACCATTGCCATCTGAAGCCCAGATATCGTGTTTAATTGTGCAGATTTCAGAATGCCCGTAATATATTCATGCAATATTCCAATGCTTCGATCTCTTCTACATCAATTTGCCTATGTGGATGTTAGTGTAATTTACTATCTGATCTGTAATCTCATCTGTGAAGAATAATTTCACAGGCATCAATACCTGTTTGCACATTTTTAGCTATTTGTTGTATACCAGGTCATTCTGTTGCAATATTTTCCTGTTAGCATTTGGAGTTTCTTTATATCAGATAGTACTGTTTTTTTGAAGTAATGAAGTCGTATCCCCAAGAGAAGGTAGTTTTCAGACAGATTTGCAGAAGTTGAACTGATAGTAAACTGGCATGCACAGAGAAAACATTTTCAGTAATGCTGATTAGGAATGTAATTTTTTTCAGTGAAATCAATTGTAGCACAAGTAGTGCTAGTAACAGTTCAAACAGTTTGATGTGGAGATCGAAGAAGACTTGCAAGGAGATGACTTTGTTACAGCTCAGCAGGCAAACTGAATGTGGACCCATGATGCTAATAAAATGTATTATTGTTCCACGGTTCATGGTGTGATTGCCGTTGGACATAGCCTTATTCAATTACTATGTTGTATACAAGAGTATTGCTGGGAGTAGGGTGCACTATACTGATTTCAGAGTTCATGTAGCTGAAGGAATTATCAGCAGTGTCAGTCTTCATGTACAGAGAGTTTCAGGGAGACCTGCACTGGCTGATGACTCTGTTAGGTTGAAATCCAGGAATTGGATTTATTTCCTACTTCTATTGCACCCACTGCAGCACAGCAATTCCCTTCCAGAGCCAGTGAAGTTAGTAAGAACCACAAGAAGAGAGCTGAAGTGACGTGGTTCTGTCAAAAATGTCAGGGTTCTCTGCATTTGGAATAATGTTTTGAAGCTTACAACACACTTCAGCTACTGAGAAGAATGACTGGAGTGATGTAGCATTGATTAATGCATAATATGCTGTTTTCATGTATAGGTATTTGCATCTTTGTGCTCTTGTAAGAAAGATATTTGTCATCATATGAAGAATTTCCCTCAAAATAATCCCAGCCCCAATGCAGTTTCTTTTTATTTTTTTTATTTTTCAAGTTGTTTTATGTCGCACCGACACAGATAGGTCAGCTGGCGATGATGGGACAGGAAAGGGCTAGGAGTGGTAAGGAAGCGGCCATGGCCTTAATTAAGGTACAGTCCTAGCATTTGCCTGGTGTGAAAATGGGAAACAACGGAAAACCATCTTCAGGGCTGCCGATAGTGGGGTTCGAACCCACTATCTCCCGAATACTGGATACTCACCGCACTTAAGCAACTGCAGCTCTCGAGCTAGGTCAATGCAGTTTCAATCCAACAAATATACAGGGCTCAATGAGTCAATACCCTTTTAATTTTCAACCACACCAGTTCTATGGGGTTAAGGTCAATGTTGTAAGGGGGGCAGGCGGAGAACCACGCATCCTCTTTCAGCTGCCAATACATAGGCCTATATTGCTAACTTTTCAGATTGTTTGTTTACGAATGTTAAGCTCTACAGAAAATATTTCCTGGTTGTTGTAGCTAGTTACACATCACCTTGAATGTCATATCTTCTAGTAGAGTTTTCCACTTGTCTGCAATGATAGGGGGCATGTTCAACATACCTCACCTGCCCCCACCGTTGGTTAACTTTTTTGAGCTGAACCACCTCTTGGATTTTGCCCCATTGCTTTGGCTGTGATAATCATCCTCCAATGCGCCAGCCTGAAATAATAGTCAAGTATTCTGAATAAACCCTCTGTGAGAATCAGTAGTGATGCACTTCCCTGGGCTGTGATTCCCATAACATCATTCTCCCTTCGCCAGCACTTCCATATCGTCATGTTGTCATAAGCACGTTATTCAACTTAAAAAATGCTTCTCTGCCCTGAAATGTTTTATTTTAACAATGTACCTTGCATACCAGTCACACACACACAAATAATAATGCTAGTTTATTCTGAACTCTCTTCCAGACAAAATCCATAATTTTTAAAACATTATGAAAACAGGGCCATTCTGCCTCATAAATTAGGAAAGAGTTTGTGGACTGTGGGTATTATTTTCCTGATTGTGTAGAATTATTTGATCACAGGCTGAATAACATGTTTATTGAAGTCATCCAGCGTGACCTTGCCATGTTTCCCCATCCTAAAGGAAAAGAACGTTTTAATAATAAGACTATCATTACCATTGTTGAAATGTAATACTAATGTTATTGGCTGTACGTCCCACTAACTACTTTTATGGTTTTCGGAGATGCCGAGGTGCCAGAATTTAGTCCCGTAGGAGTTCTTTTACGTGCCAGTGAATCTACCGACGTGAGCTGACGTATTTGAACACCTTCAAATACCTCCGTACTGCGCCAGGATCGAACCTGCCAAGTTGTTATTGAAATATAGTATCTTTTCTTGCCAGAGTGTGTGTGTGTCCAGTAATGTTTCTCTTCCTCCCTCGCGCAGCACTCTTACAATATATTCACAGTAATCTTTCTGCTGTTGCTATGGAATACATGGCAATTTTTCTTTTGGAGTTGTTTTGAAATCTTCTGAAAATCTAGGATAATTTCCTGTCATTTCTGTGTCAGTGTAATGCAATAAACAAAATCTAAATCCCTTACAGGAATAATTGTACTCAGTTGTGTTGCACATGTATACACCAAGCAAGGAAATTGATACAGATCGAATGTCATGGAAGGAGGCTTGTCAGTACTGCCCTTGCGCTGTGCCATTCCAAATTCCCTAACTGATCCATTACGACTTGCATCAAGGACAGGAGCGGAGACCTTTCAAAAGCACGCGCTCACAATACCTGATGCTATGGAACAGAAATTATCTTGGCCTTTTTTTAAAACTTGTGTCCTTCCTTGTGCTCTAGCATCTTGGTTTATCCTAGTGGTATTCAAACTTTTTGGTTGGTGTACCCCCAAAATCCAATTGTTTTACCTTCGTACCCCTGAAGTACGAATATATTGCAATTATACCAGAAATACAAACGATTGTTGCTGGATATCAAATAATATAAACTATAATCATCATCATCACCACCTTTCACAGCTCATCCCACTTGCATCCTGATGCCATGAGATTTTCAAATGAAAATCCCACCCCTGCAAATGGTGGTGGTGGTGATTATTGTTTTAAGAAGAAGTACGAAAAGGCAAACATCCTCTATATAACACTTATCAGAGAGAAAAAATGGAAGAAATCTGGCACTTTAAAAAATGAAGGTATCGGCCAAAGAAAGACAAGGGCCACAAAAGGCGTGAAAATGAGACTCCCTAGGCCTTGAGTGCTCTAATACCATCGGGGTCAGAAAAGAACAATAGTTGACCAAACAAGCACCAGGAATCAAACCACGGTCGGTGGGATGACAGGCAAGCAGCTAAGCCGCTACACCACCCCATTCCCCAATAATAACAATAATGCATTGTATATAGTTGTCACTGGACAAAGGAAATCTCGTAACTCCTTCAGAGTAAAGTTTACAGAAGTAGTCCAAAACTGAGCGGTCAGCAAGGCCCGGAGAACTGTTGCTAGCATTTTTATTGCTTAAAGATAGCCCCAATATTCAACCGTTGGAGTCTTCTGTTCCCTTCCTAGGCATTGCGGCAAGCCTTCATGATACAGATGGAGAAACGTGGTTTTCTCCTGAGTGGAATTACGAGGTTTTCATTGTCTAGCAATGATATGTTCCATATATACAAGTATTATTAGTGTAACAATAATTATTGATTCATTGTTACTGAAAAAATTGAAGTGAATGAGTGGATTTCAAAACAAAAAATTAAATTAAAAAAGAGCAATTCAGCATTAATAAGCATTTTTACATACTTAGTCAATGGAAGGTACAAACTGACACATTTTAGAAGAATAGTTTGGAACGGGGACTGTGTGTAGTGGTAGATAAACACATTAAATCAAGCTAGATTTTATTGGAAATGCCCAGACTCAACTCTTTTGTGAACTACTCACTAAAAACAGTTAGGAGCTACGATAGATCTGCATACCCTTTGAAATGACCCTGTGTATCGCACTTTGAATACCACTCATTTATCCAATTCACTGGTGGTTTCTAAACCATTAGTGTGGAAATTCTCTCTAGGACTATGTGTAAGTAAGGCCAGCACCCGACTTCACGGGATTTTACCAAGGATGCTTTAGCAATCGTTGGATGTACGGGAGTGATGGAAATCCCATTTCCATTTTACGGGCCAGACCGGATGATTTAGTTAGAGATAAAAGATTATAAGGTGTTCTTAACAGATGTTAAAGGGGAAGGGCAGAGTGTGCTGTGAGATTGTTTGTTAGGGAAAACCATAGCATACAACATAGTTTCAGTTTGACATGCAAATGTATGAATGCTGTACAGTAGATAGATTTAGTTCATACAGGAATTAGACTGGAATCGTATCAGTGTATTTACCATGTGAAGGAGCAAATGAGGAAGTAGCAGCAAGAATAGGATGGTCATAATGGATTATTTTGATGAAAGAATTGGAAATAGAACTGAAAGTATTGGGTAAGTGTGGAAGCTAATAGGCATTGGAAATATTTACTGGTCTTCTGTGTTAGTATGGATTTTGCAGTTTTTAATTCATTCAAGCATAAGGCTATTCACTGCTACACATGGGAATGGCTTAGTTATAAGATCCATATTAGAATACTGCATGTCATAGTTGACTTTGAGTGCAGGAAATCTATTAAGAAGATACTACATTTTCAGAGATTTTTTTTTTAAATGATAGGCCACTAGCTGATCTGCAAGGGACATAGGAAGTTAAGTCTGGGTAAGGGTAGATCATCTCCAGGATGAGGAAATTAGAAGTGCAGTATGTGCATATGATTCACGAAAAGTTCCAAAGACTAGACTCTGAGTAGGTTTAGGACACAGAAAGAGAATGGGTGGCATGCAGGGAGACTTTTATTTTTTACAAGTTGTTTTACATCACACCGACAGATAGGTCTTATGGCGACGATAGGACAGGTAAGGGCTAGGAGTGGGAAGGAAGCAGCCGTGGCCTTAATAAGGTACAGCCCCAGCATTTGCCTGGTGTGAAAATAGGAAACCACGGAAAACTACCTTCGGGGTTGCCGACAGTGGATACTGGCTGCACTTAAGCGACTGCAGCTATCGAGCTTGGTACAGGGAGACTAATGGAAATGGCAAGGGATGCTTTGGTACAACAGTGCATAAAATGGGGAGAAGTGCAATGTCCTGGTGGAATGATGAAGTCTGAAGAGCTTGTGTATAAAAGGTGTATCAAACATAGCTCAAAACAAGAACTGATGTAGATAGGGAACTGTATGTAGAGGAAAGAAATAGAGCAATAAAAATTACAGAATCCCAAAAATGTGGGTATCATGCAAGGATCTTTGGAATAACTTGGAAAGGCTGGATCAAATGGTAGGGAAAACTTAATGGACTATAATAATCTTAGAAAGTGAGGAAACGGGGAAATGAATAGCATTCTGGGTAAATCCTATGAAAACTTTGTAGGCCAAGGGGGAACTATAGGGTCTTTTTTTTTTGGCTCACTCCGCAGCACCACTCAGAGCATGGCACGGCTGGTGTAATGACACTCCATCGCTAGCTGGTATAATGCGCACCTTTCCTCCCCAATACTCACGGCAGTTCACACTTATGGAAATCCATTTCTAGTGAAACTATTAGTCTAAAACCTACCTGGCATTATATTTGATGTTCAAAATGTTGTCCCTCAGCTATCAAATGCCTGACGCCTTGTCAATAGGTTTGCAGACACTCGGCGAATCTCAGCCCGTGTGATGTTCGAAATAACTTGTGTAATGTTCTCTTGTGTGAGGGTTGTTCACATACACTTTTCCCTTCAGCATCTCCCACAGGTAATAATCACAGGAATTTAAATCAGGAGATCTAGGGGGATAATTAACCACATGATCTTCAAAAACTTTCCGTATTACCTCCATAGACCAATTAGCAGTGTGTGCCGTCGTATTATCTTGCATAAAGTAACCAGTAATCCTTTCTTCTTCCATTAGCTCTTGAACGAATGGTCTGAGAATGGGGTCTATATATCGATCAGCATTTATTGTTTCACGGAAAAATGTAGACCGATTATACCTGACAGCATTAACATGTTCCATATATCTTATGTGTACACACAGTCAAGCAAAGCAAGAGATTTTCCCAATCAGGGGTCTATAATTTACGATGTCTTGACTGCCAAACTTCATATATAGAACAAAGAGGCTGCAGTTTCTCAATAAGATACATTTTTTTGACATAATTCTTCCTATATATATCAAAAGAAAACCAAATAAAAGTACAACATACATCCCTCCAATTTATATACCCAATCCACCCCCCACATGACCATTCACACCCACAACCACCAAAAGCTATTCCTCTATATCCCACTAGCCAATCTAATGTTGGTATTGTGCATGTACACACTAGTTCATAAGGCACCTAAAGATGTATCTAATATATTTTCTTTATATTGTTTCATTTCCCATTTAATTTTCTTTGACTTTTACTTTCTAAATTTTCATTTTACACTGACTGACAGAGCAAATGCAACACCAAGGAGGAGTGGTTCGAAAGGGATGAAAGATGGGGAAAAAACAGAGTCGGCACGGAAGAATAAGTGATGTTTATTTCAAACCGATATGCAGGTTACACAATGCGCACGGCATCGACTCGGTAAGATGTAGGACCACCGCGAGCGGCGATGCACGCAGAAACACGTCGAGGTACAGAGTCAATAAGAGTGCGGATGGTGTCCTGAGGGATGGTTCTCCATTCTCTGTCAACCATTTGCCACAGTTGGTCGTCCGTACGAGGCTGGGGCAGAGTTTGCAAACGGCGTCCAATGAGATCCCACACGTGTTCGATTGGTGAGAGATCCGGAGAGTACGCTGGCCACGGAAGCATCTGTACACCTCGTAGAGCCTGTTGGGAGATGCGAGCAGTGTGTGGGCGGGCATTATCCTGCTGAAACAGAGCATTGGGCAGCCCCTGAAGGTACGGGAGTGCCACCGGCCGCAGCACATGCTGCACGTAGTGGTGGGCATTTAACGTGCCTTGAATACGCACTAGAGGTGACGTGGAATCATACGCAATAGCGCCCCAAACCATGATGCCGCGTTGTCTAGCGGTAGGGCGCTCCACAGTTACTGCCGGATTTGACCTTTCTCCACGCCGACGCCACACTCGTCTGCGGTGACTATCACTGACAGAACAGAAGCGTGACTCATCGGAGAACACGACGTTCCGCCATTCCCTCATCCAAGTCGCTCTAGCCCAGCACCATGCCAGGCGTGCACGTCTATGCTGTGGAGTCAATGGTAGTCTTCTGAGCGGACGCCGGGAGTGCAGGCCTCATTCAACCAATCGACGGGAAATTGTTCTGGTCGATATTGGAACAGCCAGGGTGTCTTGCACATGCTGAAGAATGGCGGTTGACGTGGCGTGCGGGGCTGCCACCGCTTGGCGGCGGATGCGCCGATCCTCGCGTGCTGACGTCACTCGGGCTGCGCCTGGACCCCTCGCACGTGCCACATGTCCCTGCGCCAACCATCTTCGCCACAGGCGCTGCACCGTGGACACATCCCTATGGGTATCGGCTGCGATTTGACGAAGCGACCAACCTGCCCTTCTCAGCCCGATCACCATACCCCTCGTAAAGTCGTCTGTCTGCTGGAAATGCCTCCGTTGACGCCGGCCTGGCATTCTTAGCTATACACGTGTCCTGTGGCACACGACAACACGTTCTACAATGACTGTCGGCTGAGAAATCACGGTACGAAGTGGGCCATTCGCCAACGCCGTGTCCCATTTATCGTTCGCTACGTGCGCAGCACAGCGGCGCATTTCACATCATGAGCATACCTCAGTGACGTCAGTCTACCCTGCAATTGGCATAAAGTTCTGACCACTCCTTCTTGGTGTTGCATTTGCTCTGTCAGTCAGTGTATATGGAATAATTAGAAAGATCACTCCACCAGATCAGGTCACAGAGTCATACTGTGAATGTCAATATTAGTACCACAAAAATGGCAGTTTACATACTCTTAGCAATAGTTAAATCTGAAGACCAAAGACAGCCGTCACATATAGACCATCTTTTTGACTCCAACAATAATGCAAGATAAAAGCTACACCAAACGGACATCATAATAATGTACTACTAATATTAAGACTATGATTTCCTTAAAAGGAAAATTGACTCAAAGTGTTGGAAATATGTGCAAGAGACTTCAATTTTAATGGACTCACGCATAACCACAACATATTTCATCAATGCTTTAAGACATGCCAATAGTATTACATTAAGTGTTGGTGTTATCAAGTTACATTTAATGTTCTTTCCCATTTATAATTTAAAGCTGAAGATGACCCAATATAAGGATCAAAACTAGTCCTGATGTAATGAATAATATTAACATATTATATACAGTATTGAATATGTGGACCTTCTCATCCATGTTGATAGTGATAAATCATGAATACAGACCAAAATTAAGTTCATTTCATATGATTTAGAAACTGACACAGATACGTCTTATGGCGACGATGGGATAGGAAAGAGCTAGGAGTGAAAAGGAAGAGACTGTCCTTAATTACGATATACTCCCAGCACTTGCCTGGAATGAAAATAGAAAAACATGGAAAACCATCTTCAGGGATGCTGATAGTGGGGTTCAAACCCATTATCTCCTGAATGCAGGCTGATAACTAAAACCACACTAAAACCAAATCCCATGATGAAACAACCTCAGAGAGCCAGGGCCTACCAAGCGACCACCGCTCAGCCCGAAGGCCTGCAGATTACAAGGTGTCATGTGGTCAGGACAATGAATCCTTTCGGCCGTTATTCATGGCTTTCTATACCGAGGCCATTGTCTCACCGTTAGATGGCTCCTCAATTGTAATGACATAGGCTGAATGGACCTCGAACCAGTCCTCAGATCTAGGTAAAAATCCCTGACCTGGCCAGGAATTGAACCTGGGGCCTCCAGGTAAGAAGCAAGCACTCTACCCTTACATCACAGGGCCGGCTGCAGGCTAATATCTACATGACCCAAATGTACAGACACTTGTTCGGGCTACCTTTAAGCAAGGCATTTATGTTTACTCTGATGCTAGAAAGTGTGAATGGTAAGGTTGCCAATGGGGTGGGGAGCTTGCCTGCCGCAATTTCTGAAGGTCAATGACTGAAGGGTAGAGTAAGGATTTTGTCTAGACATCAACCCAGAACTCCGACGAAAACATCCATGGTTCTGAGAATAGTCCAATTCAAGCCAAGATAGACCGATATATATTTGTCATATTAAACAAGGCAACACTTTCCTCATGAGGAAAAAATAAAAATCCACAGCCTGTTTCCAGTCATTCGACCGGGTCAAGAATGGAATGAATGAAGCCCCCATCTGGCGGCGAGGATAGGAACGGTGCCAGCTGCTGAAGCCTGTCATACTTCTCTGGGGAAATGATTAATGACTGATGGATGAAATTAAATGGTATTGGAGTATTGCTGAACAAGCCTTTATTTCTAATATTTTTGGACATTGAGAAAGCATACGATAGTGTACCAAGGGAAAGAATTTAGCAATGCATGAAAGAACTTCAAGTGCGAGACAGCCTCATAGACAAAGTGAAAATGTTGTATAGTGGGAACAGAAGCTGTATTCAAGTAGGATGTGGTTTGTCGGACTGGTTTGAAACAAAGAGAGGAGTGCAGCAGGGCAGCTCAATGTCACCACTTCTATTTATTATTGTAATGGATGTAGTAATGAAATCTATTAAAAGGAAAGAACAAGGAGATATCGAAGCCTTCACATTTGCAGATGATGTTGCGATCTGGAGTGACTCAGAAGAGGAATTGGGAGAGAGAATACAAAGCTGGAATGAGGAGTTTAAGAAATATGGTTTAAACATCAGCAAGACCAAGACGGTGGTGATGAAAGTGTATGGGGAAGGAGCAGAACCAATAGTCATGTTAAATGAAGCTCAACTGGACAGCGTTCCAGTTTTCAAATACTTGGGTAACGTTATATCAAATGACAACCTAGCAAAACATGAGGTGAACAATCGAATCAATAAGGCAACACAATTTTACCACCAGGTAAGACACCTGCTGTGGGATGAGCAAATACCCATGAAAACAAAAATGACATTGTACAAGTCCTATTATACACCAATTCTTACATACAGTCTCGAAACCACAACACTGACCAATAGAGATAATTCCAAACTTCAGGCAGCTGAAATGAAATTCCTACGCACTATGATCCAGAAAACCAGGAAAGACAAGATTAGGAATGAGAAAATTAGAGAAGAAGTAGGAATAGATGATTCTCTCCTCAATAAGATTCAGATATCAAGACTGAAGTGGTTTGGTCACATGAAGAGGATGCCAGTAAACAGAACTGCAAGGAAGGAATTTGACAGAAAGGTAGAAGGAAGACGACCCATGGGAAGGCCACGAAGGAAATGGATAGATTTAGTTAAGAGCGATGTACTGCTGAGAGGTCATGATTGGGATAAGTTGGTGGAGGAAGAATGGTACAAGGACAGGATGAGATGGAGGAGGCTCATATACCACACCCGGCAAACTGGAGATGGTTTAGGATGATGATGATGATGATGATGGAGTATTGCTGGAATAAAAGATGACAGGAAAAACCGGAATACCCAGAGAAAAACCTGTCCCGCCTCTGCTTTGTCCAGCACAAATCTCACATGGAGTGACCGGGATCTAAACCACGGAATCCAGCGGTGAGAGGCCGGTGTGCTGCCGCCAGAGCCACAGAGGCTCTTCCTCATGAGGAATATTAACAGATTACAGAATATATACCTGCCAACTTTACAAAACCAAAAATCTGGAGATTTTCATATAAAAATCAGGAGATACAGTTGATCAAAACTGCTTATCTACATGTATTGCACAATACATGGGTACTGCAATATATATTATAATACTTATTGTCTCAAAACCCGACTGTTGCTATACGAGGCTACAAGGCTAAAAATTACACATCTCTATTCCCTCACAGGAAGTATGTGAGCGAGATGATCGGTCTCTGATAAGCCTTACGAAAATAGTATGTACTCATGCTCCACACATGTGAATCAGCATACACTTAGATGCCATTACTTAGCAAATGCATACATTAATATATTGAATCACGTGCCCGCACGATTATGCTAAGCGCAATGCTGTTTTTATCAAGTAAAATTTGCCAGAATTGTCTTCAAATGGCTCTTAAAATCTCTAAAAAAAATGTCACTAGGTGCTATCTTCTGTCACTAAATTACTAAAAAAAGACTCCAAATCTAGCGACTAGTCTCTACAATCAACTAGACTGATGTGAACGAACATGAACATAGGACGCGAGGAGAGATGATTTTTTTTTTTTTTTTACGTCGCACTGACACAGATAGGTCTTATGGTGATGATGGGATAGGAAAGGCGTAGGTAGTGGAAGGAAGCGGCTGTGGCCTTAATTAAGGTACAGCCCCGGCATTTGCCTGCTGTGAAAATGGGAAACCACGGAAAACCATCTTCAGGGCTGCTGACAGTGGGGCTCAAACCCACTATCTCCTGATTACTGGATATTGGCCGCACTTAAGCGACTGCAGCTATCGAGCTCAGTGAAGGAGAGATTGACAATCGATATACAGGTTTCAATAAACACTGCATATTCGTGCGCATTTTTCTTATTAATAAACGTCGATATTTCATTTGAATGTGGTCATTGAGCGAAGGACTTCTGGCCACTAGCGTACAAAGCTGAAATGGCGGGATTTGATAACAACTGTTTGAAGTTCACCCCAAAAAAATATAAGCTAAAATCAGAAGAAATAATAGAATAATCGGAGGCGGGGAAAACTGTGGAAAAATCGCGAGTCTCCCGCCTAAATCGGGAAAGTTGGCAGGTATGAGAATAGCTGATGTAGGAGACAAGGGGTCTCTGAAAGAGATGTCATGTAACAAAGTTCTACTGAATGTATCTAACCTTGCTAAATTATCATATTCCTGTAGGAGCACTTCACAGAGATTAGTTTGTTTGTCAGGCAACATTTAAAAGTTCAACTTACTATATATAGTAACTTAGGTCTATTGTCTATCTTCCAGGTCTTGCCAAAATTTCTCTTTGTCTTCCTCACTGCAGCCTGTCTGAGGAGCATACACTTGTATGATGGTGTACTTAGTGTTCTCCAGTTTCATGAATATTTTAATGATTCCATGAACAATGAACAGTAAATTGTTTCAACATCTTTCGGCATGAGAGGTTCACAGATGCACTAAAAGAGCGCTCTACTGATTTCTAATGGGAGGTGTTACACTCACACAAACAGTTTTGGAAATTACAAAGCTTCGAAATCTACTTCAACGATCATGAACTTGCATGTACCACCGATGATGCACAACGGCATTTGGTAATCACGCGGCAATCTCATGCCGTACACAAAATAAAGTGCATAAAATGTTTCTAAAACTGTTACAACATACAAACTGACCATTAATCAAGGGGTTTAATTTGAAAAAACAATGCTGTTTATATAAAAACCCAATGTCTTTTACAGAATGCAATGCTAAATACAAAGCAATTCTTGAGAGGTAATTTTTTAAATCGTGTACCACTGTACCACATGTCAAGGATTTAAACAAAATTTCAATATATATATTTATACATTCCTAAATATTTTCAAGTGTGATTGTCCGACTCGGCTGAATGGTCAGCGTACTGGCCTTCGGTTCACAGGGTCCTGGGTTCGATTGCCGACCGGGTCGGGGATTTTAACCTTAATTGGTTAATTCCAATGGCCCGGGGGCTGGGTGTTTGTGCTGTCACTAACATCCCTGCAACTCACACACCACACATAACACTATACTCCACCACAATAACACGCAGTTACCTATACATGGCAGATGCCGCCCACCCTCATCGGAGGGTCTGCCTTACAAGGGCTGCACTCGGCTAGAAATAGCCACACGAAATTTTAAGTGTGATTTGACAGACTCTGATGATATTCTTCCAAGAACGAAACATATTATATTTTGATTAAGATGTTTCTTTTTCAGGTGTATGTTTTCTTTCTTGGATAGTTTCTAAATTTTATTTATTCATAAATTAGTTTTGATAGACTGAAGTACCTAACAGTTATACATTGACTGAATTGAAACTGAAAAGATATGGCTCCAAATATGACAAAATATTCCCAGAATTCTTATAAACTCCAGCTGCTTTTCTAGTTTTCAACTTTTGTATCTTATTGTAAATGTCTTTGTTATCATACTTAACTTCAATACTTCTTTAGTATTAATCTCTTTCTCTAACTGGACATCATTCCTGTAGCTACCAATCTTTACATAATCTGACTGAATAATTCTGTCTTCTGAAATCCTACATACACTCCCCTTGTTCATTAATGATTCCTGGAATGTCTTTATTGGAACCTGTTTCTCCCTTAAAGTATGTATACATACCCTTTCATTTTTCACTAAAAATTTGTATAACACCATTTATGCTTGGTCATCATGTTATCCTTCGCAGACTCCTTCGCTAGATTCAAATTTGTAGCAAGTTCCTTCAATTCTCCCTACTTCCTGTAAGAGTGAGGGCATCATACTGCAATTAATTACTGCAGCTTAATTATCATATTGTACTAGGTTACAGCTGATACAGCAATGAAGATACTACTGATAGCACTATATGTATAGAGACTGTACAGTCATATATTGAGTTCCACCCAAGTAGACAACCAATTTTACTTCATCACTATCATCATCATTATTATTATTATTATTATTATTATTATTATTATTATTATTATTATTTGAAGCAGAGTGCATCAAAGGACAGGCAGGGAGGTGCAGGGCCCAGGATGCAAAGGTGTGGATAGTCAAGGTGAGTTAGTCAAAACGAAGAATAAGGAGACATCCTAATCTTAATAGAAATCTTTAGAATCAGGTTAGCGTCTGAAGTAAGAAAAGACAGGGACTTTAAATAATATTTGTGCAGAACTGTAGGAATCCGAAGGAGAACAACCATGTAACAATCTCTGCTTAAATCATATATTTTTCGCCCACTTACTTTCTTTTTTGATTTAGAATATTAGAACAGTCAACATACCAGATGTACATGTAAGTCTTTTCCGGTTTTACTAAGAGATGGTGCCAGTGAACAGTATGCAACGTATGAATTTGACACGTAACAGTTTGTTCATCTGACATTAACCTACCAACACACAAAAGTTGAGTCCACCAAACACTAACGTCTGTGTTGTATCGTTTAGTGATCATGTCAACGGGTTGTGCCTGAAAAAGAACATTTGCGGCACACATTGCTTTTCTTATTTAATAAGTAGAAAAAGGCTGTGGAAAGTCATAGTTTGCTGGTAGAAACATATGGTGAACACGCTCCATCGACTGGAACAGGTGAGGCATGGTTTTGACAATTTAAACGTGGTGAAGACTATGCTTTGTGTCTGGTGGGACCAGAGCGGTATTGTGTATCGTGAACTCTTGAAGCCCGGCAAAACCGTTAATGCACAATGCTATCACTTTAAAATTATTAATCTAAATTACGCGTTGATCAAAAGACGACCAGATTGAGCCAGAAGACATGGCAAAGTGAGTTTGTTACACGACAATACGCCGTCTCACACAGCAAAATCAGTGAAAGACACCTTGGATGGGACATCTTCTGCACCCGTCGTACTCCCCCGACCTGGCGCCATCTGACTATCACCTCTGCGCATCAATGGGGCATGTACTCGCAGAGCACCACTTCAGAAATTTCGAGGAAGTTGGACAATGGCTCGATGAACGGTTTGCCGCAAAAGACAAGCAGTTTTTCTGGCATGGTATTCATAACTTACCTGAAAGATGGGCGAAGTGTGTAGAAGTCAATGGCCAATATTTTGAATTAACAAAAAATAAATTTCCCTTGAAAATTACTTGTTTTCTTTACCACAAAAACCGTCAAAAACTTATGCATACACCTTGTAAGAAGAAAGTTCAGGAGACATATAAACAATATATAACAATGTTGGTAAAATATAAAGCTAGAAAGAATTAATAGGCTAATTACAAAGACAGTTAGTTGCAAGGAATGGGCTATTTCAGAAATCCTGTTACAACACAGAAAGACAATTTTTTGCAACCATCGTTTGGATCATTAAAGAAATTTTGAACATATATAAGCTCACTGGACAAGTGCACGCACAGATGGATCGTTAAGCCTGTACGGATCGTGCAGCGAACGAGTCTTGTGCTCAACCGCATGTGCACTGCCTCTACATGAGCATAAAGCAGTAGGAATCAGTGAGACATTGATGTTTCAAGCAGACAGTGTACATGAACATGGGTAGATGTAAGGTTGTGACAGAGTGGCAATAAGGGGTAATCACATTTGGCCATGCCCATGGCCATATGATGCGTGAAGTTGCTGGATTTGTTGGCGTTTCGCAGCGGACTGTTCAACATGTCTACAAGCAGCGGTGTAGTACACGTAGCCACGAAATACATCAGAATTGCGGTGAGAAAAAGATCCTGCTGTGAGAGGTACTGGAGACACGTTTCATGGCTTGTGAATAAAAATTGCTTCCATACCAGACAGGAATTGCAGTCAGTGAATGAAAGTCCATCCCAACCTGTTAGCGAGACACCATTGTGATGGGAACTGCATGCAGTTAACATTTGGAGTTGGTTGCCTCGCAAGAAGCCATTGCTTACACAGGCACATGAAGCTGCGCATCTTCACTGGGCTAGAAATTATCGAACATGGACGGTAACTGACTGGCAGAATGTAATGTAGTCTGACGAATCACGTTTTTGTATTCCAATGACGTGTGTCGTCAAATGCACTGAAGGTTAAATGAAGCATTTCATCCTGGATGTGTACAAGGTCAGGTTCAAGCCGGAGGTGGGTCTGTGATGTTTTGGGGGTGTTTTTCATATCATGGATTGGGTATGCTCACTGAGGTGACCACTAACATGAACCAGAATATTTAACTGGACGATCAGGTGTTGCCTTTCAGTCAACATCTGCACAATGAGTATGCTGTTGATACCCCGATTTTTCAATGTGACAATAGCAAAAAGTTCATATGGCTGAATGCATATGTGACTGGTTTTATGAACACTCCCCCAGCCTATTACATCTTGATTGGGCTGCAAAATCACCTGACTTGAACCCTTTTGAAAAAATGTGGAATATGTTGGAACAGCGGGTAAAATGCCGACGAC
Source organism: Anabrus simplex (assembly GCF_040414725.1). Lineage (NCBI taxonomy): Eukaryota > Metazoa > Arthropoda > Insecta > Orthoptera > Tettigoniidae > Anabrus > Anabrus simplex. The sequence goes on from NC_090266.1 coordinate 255,319,021, forward strand.
AGCATCCCTGGAATTCAGTGGAATTGCGCAATCAAATCCTCGGTGAATGGTTTAACCTGGATGCAACATACCTGCACAACCTTGTGTACTTCCTAAACAAATCAATGCGGTTATCAAGTCCAGGGATGGGGTTACACGGTATTAAATGATGCTTTTAATGATTTAGATGATTTCTTGTCTAATGAGCTTCCATGTGTAAGAATATAAGGTCAAACCCAAAGAGAAAGGGGTACTCTACAAAACCCTCATAATAATAAAGTCCAAGTGACAGATGCAGTACCTATCCATCACAAAACCTTACAATATAGAATGTTGAACAAAGATCAGTTAGTGCATCTTCACAAAGTAGACTATAAATAAAACATAAAAAGTACATTGAATACAAAAAATTCCCTAGAGAGCTGACATACTTGCTTCACACAAAAGGAAATATTATAAAATAATTCTGAAACCATAACTTGTCAGTCATAGGTACTCACACTAGAAAATAAAGGGGGCAGGCTGAAGGTCCATACATTAATGGCTTGATATGAAGCAGACTGAAGGTTCAGCTTAGTTTTTCTTCAAACACAAATAAAGTTAACAGTGAACTTGAGTAACGATTACAAACTAATTCAAAAGTAAATGAAGTGAACCATGTGACCTTGCCACGGTGGGGAGATTTGCGTGTCCCAATGAGGCAGATGATAAGATATGATAAGGAGGTACTGACCACTGTAAAAACAAGAAAGCTACAATACCTCGGTCACATCATGAGAAACAGAAGCAGGTACCATCTACTGCAAGAAATCCTGCAAGGGAAGTTACCTGGAAAGGGAGGTGTTGGTAGGAGACAAATCTCCTGATTAAAAAACCTCAGAGACTGGTCTCTCAAGACATTGCAGAGTTACTCCAGGCTGTTTACAACAGAGAAGACACAGCCAAGATGGTTGCTGACATCCGGAACGGATAGGGACCAGAAGAAGAAGAAGAAGGAAGCAGGTAGCCGATCCATAGGTGCAACCATATCAAATGGGTATCTGTCAAGCGAGCAGATTAACAAATCGTTCATTGAAAGAAGGGTAGCAAACTTTTGGATGTTGCAAGTCGGCAGTCTGGATCATTGACTGATATGGCCTTGTAAAAATATTTAACATGGTTTAGCTGTGTTAATACTGCTACACGGCTGAAGGAAACAGAAAACTACAGCTCTAACTAAATCCCAAGGACATGTGGCTCTCTCTGTATGAATGATGTACCGATGACGGCTTCCTCCCAGGTAAGAAGAAAGATCGCCGTGGACGGAAGTGACGCGTAGCCATTTTAGGCCTAATGTTAAACATATGGGAGAAACTATGAGCAACTTAAAACCGGGAAGAAACTCTTCGCAGTGCCAAAATAGATTTCAATCATTGCAAAAAGTTCCAGAAGAAGACACATCAAGTTTTCCGAATAATTTTAAATACAGTGGAGGTAACCTACAGAAGAAGAAAACCAACCGAAAGTCAAGATCGGCAAAAATTCATCTCTACGCAGACAGTCTAGGGCAGGGTATGGCAGAAGGCATCCAGGATGAGCTGCAGAATCCAGAAACTGAGGTTTTAGGACTAATAAAACCAGGTGCCAAAACTGAAGATGTCCTTTCAAGTTGTGATCCTGTGTTAGAGAAGGACAATTATGTGGTGATTGTGAGTGGTACAAATGACATTGCTGCAAATGAAGGTGAGGAACTAATTACGACCCTCAGAGGTAAGATTTCCAAACTACCTGACTCAAAAGTAATTGTAGTTAATGTACCACCCAGGTATGACCTTTTAGAGGACTCTTGTATGAACAAAGCAGTACATGATGTAATTATAAAAATCAAGAGATTATGTAAGAGTTTTAGAAATGTCAATGTAGTAGATACTTTAGGTCTTGGCAGGCAGATGTTCACTAGGCATGGGTTACATCTGAATGGTAATGGAAAAGCAACTCTCTGTAGAAAAATTGCTACAATTATCAACAGAGATCTGCAAACTAATCTGCACCTAAGAAAACCCATACCACTAAACTGGCACATACAGGGAAACTTGCCAGAAAACCCAGATCCATAAATCAAGATCTATGTACAAAGATATGGGTTCCAGGGAAGTTTTCGACTCATGAGTCAAATGTTACTCAATTGCAACAAACAAGTTTTAGGGAGGAAGGGGGTCTGAGATTGCTCTTGGTACTCTGTAAGAGTGTAGTAAATAAACAATTAAAATTCGGTACATTGATGGAATCTTATGAGGTGAGAGGAGTGGAATCGTGGTTGAGAGAAGGGGTGGGTAATAGAGAAGTATTTCCAGAAGAGTATACAGTCTATTGTTGAGGACTGAGGAGATAAAATGGGAGGGGGAGTGTTTATTCTTGTGAAGGAAACTTATTGTTCACATGAATGGTTTACCGATGAAAGGGATGAAATATTAGGGATAAAATTTGTTTGTGATAATATGAAGGAGGTGGGAATTATAGGAATATATAGGCCTGGAAGAGAGGAAAGAGACTTGGAAATATTTGAGAAAATAATATATTATACTCATAAAAACAATAATAATGATATGGTAATAATTGGGGGAGATCTAAACTTGCCTGAAGTTGAATGGAATGGAGCTGCAAGTGAAGCCCATGAACAGAAACTGGCAATTAAGTTAATTTGGGAGGGAGGATTTACACAAGTAGTACAGGTAGTAGTACAGAGTTCTCAGAACAATATGGAAGGATAATAAAATACCTGAAGATTGGACAATAGGGGTGATAGTTCCTATCTTTAAGAAATGGAGTAGAAGGAAAAGTGAAAATTACAGAGACATTACCCTCTTATCACATGGCCTTAAAATTATGGAGGAGATCATTGAAGCCAGAGTAAGTGATATACTAGAGCCTATCTTAGAAGGGGAACAATATGGCTTTAGGACTGGAAGAACGACAACAGATCTGATATTTGCTTTGAGGATGTTGGCACAGAAACACTGGGAAAGAGGAAAAGACCTAATTATTGTGTTTATGGACTTTGAAAAGATGAACTATTTGGAAAAGTGTTAGAAAACTTGGTGTACTGGAGTACCTTATTAGGAAGATCTAAATGCTATATACTAATTGTAAAAGCTGTCAGAATTGGAGATGGTCACTCTGAATGGTTCAATACAACCAAAGGAGTACAACAGGGAAGTACCTTATCACCTCTTCTATTCATAGCAGTTATGGATACCATTTTAAAGGAACTAAAAGGACAATGTGGCAATATGAGATAAAACAGAGGAGGGAGTGCAAAATAATCTGAATGCATGGTGTAAGAAGTTTGATGATTATGGAATGAAATTGAACCCATCAAAAACAGTAGCATTGAAAATCAGCAGACATAATACAGAATGCAACATAAAAATACAGGACCACCAAGATGAAGTAGTACACCAATTCAGTTATTTAGGAAGCATAATGACTAGTAATAACCGAGCTGAGGCAGAAATAACAAACAGAGTAACCAAAGGCTCTAACTTTTACAGTATCGTTGGACACCTACTATGGGATGAGAAGGTCCCACAAAGAACAAAAATGACCCTGTACAAGTCATATTTCATTCCTTGCATATTCTCTGGAAACCTGCACACAAACATCAAAGGATTGTAGTAGGATTCAAGCATGTGAAATGAAATTTCTTAGACCTGCCCTCCAAAAGACCCGACTTGATCATGTCAAAAATGATGAGATCCGATCTAACTTAGGTCTAAATGAATCGATGGAGGAAAGACTTAGGTCATCTAGATTTAAATGGTTTGGGCATGTTAAATGAATTAATAGCACAAGGTTACCATGTGCTTGTTTGGAAAAGAGAATAACAGGTAGAAGACCAGCTGGAAGACCAAGAAGAAGATGGATGGACCAACTGAGGGAAGATGTGGAGAGAAGAGGATGGAATTGGTAATCTGTCTTGGACAACAAAATGTTTTTGAAAAGGCAACTTTGGAAGACGCTCGTTTTCAAACACCCTACCCAGCTCGCTGGAAGGGCAAATCGATGATGATGATGATGAGTACAGGAACCGACTCGTCTCAATAACTTACTAGATGTATTCTTGGTTAAACCATGGGAAAATGTTGATAAAACTGAGGTAATTGAAGGAATAGGTGACCATAAGGCTGTAATAATGGATGCAGGACTCTTACCAAAAATACTTAATAAGAGGGTCACACAAGACAAGAAATTATACATAAAAACTGAAGTTGATGAATTTGGGACTTACCTTAAATCACAATTCAGTTGTTGGATAAGTGAAGGGAGTAATGTGGATACACTTTGGGCTAAATTTAAAGGAATCATTTGGGAAGGAGAGAAGAGATTTGTACCTGTTAAGAAGGGTAAAATGACCTCAGACCCTGTTTATTATACAAGGGAAATAAGAAAATTAAAAAGAAAATCTAGAAGAGTAAACAGGAAAATCAAAGAGGGTAGGGAGAATAGAGAAACTAGAAAACAGCTAATGAGGCAACTGAATAGAGTGAAAAAGGAAGCAAAAGAATGACATACTTCAAGAGGGTAATGACCACAAAGGGAAATGGGAAAAGCTGTATTCATATATTAGGAATCAAAAAGGAAAAGGAATCCAAATTCCTACAATGGTGGGAGAAGGGGGTGAACACTATTCAACAGATACTGAGAAAGCAAATCTATTTAGTAGGGAATTCATAGATTCAGTAGAAGATTGTCAGGGGTTGGAAACCATAACAGAAGATAGAGTGGGAGAGACACATAGGGAAACAAGAAGCTTCTCATTCACAGATGAAGATATTTACAGAGAAATCCAACTGCTTCAGCAAGGAAAAGCAGCAGGAAGTGATCAAATTACTGGGGAGTTATTAAAGACAATGGGGTGGTTCATAGTGCCTTAATTAAAATTTCTCTTTGACTATGTCATAAATAATAGTGTAATGCCAAAGGAATGGAAGGACTCTATAATAATACCAATTTATAAAAGAAAGGGTGATAAAAAGAAACCAGAGAACTACAGACCAATCAGCCTGACCAGTATAGTTTGTAAAATACTGGAGAGTTTAGTAGCAAAGTACATCAGAGGGATATGTGATTATAAAAATTGGTTCATGAGGAGCCAGTATGGATTTAGAAAGAAATTTTCTTGTGAGGCACAACCAGTGGGATTTCGGCAGGACATATCAGATCAGTTGTATTCAGGAGGCCAGTTATTGCATAGCCATAGATCTTTCCAAAGCATCTGATAGAGTGGAACATGGAATATTATTAAAGAAATTGGAGGGAATAGGATTGGACGTAAGGGTTATACACTGACGGACAGAGCAAATGCAACACCAAGAAGGAGTGGTTCGAAAGGGATGAAATTTGGGGAAAAAACGGAGATGGCACAGACGAATAATTGATGTTTATTTCAAACCGATATGCAGGTTACACAATGCGCACGGCATCGATTCAGTAGGATGTAGGACCACCGCGAGCGGCGATGCACGCTGAAACACGTCGAGGTACAGAGTCAATAAGAGTGCGGACGGTGTCCTGAGGGATGGTTCTCCATTCTCTGTCAACCATTTGCCACAGTTGGTCGTCCGTACGAGGCTGGGGCAGAGTTTGCAAACGGCGTCCAATGAGATCCCACACGTGTTCGATTGGTGAGAGATCCGGAGAGTACGCTGGCCACGGAAGCATCTGTACACCTCGTAGAGCCTCTTGGGAGATGCGAGCAGTGTGTGGACGGGCATTATCCTGCTGAAACAGAGCATTGGGCAGCCCCTGAAGGTACGGGAGTGCCACCGGCCGCAGCACATGCTGCACGTAGCGGTGGGCATTCAACGTGCCTTGAATACGCACTAGAGGTGACATGGAATCATACGCAATAGCGCCCCAAACCATGATGCCGCGTTGTCTAGCAGTAGGGCGCTCCACAGTTACTGCCGGATTTGACCTTTCTCCATGCCGACGCCACACTCGTCTGCGGTGACTATCACTGACAGAACAGAAGCGTGACTCATCGGAGAACACGACGTTCCGCCATTCCCTCATCCAAGTCGCTCTAGCCCGGCACCATGCCAGGCGTGCATGTCTATGCTGTGGAGTCAATGGTAGTCTTCTGAGCGGACGCCAGGAGTGCAGGCCTCCTTCAACCAATCGATGGGAAATTGTTCTGGTCGATATTGGAACAGCCAGGGTGTCTTGCACATGCTGAAGAATGGCGGTTGACGTGGCGTGCGGGGTTGCCACCGCTTGGCAGCGGATGCGCCGATCCTCGCGTGCTGACGTCACTCGGGCTGCGCCTGGAGCCCTCGCACGTGCCACATGTCCCTGCGCCAACCATCTTCGCCACAGGCGCTGCACCGTGGACACATCCCTATGGGTATCGGCTGCGATTTGACGAAGCGACCAACCTGCCCTTCTCAGCCCGATCACCATACCCCTTGTAAAGTCGTCTGTCTGCTGGAAATGCCTCCGTTGACGGCGGCCTTGCATTCTTAGCTATACACGTGTCCTGTGGCACACGACAACATGTTCTACAATGACTGTCGGCTGAGAAATCACGGTACGAAGTGGGCCATTCGCCAACGCCGTGTCCCATTTATCGTTCGCTACGTGCGCAGCACAGCAGCGCATTTCACATCATGAGCATACCTCAGTGACGTCAGTCTACCCTGCAATTGGCATAAAGTTCTGACCACTCCTTCTTGGTGTTGCATTTGCTCTGTCAGTCAGTGTATGTTGGATAAGAACATTTCTAAATTCAAGGGTTCAGAAAGTCAAAGTAGGAAATAATATATCACAGGAAAAGAAAGTTTGGAACGGAATTGCACAGGGTAGAATAATCAGTCCGTTACTTTTCTTAATATACGCAAATGATTTAGGGAACAATATAACATCAAAAATAAGATTGTATGCAGATGACATAATTGTTTATATGGAAATAAATAACATTGAGGACTGTTCAGAATTACAAAGGGACCTTGAGAGTATCCAACAATGGGTTGAAGACAATAATATGAAGGTTAATGGAGGCAAATCAACTGTTACAACATTTACAAAAAGGAGCTTTAAATCTGAATTTGAATATACTTTGGATGAGGTAGTTATCCCAAAAGATGGCAAGTGCAAATACCTAGGTGTGAGATTTGAAAGTAATTTGCACTGGAAGGGTCATGTGGATGACATTGTTGGGAAAGCATACAAATCGTTACATGTCATAATGAGGGTACATAAAGGATGCAACAAAAAATTAAGAGAAAAAGTTACTTAAGTGTGGTTCGTCCATTATTGGAATATGCAAACAGTGTTTGGGATCCTCACCAAGAATACCTAATAAAAGAAATAGATAGTGTGCAGAGGAAAGCAGCAAGATTTGTAACGGGATTTCAGGAAGAAAAGTAGTGTATCAAAAATGTTAGAGGGACTTGGGTGGGAAACCTTAAGTAAGAGAAGGGAGGAAACTAGATTTACAGGATTATATAGAGCCTATACAGGAGAAGAAGCATGGGGAGAAATCCGTGAGAGGCTTCAGTTGGAAAATAATTATATCGGTAGTACTGACCACAAGTATAAAATTAGAAGGAATTTTAGCAGAAGCGATTGGGGTAAATTTTCATTCATTGGGAAGGGCGTGAAGGAGTGGAACAGTTTACCAGGGGTAGTGTTTGATCGTTTTCCAAAATCTGTACAGATATTCAAGAAGACAATAAACAGCAACAGAGAAAATAAATGAAATGTTAGAGGGCATTTGATCAGTGCAGGTTATTGTAAATAAAAAATGTGTGTGAATAAATTAATTCCATCCCCTGGTCTATGGAGTTTGGACAGCCAAAGTAGGGGACTGCCTGTAGGGGTGAAGTACAGTGGGGACTTTGAGGGCCCTGGGACCGCTACGGTAGCTGTGAAGGCCCTTCAGGAACTCTGAAAAGTGGTGGCAAAAGGGGCTCTCGTTAAGACACAGCAGGTCGTTATGCTACTTAGGTTCCAAATAGGTAAATAAATAAATAAGTAAATAAATGCAATGTAAATTTTGATCTTATACCAGTTGTGTAGTATTATTTGAAGTAATTCCACATACTGTATATGAGTTGACTATGTAAGTACAGGAGATATTATGAATTTTGTAAACAATATAAATTTATTAAGGATGAGCTGTGTGTTTAGTAGAAAAAATTGTTAGCGTAAATTGTATAATATTGTATTGTAGGAAAATTTTCTTCTTCTCTTGTTAATTTAAAATTTATTGCTTGACAATAATGTATTTTAGTGTACCATTTGCCACCGAGGTAGACACCTCATTTGCAAATAAAGAGATTTTGATTTGATTTGAAAATATTCCAGAGGTAAAATAGTCCCCCATTCGGATCTCTGGGTGGGGACTAAATGAGAGGGGGTAATGATCAGGAAGATGGATACTGACATTCTGAGAGTCGGAGCATGGAATGTTGAAGTTTGAATCTTTGTGATAGGTTAGAGAATCTAAAAAGGGAAATGGATAGACTAAAGTTAGATATAATTGATATAAGTGAAGTATGTTGGCAGGAAGAGCAGGATTTTTGGTCAGGTGACTACATAATTATCAACACAAAGTCCAGAAGGGGAAATGCAGGAGAATAGGTTTGATAATGAAGAAGAAAATAATGCAGCAGATAAGTTACTATGACCAGCATAGTGAAAGGATTATTGTCATAATGATAGACACCAAGCCAATGCCCACTAATACAATATAGTGCAGGTCTATATGCCTACTACTTCAGTGGATGATGATGAAATCGAAAGAATATATGAAAAGATAAAAGATTTATACATTGTGTAAAAGGTGACGAGAATCTAATTGTGATGGGAGACTGGAATGCAGTGGTAGGCCAAGAAGAGAAAGTGATAAGGTGATACAATAGAAGAATTTGGATTGGGACAAAAGAATGAAAGAGGATGTTGGCTGGTTGAACTCTGCCCCGATCATAATTTAGTCCTTGGTAATACTTGGTTCAAACACCACAAACAATGGCTGTATACGTTAATGAGACCTGGAGACACTGGAAGGTATCAGACAGACTTCTTTATGATAAGGCAGAGATCCAGAAACCAGGTGTAGGTTTCCAAGATTTTCCCAGAATCAGACGTGACTCTGATCAGAACTTGTTGGCCATGAAAAGCCATCTGAATTGAAGTGACTAAAGAAAGGAAAGATTGCAAGGAGATGGGATCTAGCCAAATTGAGGGATTGTTTCAAGGAGCATGTTGCACAAAGACGAAATGAAAGGGCTGAAGGAAATACAGTAGAGAGAGACTAGACATTCGTGAAGAATGATGAAAATAAGGCTGCTGAAGAAACGTTGGGAAGAAGGAAAAGATCAACTAAGAATCAATGGATAACATTAACAAATGACAGAAGTATAAGAATGCAAAAAATGAGGAGGGCAGAAAAGAATACAGGCGATTAAAAAAGAATGAAGTAGATAGAAAGTGCAGGATGAGAGCTAAGGAAGAATAACTGAAAGAGAAATGCAAAGATGTTGAAGGTTGTATAGTTTTACGAAAGGTAGATGCTGCATACAGGAAAACAAAGGAAACTTCTGGAGAAAGGAAAACTCAGATGGAAAACCACTTTGAAGGAAAGAAGACAAGGCAAAAAGATGACAGGGACATATCCAACAGTTGTTTCAAGGTAAAGAAATAGGTGATAGGTTTCTGGAACAAGAAGAGGCTATCAATGCTGATGAAATGGGAGATCCAATCGATTTCGGCAGAATGTTGTTATACTTATTCCCACGAAAGCTGGTGGTGCAAGTGTGCAAATTACTGCACTATTAGTTTAGTATTTCACGCCTGCAAAATTTTAACACTTATTATTTACAGAAGAATGGAAAGACAAGTTGAAACTAATTGGGAGAAGATCAGTTTGGCTTCAGAAGAAACATAGGGACACGTGAAACCATCCCAACTTTATGTGTGATCTTAGAGGGCCGAATTAAGAAAGACAAGTACATGTACATGGCGTTCATTCATCTAGTAAAGGCATTTGATAATGCTGATTGGACCAAACTTTTTGAGATTATGAGGTGATCAGGATCAGATACCGAGAAAGAAGAATTATGTACAATCTGTACAAAAATCAGTCTGCAGCAATCCAGAAAGGAGTGAGGCAAGGCTGCAGTATGTACCCCCTCCTTTCAATGTTTATGTAGAACAGGTGGTAAAGAAAAGAGGAATTTGTAAAGGGAATCACTATCCGAAGAGGAAATCAGAACTCTGAGATTTGCTGATGATATTGTTATTTTGTCTGAGTCTGCAGAATATCTGGAGAAATTGCTGAATGGTATGGACAGAGTTTTAGGGAAGGACTACAAGATCAAAATATATACGTCCAAAACAAAAGTCGAACACGGCGAGGTGATGTAGAAAATACTAGATTAGGAAATGAAGTCTTAAAGGAAGTAGATGAATACTGTTACTTAGGTAGTAAAATAACTATGGCAAAAGTAAGGACATAAGATGCAGACCAGCACAAGCAAGAAAAGCCTTTTTTAAGAAAAGAATTTGCTCACTTCGAACACTGATATAGGAATCAGAAAAATGTTTTTGAAGACTTTTGTCTGGAGCGTATCATTGAATGGAAGTGAAATATGGACGATAACTAGCTCAGAAAGAAAGAGAATAAGAAGCTTTAGAAATGTGGTGTTTAGAAGAATGCTGAAGGTGAGATGGGTAGCTTGAATCATGAATGAAGAGATACTGAATCAAATTAGTGAGAGGAGAATGATTTGGCAAAAGAAGAAGAGCGAGAATTATAGGAGACATATTAAGACATCTGGGACTTGTTCAGTTGGTTTTTGAGGGATGTGTAGGCGGTAAGAACAGTTGGGGTGGACCAAGGTATGGATATGACAAGCAGATAAGAGTGGATGTAGGATGCGGTAGTTATGTAGAAATGAAAAGGTTAGCAGAGGATAGGGTGGCATAGAGGGCTTCATCAAACCAGTCTGTGCACTAATGACTCAAACAACAATGTTATGGAAAAGAGAGAAAACAATTCAACAGTTGGCAGTGCAAGACAATGTATAAATCCAATATAGGACCGGGCTTAAGACCTAGATATTACATGAATTTATCATTAACGTAAACTGGTGATGTTTTTCACTGATCATAAGAGTCCAGCTCACGAGAAAGTGAAAATATAAATACACTCATGGAATAAACAGGGAAAAAGTGCAGAATCATCTGTCTGACAACTCATTGACGTGAAAATATACTGTAGTTTTAAATTAGATATGTTGAAGTCCTTTTGAATACAGTACCATTTCTATTGACACAATTTGCTGGCATGAGATGAATAAACAGAATTGGTTAAATATGAAGAATAAAGAGAACTTTAAATCGGAGACCATAGTCCAGTAAGAGCGATTTTTAGAAGTACAGGACGATGTCCTACCTTGACCTTGGCTGACAGGTGGTGTGATGTCTCAATCCATGACACACTTACAGATGAACGACGTGCATGATATGAGCCTCCAGTTACATAGCAGGTCAAGGTTGCACAAGGAGAAGGCGTGATGCATGAAAAACCAATCAGCACTGGTTGTGTCATCGGACCATTGAGAGAAATATTTCGGGTAACCCTGGTAACTTAGAACTGGTGAGAGATACATCCAGAATGTTCCATAGGTGAAAAGTGGGTTTAATTGTGCCATCAAGCATAGTTGCGGGACGGGATAGCATGAATTTAGTTCATAATAAAGGACACTGAGGTGAACCTAAAATACATGGGGTATCAGAACTATACCGACAAACAAATCAGGGATGCTCTTTGTGTTATGTTGAGAGCAATGGTGCAATCAGATTGGCGAAGAAAATGAGGTTACTTCGTTACTTCTGGGCATGCGATTCAAATTGATGAATTCGCTGTATTTGCTACCCCAGAGCACGCCGCTGCCGTGCTTCAATGCAGAGAAGGGGAGTGCAAGGATGGGGTATGTAGGATGGACACAGAGATAATGCTCCGCGCGTATGCACAAGTTTCCTCATTCAACTCGAACAGGATTGTCCTTGCCTCTTATAGGCAATATCCACAGTTTGTTTATTAAACAGCCGTAACTGTACACACAGTACAAGAACATACTGTAATAAGACACACTTGTCAGTCAAGGAATGCACCAGATAATTTAATAATAATAATTCTACTTGCTTTACGTCCCACTAACTACTTTTACGGTCTTCGGAGACGCCGAGGTGCCGGAATTTTGTCCCGCATGAGTTCTTTTACGTGCCAGTAAATCTACCGACATGAGGCTGACATATTTGAGCACCTTCAAATATCACCGGACTGAGCCAGGATCGAACCTGCCAAGTTGGGGTCAGAAGGCCAGCACCTCAACCGTCTGAGCCACTCAGCCCGGCACCAGATAATTTCTCCCTCTCGTCTGTTGGTTGCTATTTGCTTTACGTCGCACCGACACAAATAGGTCTTATGGTGACGATGGGATAGGGAAGGCCTTGGAGTCGGAAGGAAGTGGCCGTGGCCTTTATTAAGGTACAGCCCCCAGCATTTTTCTGGTGTGAAAATGGGAAACCGAGGAAAAGCATCTTCGGTGCTGCCGACAGTGGGATTTGAAGCCACTATCTCCCGGATGCAAGCTCACAGCTGCGCAACTCTAACCGCACGACCAACTTGCCCGGTTCTGTTGTTTGTAGTAACATTCTTTATTATTTAACATGCTCGAAGATGCAACACTGCTGCCCCATGATTTTGTATTTCTTCACTCACAACATTGTAAATGAAATGAAATACTAAATGAAGGAAACAATACACGCAATGATTTGATTACAGACGATATTCAATGTGCCCCACCTCCTACTTCAATGCACAGTTCACAATGGTGTAGTAGTGACTCGAGGATGTGTGGTGTTGCAAACCATTATTCTCGTCATTATTCCGTATTGAAGATAGCTAATCACAAAGTTTACACAAGGAGTAATTTTAATACCACCTATTCAGTACAATTTATTCCACTATTGTGTGGTCAAAAATACACATAAATACATCAAATACAAATACAAATCTGGTAATTTCTATGTGTATTCGACCACACAATAGTGAAATAAATTGTATTGAATAGGTGGCATTAAAATTACTCCTTGTCTAAACTTTGTGATGTGTGGTGTGTCGTGAACGACCTAGAAAGCTGCCTGTATTCTTGGTAAAAGTTCATCTTCTTTCTACGGGGTTCGCATAGTAGTCAATTTGTGCAGAACAAAGTGTAGACTGCCTACTAGGGCTGGGAAGCGACTCTGAGAAACAAACGAGAAACTTGTGCACTCTGCACCGAACATTACACCTCTGTCTCTCGCTTCCCCTCCCTTCCCTTCCCACCCCTGATGCGCAGCAACAGGTGGCTGGCTCTCTGGCATAGCAAATATGGCAAGTTTGCCAATTCGAATCGCGTGCCTGGAAGTAACAAAATAACCTCATTTTCTCGAAAAGAAAAGTTTTCACCATCAATCCGATTGCATCATCATTCTTAACATAACACAAAGAGCATCCCTGAATTTTTTGTTGGTACAGTTCTGATACACCATGTAGTTTCCACAGTAGAGATCCCAGAAGTCTGAAGTTGTCAGGTAAGTCGGGTGAGTCCGTTATATTCCACATCCGTTTCTAACTTTATTTCCAACATGCACCTCCTTAGTCTCTTTACTTCTCTGTTATAATATAGTGGGTCTTTTCATTCCTTACCACATTTAAATATACATCCCTGTTTTCAAATCCCTCAACAAGTGCTTTAAACTTTAAACCCATCCCATATTTTTATTTATTTTTCATGGTTCATAATTACTTTTCAGAAACAATCCCATGCCTTCTTTTCAAACATGTGCTATTGCTTCATAGTCCTATTTTTACAACCTTCCTTTCTATCCCATATATTTTTAACTGCGACGAAAACAGCTTCATGATCACTTAAACCATCTATTACTTCAGTTTTTCTATAGAGCTTATCTGGTTTTACCAGCACAATATCCAGAATATCGTTGCTGCCAGGACAAAACCTCCTATGTGAAATACTTTAGCTTAGAACTTTGGCCGGTAAGGTTCTGTCAACTAAGGTGCAATATTGTGTGAATATTGTCAAGGCATTCTCGATCTTCATGATGCATGTGCTGCGGGTCAGTATATCTGCAATAATATTATCACATAGGAGGTTTTGTCCTGGCAATGATGATATTCTTCCCTCTAGTTGATCCATCACTTTCTGATTCAGCTGTCCTCAGATTTAACGTTTGTTTGTCATGCTTCCAGTTATTCTCATTACCTTCCCAATTGACATTTGGTAAATTGAGATCGCCCGCTAAAATCATGTTCCTTTCTGTGTCATTTTTCACACTGCTGATTATCTTAACAAATAATTCCGCATCAGTGTCGGCTTCACCCTTTCCAGGTCTATACACCAAGAAATTATCTTTAGATATAAACCTTACACCTAGAATTTCATGTTCTCATCTGTAACTTTTTTGTAGCTTGCAAATTCTTTCAACAGTATGAATACTTCCACACCTACAGTTCCTATCCTGTATCTACAATAAATACTCTAGTTCCATGAGAAATTTTTGCATCCTTCTCAACATCATTTCTCAGCCGTGATTCAACTCCTATGACAATATCTGGTAAATATATATCTATTAAATTACTTAATTCTATTTCTTTCTTTACAATATTTCTACAGTTTAACACTAATATTTTTTGTCGTCCTTACTTGACTTCCAGCTCCCTGTAATCTTATCCACGCTCAATAATCCACCCAGTTTCTCTGAATGTACCTTTCATGCACCTCTTCTTTACATCTTTCACTGGAGTGCTTCTGGATGGTGCTGTTACTGTTTTGCCTACTGTCAGTAAGTGAACTAAGGGCTGAGCAACTTGACAAAATTCATTATTAATATATAATGAGAATGTAGTAACATTTTTCAGAAAACAGAACCAGTTTGGTCACTTCTTGGTGAAATGGAACTGTGTTCCAATTCAGTTCAATCCCTGCTTTTGGCATGATGTTAAATGGTTACAGAAAATGCTAGAATAAGGGGAGAAAGGAAATCAGGTTCCAGAAAAAATCTGTCTAACTGGTGTCTAACCATCACAACTGTAAAGTCACCACAGTCACTTCATACCATTACAAAAGCATTGGTATGCAAGTTTTGCATAATCACACTATTTCAAAAAGTGATTTTCTTCTCTTTTCATTTCCTTAGAATTTGCTTTACGTCGCACCGACACACACAGGTCTTGTGACGATGATGGTATAGGAAAGGTCTAAGAGCGGGAAGGAAGCGACTGTGGTCTTAATTAAGGTATGAAACATCATAAGACCATCACATTAGGCCCTGGTCTAAGTAAGCAAGAACCTGATAGATTAAATATTATGTATTCACTGCAAATTTATTTCAAAACTTTACATACATCTTTGTATCTTCCTATAATGAAAAAATCTGCAGCAATTTTTACAATGCCAGCTTTCCAGTTTGTTAACAATAAAAATAATTATGAGAAATAAATTGACAATACAATACATTTCCGCATCCTTCAGTCCCACCTTAGACACCCCTTCTTTTCTTCACCCCTCCCTTCTTTACCCTACCTCCCCTCCTCCACCTATCTACTTCTTTATTTTCAATGGCCTGCTTCCTACAGCATGTCAGTGCACGTTCTGTTCCCTATCCACTCTTTTGTTTGCATGGCCTGCCTGCTTCCTCTAGCATGTCAGTGTTTTGTTCTACATCAGACATTACATGTATTGTATTTTTCAATCTAGAGGCGAGTCTCATTAAATAATTTTTCTCCTTTTTTAATTTCCTTTCTGTTTGTATATTCATTCCTAATTTTGGCTATCATTTCCAGATTTACTTCATTGCCTGAGGCCATAACCCAACTTAAAGACAACATTATTATGACAAGAAAATCAGAACCATATTTTTTGTTATATGAACAGGGTCTTTATTTATGCTTGGCAAGGACTTTCTCGCTCGACCTGGGCCGCCAGTGACGGTTCAGTTGCTGGCTACTGCGCGTGCGTATGTATGGCAGAATACGGTGCTCAAAATCATAATCATGCATTTTACTCACCATGTTTACAGTTTTTTTTTTTTTTTTTTTTTTTTTTTTTTGCTAGTTGCTTTATGTCGCACCGACGCAGATAGGTCTTATGGCGACGATAGAACAGGGAAGGCCTAGGAATGGGAAGGAAGCGGCCGTGGCCTTAATTAAGGTACAGCCCCAGCATTTGCCTGGTGTGAAAATGGGAAACCACGGAAAACCATTTTCAGGGCTGCCGACAGTTGGGTTCGAACCTACTATCTCCCGAATACTGGATACTGGCCGCACTTAAGCGACTGAAGCTATCGAGCTCGGTGTGTTTACAGTTTATGCTCAAAATCATTATCGTGCATTTTACTCACCATTTTTACAGTTTATGCTGAAAATGTTCCCCATGTGCTGCCAAACATAATCGTCATCTCCCAATGAAGTTTTCGGTTACTCTACCAAGTTCTTCAGCACTGATGGATGCAACTGCAGCTCTTATATTGTCTTTAAGTTTAGTGCGTGAGGGTTGTTCCCATAAACTACTTTTTTTAACATTCCCCACAAATAAAAATCACATGCCGCTAAATCTGGGCTACGAGGGGGCCACAGATTTTTACTAATGATCCTCGTACCAAACATGCTTCAGTAAGGAGATAACGACCTTTACGTCTATTTTTATTGCTTACTGAACCTATACGTTTGAATCTCTTGGCCAGTTGTTTTATTGTCCGATTGATAGGAATGGGTCTCCCTGGAAATTTCACTCGAAATTTTTGTCTTGTCCTAGCGCATGATTTTCTGCATTTAATGCAAGTATTGTGCAGATATACACATTCTTGTAATGAATATTTCACATACATTACAGCACTATACACAATCACAATAAAACACTACACAATACGACATACAGAACGCAGTAGCTTCATTGAACACCCTACTATCTCGGAGCTCAGCTCTCAACTACTGCAGGAAGTGCTGGAAACCGCGCACACCAGCGGCCGGTAGCGATCTGTCATCGGCGGCCTAGTTCAAGTGAGAAAGTCCTTGCCAAGCATAAATAAAGACCCTGTATTTATTTACAACGTGCCTCCGTGGCTCAGACGGCAGCGCGTCGGCCTCTCACCGCTGGATACCATGGTTCAAATCTCGGTCGTTCCATGTGAGATTTGTGCTGGACAAAGTGGAGGCGGGACAGGTTTTTCTCCGGGTACTCCGGTTTTCCCTGTCATCTTTCATTCCGGCAACACTTTCCCTTCTCATTTCATAGCATCTATCAGTCATTAATAAATCACTTTGGGAGTGGCGACCCCATCGTAATAATAGCCTATATCTGGTTCATTCATTCCATCCCTGACCCGGTCAATGACTGGTAAACAGGTTGTAGGTTTTCATTTTCGTTTATTTACAACTTTATTAAACACAATGTGTACATATATATTACATTTGAGTTAAGCTTTCACCAGTCTTTTGTTTATGTGTTTAGTGTTTGAGTTCTACTTTCACATTTCACTAAATGCTAGTGGCTTTACGTCGCACCAACACAGATAGGTCTTATGGCGACGATGGGACAGGAAAGGCCTAGGAGTTGGAAGGAAGCGGCCATGGCCTTAATTAAGGTACAGCCCCAGCATTTGCCTGGTGTGAAAATGGGAAACCACGGAAAACCATCTTCAAGGCTTCCGACAGTGGGATTCAAACCCATTATCTCCCGGATGCAAGCTCGCACACCTCGAACCTCACGGCCAACTCGCCCGGTTTTCGCTAAATGTATTTGGAGCAAGGCTTGGTGCAAAGGTTACAGATGCAGTCCTCCTTAGGGTCGTGATACGCATCATTCTTACATATCTTCCCATGGAAACTATGGACGGCAAAATGTGTGTATAGGTGGCGGGATTGGAAGTTCGATCCTTTCCAGGAATCTGTGTTCTTTGCTTCTGTTTCCATGATTTCTTTTGGTACCTCCCCGTGGCTTTGTTCTGTCTCTCCTCGATGATGCTTTTATAAGCTTGCGCTTCTGCAAGATCGAAGCATATTCTAATATCATCTATGAAGGAAGATTCCTGCGCTATTACGTAGGCCTAGTTATTTCTTGTGAACTTTGAGAATGACAGAGCTTAAGTAAGATAGGAAACTTAAAAGGGTCCACCTTTTCAGTACAAATAAATGTTATAAGTTTATTTACAACATATATATATAACTTTGAGTTTAAACAGCGTTATCACAGTTGGGAGGGATAAGTCTTGCTGCTTAGGGATCTTGTAAATATATGTTGTAAATAAACTTATAACATTTATTTGTATTGAAAAGGTGGACCCTTTTAAGTTTCCTATCTTACATTCTCAGTTCAATACGGACAAAAAAAATGAAATTCTTAGATTTAAAATTGACAGAGCTCTCTTTAGGAATCTGGCTGTAACATTCTCTAGTTTCTTGAGATTTTTCACGGTCAGGTAAGTCCATATTAGCTGGATGCTGTATGTGGCAGCTGGCATAACTTTGAGTTTAAACAGCGTTATCACAATTGGGAGGGATAAGTCTTGCTGCTTAGGGATGTCGTAAATCGCTTTTGTAGCGGCCGTTGCTCTCTCTTGTATATGTAGGAAAAATATGGTTCCAGTTGTTTGTAAAGTTACTCCCAGGTATTTAAAGCTGGGTACGAATTCTAATGTTGATCCGCCACACGTGAGATGGTCCATCTTTGATATTCTGCCTCCTCTCCTGAATTTCATAGCTTTCATCTTTGAGCTGTTTATTTCCATTGAGTTTTCTAGTGCCGATTTCCTGATGTTCTCCATGGTAGTTTGTGTGTTTTCTAAGCTCCTGGAGAGGATGGCCACGTCATCTGTGTACATGAACAGTTTAACGTCTCTTGTGACTATGACCTGGTCGATGTTCGCTGTCATTATGTTGAAGAGAATCTGGCTCATTGAGTCTCCCGGTAGGACTCCTCTTGTTTGGGTGATTTTCTTTGACATCAATATGCCATCGTATATTGCCACGTAGTTAGCGTTTAGAACTGACTTGATTATTTCTAGCTCATAGCTTGATTTACCTAGTACATTTTCTAGTTTGTGGATGAGTATCTTTCTGTTGATGCTGTTGGATGCTTTGGAGTAGTCTATGAAGGCGTACAGCAGGGTGGCGGGTTGAGCTAGGGTCGTTGTTATTTCTTGGATGACGTCTTGAATAGCATGGAGTGTTGATCTGCCTGGGATGAAACCATATTGATTCATTGGAATGTTGGCACATAGTCTTTGTTCTATGCATCCTAGCAAGAGTCTGGAGAAGAGTTTGAACATTATGCTTTCCAGGTCATTTTTCCTGCCTTTGCCTCTGTAGAGCACAGTTATAAGTGTCTTCCTCCATTGCTGTGGTATTGTTCTGTTCTTGAGGCATTCATTGAATAGGCACGTTAGAGGTTCCGCAAGGTCTTGGATTGTATCCTTCAGGTGTTCCATGTAGATCCCATCTGGGTTGGCCGCCTTGTTATTCTTCCCGCTCCTTACAAGGTGAATGACTTCTTCAGGTGTAAATGGGTCTGTGATTTCTGTGTTTGCCGTTTGTGTTAGGAAGTTGTTTGACATTTTGTCCTCCTCTCCGAGGAGGTTACTGAAGTGTAGTTCCCATTGTTCCATGTTTACAAGGGGGCTCTAATTTGGCTTGTTGGACGATCTTAGGATTTTGAAATGTTTCTCCTCAGTCTCAGCAATTAATTTCTGCTCTTCTACAATGTCATATGTCATCATATTTTCCTTCAGTAGGTGTTTGTTCTTTTGACGTTCCTCAGCGTACTTAAATAGCACTTCATTTCCATGTTCCCTAACAGCGTGGAGAAGTTGAAGCGCCCTTTGTCTCATAACTTAACATTCTTCGTCAAACCATGGCTTCGCGGTGCGTTTGGGTCTGGTTACTTTGGCGGTGGCATGGGTGATTATATCGTTTAGAGATGCAGTAGCCTGTATAAGTTTCCCCGCCTCGTCATGTGGATTATTGTTGGTAGTTCTGATTTGGTCGCCTGCCATCTTTCTTCATCTATGTGCCTTGATACTTGTGGCTTGAGGGGTTTCCCTGTATGCTTCTAGGTTCCTGTGCTTAGTTGGACTATGTTAAAATTATTCCTGCAACATTGTCTTCATGTTATATACATATGTTTTAGTTATCACATGATCAGTTTAATTTTTATTTTGGCTGAAGATGGCCACTAAGTGGCTGAAACTAGTCAAATATATTGTAATGAAAAGTGGGCACTCTTGTCAATTTATTTCTTATAATTGCACTTCAGTATGGAACAAAAATGAAATTTATAGCTTATAATTAAAAATAATTAAGTCATTTTCATGATGGCATCTTCACATATACAGCAATAAGGTTATCAATATATTTACACTTCAGGTACTTAAGCCCATGTTTTATAAAAAACAAAGTGCATAAATAAGTGTACTTCCAACAGAGGAAAAACCTAATATCTATATTTCATACTAGTTACAGACAATTACAACCTTTTAGGCCATTACAACAAAAATGATAGAATGATCATCATCACAACAAAAAATAAGCATTCTATTAAAAAATCACACCCACTATTGAAATATTTACATGATCACAGTTAATAAAACAATGTAATATTTACAAAACAAAATCACAATATTTGGAAAAATCAATATATATATTGCATAATCCAGATTTATGCAGATGCTACTTATTACACAGGACCAATTCCTGGAGGAGGACATAATAGATCGATACATCTTTGGCCTGTTGTTGGCTATGGTTTGAATCTAGCCAATTCAAGAGAGATTAAGAAGAAAAAACTATACTTAGGATTCCATCAAAAAATTTAATATCATATCAACTCAAAAACTTGCTTTTTGGGTGACTTCAATAAAGAAATTATTTTAAAGTATAATTCCTCTGTTTTCTAAAATGATGAAGATAGATCAAGCTGAGTGTATTCATTAATTTTTTCACTGTAAGATAAACAGTATCGACAAGAATATCTATAAAAGAAAATTACAAAAGGTGTGTTCCAATCATATATAATATTGAAATGCAGCCAGGAACTGCAGCATAGTGAATTAATTGATACTTGGTCCATTAAAAATAATTTTAATAATCTCTCAGTTATCTCCCAAAATGTCTGAAGTTATTTCATGTTATACAAAAACAGAAGTGCATATTTATAGTATGATGGGAAAACACCTACATTCAAGATATTTTAATGCCCTATCTTATGCATTTCAAGGTAGATTTAACTGGCATCAGCTTATGCATGAAAACCTTAAAACAGAATATAATAATTTTCTTTCTTTATTTGTCTTCGCTGTCATCTTCTTGACAGTAGTTGTATTTCTTCAGCTTACTCCTGTGCCATTCTCCATTGATACATCTTAAGTGTTAACTGCATTTTCAAACAAATCCAAAAGACGTTTAATACCTTTACTGATGATGAGTTAAGGACATATCACTCTTAGAGAATGTTACATAAGAACATAACCCATAGAATATATTAAAAAACACAAAGAGGCAAAATTCTGTAAGAATAAAAAATGAAGACTCTATTTCTAAACTTCAGAGAGATCTCAAGCAGATTCTCAAATACAGCACTTCCCTTTCCACAAACTATGAAATACAGAAGTAAATCAACATGAAAAGCCAGAACTCTCCCCAAGATCCACAAGGCTGACATTCCCATGAGACCCATAATAAACTGTGGACCTAACCCAACGTACAAACTTAGCAAATTTGTCCAATTTTTAAATGCAATCACTATAAATGTATGTAAATAAAACAATTAAAAATTCTATTCAGCTCTGTAATATCATAAAAAATTTAAATTTCTCCATTATAAATCCTGTTCCCAAAACTTCCTCACCTGTACTTATAACAGATTATCGACCTGTTTGCATACTTTCATCTCTCTCCAAGCCTCTTGAACGCATAGTACACGTGCAATTAACCGACTATTTAAATAAATACAAACTACTTGACCCTTTACAATCGGGTTTCAAAAAGGGACAGAGTACAGCCACTGCCCTGCTGAAAGTTACGGACGACATGAGACGTGCTATGGACGAAAGGCAGGTGACGTTACTTACACTTCTTGATTTTAGCAGCGCTTTTGACACAGTAAACATAGACGTACTGGTTGCTAAATTGAAATCGCTTCACCTTGGACAGACAGCTTTAGAATTCTTTCTCTCATATCTTACGAAACGAAAACAACGCGTAATTCTTCAGAATAGATCATCTGAATGGGTAATGAAATATTCAGGAGTTCCACAAGGCTCTGTGCTTGGATCACTTCTCTTTGTTATCTATATTAACGATATATCGACATGGCTAAGACACTGTAAATACCACTTGTATGCTGACGATCTACAGATCTATTACCATTCCAAAATTTCAGACATCAATCAAGCAATAGGTTATATGAACTCTGACTTAAATAATATCTGAGCATACGCTCATGAAAACTGTATTTTAATGAATCCATCAAAATCTAAAGCTATTATTGTTGGGCAGACGAAACAAATCAGTGCGGCAAAAAACAAAAACATTCCTCCACTAATTTTATCTGGTAAAATTATTCCGCACGAAAACTCGGTAAGAAATCTTGGTGTAATTATAAACGAAAATCTTAACTGGGGAGAGCACATTACAAATATCTGTAGAAAAGTGTATGTGTCCCTTCACCCACTAAAATATCATCAAAATATGCTGCCACTAAACATGAGAATTAGGCTTATAAATACTCTTATCCTCCCTATATTTTCCTACTGTGACGTAGTACTAATTGATGCTACGAGAGAACAACTAAACCGATTACAACATGCTATGAACTCATGTATTAGATTTATCTTTTCCTTACGCTATGATGTTCATGTTACCCTTTATTATCGACAACTTTCCCTTCTAAAATTTGAACAATATAGAAACCTCCACGTGGCAGTATTAATCTTTCGAGTATTAAAAGAGAATATCCCATACTACTTATCTTCACAACTCAATTTCCTATCCTCTTTCCACCAGCATAACACACGCTCCGGCAGTACACTTGCTATCCCTCTCATCATGTCAGCTGCATTTAGCCGTTCCTTTGTTGCAAATGGAGCTAGAATATGGAATTCTCTCCCCCACAACATTAGAGCCATAAAATCCTTAAATTCCTTCAAGTTGTCCGGAGGTGCATATGGCCCTGAGGTTCACTCAGCCTACACCAAAAATGAGTACCAGGTTAATTCCTGGGGACAAAGGCGGCCGGGCATAAAGCTAACTACTCTACCCCATCACTTGCCGAGGTTAACAATGGTGGAAGCCTTTACCTTCCACTCCTCCAAGGGCCTTCATGGCCTGTACGGAGGTGACTTTGCTTTTACCTTCAGTAATATCATTTACAAACAATGTGGTCTTCCCATGGGTTCGCTGGCCTCGGGGCCGAGATCTACATTGATCACACTGAGCACACAAGCATTGATAACATGAAGAATATGAATGCTGGTTAAGGTACACAGATGATGGACAAACGGTCAAGTCACGGTGAAACAATACTGCAATTGCTCAATAACATAGATCCTTGTATCAAGTTACATTAAAAAAGAAAATAACAAGTTCATTAATTATCTTCACCTTACTATATGCAGAAAAGATGATCATCTTACATTTAAAATATTCAGGAAAACCGCACAAACCTCCACCACCACCAGGGCAGAATCTGCACACCCTAAGTCCCATTAAAAAAAGCGTATACCACAGTATGATCAGTAGAGCTTTTAACATCCTTATGTTTCAATCGGATCTCGACGTTGAATTAAACATTATTAATCAAATAGCCTTGAATTTAAAACAATCAGTGGATCCAACCCGCAATGCCCCACATTCCCATAAATTAGCATAAAACAATATTATTACTGACCAAGGGACTGCTTCCAAAGCACAGTCCTGAATCGATGACGCTTGTTGTCTAAAGGGGGCCAAAGTCCAGGTTATTGGCCCCTCATAATAGTACTTATCGCTAGTAAAGTAGAACCATGGTATTTGTCATGTTGCGGTACTAATAAAAAATAGCTTAGACTTTCCACACATTATGGCACTACTCACATGTAATGTAATATGAAGATTTTAAACGTTCTCCTGTTCAATATATACACATCTCCACCTATGGTGTTTCTCACATTGTGGCGCCACTTACAGGCAACGCAAATCTATGGTGCTCTTCATATAGGTGTACTAATCACAGGGACTCGTACTATCCTGTGGTGGAAATTCTAAGTTCCCATGAAGGGATTAGATTCTTTTCCACCAATAGAGCATATCAAAAATCAGATCAAAACTTAGATGGATGGCTGTGGTGTTCCTCACATAGTGGGTACTAATCATAGGCAACGCATTACAAGCAATGTAAGCCCGTGGTGTTCCGCATGTAGTGGTACTAATGATGGGTACTCAAAAACCCATCCTGATTCACACACTGTTGCTACTAATCACAAACCTATTGTGTACCTAACATAGTGGTACTACTCGCAAGTAAAGGTGACCCATGGTGTTCCCCACGTGATGGTACTAATTACAACTAGTCTCATGGTGCTAATTCGATCAGCCCTTACTTGCCCCTTTTAGACGCCTCTTACGACAGGCAGGGGATACCGTGGGTGTATTCTTTGTCTGCATCCCCCACACACAGGGGGCTGTATGTTTGGTTCACAGTTAACCAATATCTTCAAGAAACAAGGCGTTAAAATAGCCTTCAAAACCAACAATAAGAACACGAACGTCTTACACAATACTTCACATATCAACAAGACCAGCAGTTTTGTAAAATCAGGAGTTTACAGGATCAAATGCAACACCTGTGAAAAATCCTACATCGGACAAACCGGTAGAAACTTCAATACCAGATACCACGAACACACTAATGCAATAAAATACAACAGGTTTTCAGCCATCGGCCAACACATGCATGATTATAACCATAATTTCACCAATATCGAACAGGACATGGACATCCTCGAATTAGCAAACAAAGGCCCTCTACTCAACATAATGGAAAATTACTACATACACCTAGACCAATACTTCAACGCCAGTCACAATCTCAATGAAATCTCAGAGAAACCCAACATACTCTTCGATCTATTCATCACTTTCCTCAGAAACAATAATGCAGCCAACCAAAACTCAATCCTAAGTCTAATCAAAGGTACTTTTCCGAGACAATTACCCTTTTTCCCGCACCCTTCAGCCCCGCCTTAAAAGCTCCCCACCCCCACCTCACCCCAAGCCACCCCCACTCTTCCTAACCCCCTCCTAACCCGCACGCGCCTGCCCTCCTCTCTGCCCACACTTCTCTCCCCGCCACCAATCGCACACCATCAGCTATACTACACACACCGCAGCGCGAGGTAAGCGTCCTTTCACTTTATGTTAACCTTTTCCTATCTCCATTTTTTGTTTTTACTGACTTTCTCCATTTAAACAGGTCCAATTTGGTTTCCGCTAAGAACTGAGAATCAATATATCCACGCGCAGTTTCCACCTTCTTCTCAACCAGAAATTCAAAAACAACTTCACGTCCAACAATCAACAACGCAACTGACCAACACAGCTTTAATACACCAAATACCTAATTTCTCCGCTTAAGTGATCAGTGTCAAGCCAACTCGACATTAAAAGAGTATCACTCTTTACTCTCCAGACTTTGTACATACTTGAATATATGTTTATAGGTGTTATTTTACATTGTTTCTTTAGTACGAGGACTACTGACACCCACGAGGTTATATTTTACAACTCTAAGCACCCCACTAGTACTTTGTTCCAAACTTGTTTGTATATATATTATTATTTACTACTCACCTGTACCATACTAACATTTCTCATCTCATTACCAAACTTCACTTTATAAATTATAAAATCCATACGATTATTACAGTTAAAAATAACATGTTTTAGGATTCGACAAAATACTTATGTATGCTTTAATATGGCTGATGATGACCCCTAGGCGGGTCGAAACTAGTTCCATGTAATTTATAACATTGTAAATACATATTAGTACTGAATAGGTGGAAACCTTACTGTGTTACTATTCATATGTTATATGATGTTCGCGTGTAATATTGTCGCTTGGAACTATTGAATAATCGGTCATTCTAAGCTAAAATTTACCGTCTGAAGCACCAGAGTGAAGCTGCTAAGTACTTTTGTAGTGAGTGTGGTTTTAAATCTGCGTTGTGGAGATTAGTGTTCATTAAAGGATCACTCTCATACCTATAACCTCATCTTGTTAGCTAACCGATAATGGCCGCCTCTGTTGATGGAGGTCGGCAAGTTTTTTCTAACTCAATGAATCTAAATAATGAAAATCAGCAAGTCTCAAGTAACCTCACGAATGGACATAATAAAGAAAGCATAATTCCCACCCGTACCGGTGAACCAGGTAACCTCATGACAACCTCTATTACTGTTCCTAACACATTTAATCAATCTCCTAACAACCCAAGGTTAAGTTACTCTGCAGCAATGCAATCCTACCCTACCAAAGATCAAGCTATTGTTATTGAATCTTGCGATGGTATTAGTATCCGAGATTATATACTAGCAATTGGAAAAGTCACTAGCCCTAGTAACATCCGATTTGTCTCACGGATATCTAATGGAAGAATATGTATCTTCCTAGCAAGTCAAAAGTGTGTTGAAGAATTAATTTCAAAACATCCTAAGATTCTCATAAATAATGTCTCCTTGGAAATAAGACCTCTCCTAACTAAAAACAAACGAGTTATTCTATCCAATGTTTGCCCTGTGATTCCTAATATTGTTATTGAAGAAGAATTTCTCAAACTCGGCATTAAACCAATGTCAAAGATATCACCTATTAGAGCAGGTTTAACAATCCCCGGATTTTCTCACATTCTCAGTTTTCGGAGACAGATTTATATTCAAAATGAAGACTTTAACAAACTTCCAGACTCACTCCAAATCGAATATGAGGGTACCAATTACTGGATTTATTTATCCTCTGACACACCCACCTGCTTTCTTTGTAAAACTGAGGGGCACTTAGCTAGAAACTGTCCTGATAATGATGAGATAATAAATGAAGGCTCCTCATTAAATCAAAACAGTCATTCTCGTGGCAAGATCAATCTAACAGAATTTCCCCAACTAGTACAGGATACACAAAAAATTGAAACAAACTGTCAAGAAAATATTACCTGTACTCCCTCACAAACTACTGTTCAGACAACTACTACATCTGCATCTCTTCAGTGTTCTCAAAATCAAAACTGTGGGCCTTTACCCTCAGGCGAAACGACTCTAACCTCTCATTTGGAATGCCCTCAAAACCCCTCATGTGTTCATCTTGCTGGATCAAAGAGGCCAATATCACTATCTAGCAGTGAAACTACAGGAAGAAAAGACCTTGATTTTAAGGAACCTCCCCTAACAACTGAACCTAAGACAAGTGAACAGACAGGGAAACACAAGACAAAACAAACTTACAAGAAACCAAAGACAGAAAAAGAAAGCACAACTATTAGTGATATGCTTAAGCCAATTAAGCAAGTTCTAGAAGCCAACCCTCAGTCCTTCCCCCTCAATTACTTACAACTCCAATCCTTTTTTGAAAACAGTATTGGAGTTAAAGACATTGCAGCAATAGCTTCCAATTACACCCAAGATCTAGAGGGTTTAGCCCAAGCCCTTCAAAAACTATATCCATACTACACTGAAAAATCCATTAAGAACAGGAGTACTCGAATAGTCAAGAAACTGCTTAAGGCTAGCAGTGAAAACCGAGGTGAAGCAATTAACAGTTTAGCTCCAGATTACTCCAGCGATGACTCTACTTCCCTCACATAATAATGATAAAATTCCCTCTACACTTGTTTGTCATTCTTATGACTACATCATTACTTCAATGGAACCTCAACAGTTTTCGATCACAGCGAGAGTATTTACAACTTCTACTAAATAAACATCAGCCTTCAGTTGTCTGTCTACAAGAAACTAACTTTAGAGACAACTTTGTTTCCCATTTAAGACAGTTCA
This sequence comes from Anabrus simplex, assembly GCF_040414725.1. NCBI lineage: Eukaryota > Metazoa > Arthropoda > Insecta > Orthoptera > Tettigoniidae > Anabrus > Anabrus simplex. The sequence goes on from NC_090266.1 coordinate 255,347,126, forward strand.
ACGTACATTATAAAAACCGAATTAATCCAAATCATGCAAGTGGAGGCCTTTAACTACTGATTTAGAAGCAGTCGCAGTTCTATTATACCTTCCACAAGCTATATGTGTATGTAATGTTTATTTTCCTACGAATAGTACATCTCACACTGATGATTTAAGAAACCTAATACACCAACTCCCCAAACCCTTCATCTTGATGGGTGATTTTAATAGCCACAACAGTTTATGGGGTAGTCGCAATACTGATGCAAGGGGGAAAGAAATAGAGAAGATACTAGATGAATTTACTCTAGTATTAATGAACTCAACTGCTCCAACTCGTTTTGATATAGCACACGGAACATACAGTAGCATAGATTTAACTATATGTACGCCAGACATAGCTGCACTATTTAACTGGTCCATTTATTCAACTCTACAAGGAAGTGACCACTTCCCCATCATAATTAATGATGATCAAAGTTCTTCAGACAACGCATCAAAACTCCAATACTGTAAGTGGAATTTAAATAAGGCAAATTGGCAATCATTTAGAAAGATTGTAAATAACTATTTAAATGATCTAACTCCAACAAATAAATTTTCTTCTAAGCACATCAATGATATTGTTCAAGACTTCACTGAAGTAATAATTAAATCTGCTGACCAGAGCATCCCAAAAACAGCTCCTATGCCCTTCAAGAAAACGGTTCCCTGGTGGAATGACTCCTGTAACGAGGCTATCAAAAATAAAAACCGTGCTTACTACCTATACAAAAGAAATCCTACGCCTGAAAATAAAATCAATTTTCAAAAACACCGAGCAATAGCACGAAATAAAATAAAATTAAGTAAGAAAACCTCCTGGTTAACATTCATCTCCTCCTTAACCTGCCAAACTTCACAAAAAGTTATGTGGAATAAAATCCAAAGAATAAGTGGCAAATACAATAAATTCTGTATTACCTCTCTAAGAGATCCAGTCGCTGGGTCAATTGTAAATGAACCTCAACAAATAGCTGATCAACTGGCTAAATCATTTTCAAAAATCTCTAGCGATAACAATTATGAACCTGAATTTCTTCGCATGAAAACAACTCGAGATCCAATAGACTTAAGTGAAACTGTACCTACACCGAACTATGCTTATAATGATACTTTACAGTTACAAGAAATGGTTACAGAACTCAACAAATGCGGCAGATCTAGTCCTGGCCCAGACACCATTCCATATGAATTTTTAAAACAGCTTCCACATAGTGCACTCAATTATCTACTTGCTATTTTCAACTACATATGGAGTTCCAAACTATTTCCAGATCAATGGCGTTGTGCTATTGTAGTGCCTATACTCAAACCAGGAAAGGACATTTTGATCCCAGATAATTATCGTCCCATCGCCTTGACAAATACAATGTGTAAGCTACTGGAGAAAATTGTTAACAAGAGATTACGCTGGTATTTGGAACATATACACTTTTTTAGTGATGCACAAAATGGTTTTCGTCAAGCACGTTCAACAACAGATACTCTGATATGTTTAGAATCAGAAATCCGAGAAGCTTTCCTAAATAATCAGCACCTCATAGCTGTTAGTTTAGACATTGAGAAGGCATATGACATGGTGTGGAAAGACTATCTAATTGAAACACTGATGAAACATAATATTTCAGGAAACATGCTTCACTTCATTTATAATTTCCTTAAAGATCGCCGAATTCAAGTCAGGACAAATGGAACTCTTTCACATGAAGTAACCATTGACAATGGAGTTCCCCAAGGATCAGTCATCAGTGTCACATTATTCCTCGTTGCAATAAATGGCATTGTCTCCAACATTCACCTACCAGTAAAGGCTTGCCTTTTTGCCGATGATTTGACTATACTAAGTGCAGGAAGAAAAAATTAACTACTCAACAGTTACTTCAAGAATCAATTGATAATATCCAAAAATGGGCTAAAGTTACAGGGTTCAAGTTTTCCAAAACTAAAACCAAATGCATACTCTTCTCCAAATGTAAACATACTGTACAAGACCCTGAGCTGTACATGGACAATCACAAAATTGAAACTGTAACAACTATGAAAATCTTAGGAGTTTTATTTGACACTACGTTAAGTTGGATACCTCACCTGAAAAACCTTAAAGACGACTGCTTGCGAAGGCTGAACATAATGAAGATCCTGGCAGCAAAGAACTGGGGGGCAGACTACCAAGTGCTAATGAACACGTACAAAGCCATTATTAGGGCTAAATTAGACTATGGCAGCATTGTATACAATTCCGCAAGAATGTCTTCACTCAAAATCCTTGATTCCATCCAGTCCTCAGCTTTTCGAATTGCTCTAGGAGCCTTCCGTACCAGTCCAGTAGCCAGCATTCAAATAGAAGCAAATGAACCACCACTCACAATTAGACGTAGACAACTAAGTTTGACTTACGCGCTCAAGGTAGCAACTATGAGTGAATCAAGAATTAAGTTGTATGCTTTTCCTAACAAGCATCAAGGTACACTCATTAAATCAGGATCACAACCACAGCCTTTCAATGTCAGAATAGCCAAGTTTCTTGAAGAACTAAATTTAAATATCCCTCCAATACTCCTCACAGACAACTCTGTTAATGTCCCACCATGGACTGTTACCCTTCCAAAAATTAACTTTGAAATAAATTACAGTGTCAAAGATGAAACGGACAGATCTCACTACCATCAATTATTTCTTGAAATTTCTAATAAATACCCAAGGCACACTGCAATCTATACTGATGGATCAAAATGTGAGGAAAGAAATGGATGTGGGATTATATATCCTGAACGTACCATGCTATACCGATTGCCTGACTACTATACAGTCTTCTCTAATGAGCTGTATGCAATAAAGCAGGCTATGCTATATATTTTGAAAACCAGCACCTGTAATAACACCATCATTTTTTCTGATTCAAAAAGTGCATTAAACGCAATAGAAAGTCCATCATCGAAACACATCCTTGTACAAGAAATACAACTGTTGTTTAACAACATCATGAAAGAAGGCAAACAAGTCATCTTTGTGTGGATACTCTCTCATAGAGGTATTCAAGGCAATGAATCTGCTGATCAAGCAGCTAAAGACGCTACTTACCTCCCACTAGGCGATCTGACAATAGCTACCCCTCACACTGACATTATTGCCTATGCTAAAACAAAATTATACCAACAGTGGAAGATAAAATGGCTTCAAACTTCGAACAGCAAACTCCATGAAGTAACAACGGAATCTACAGTACAACACTATCTTCACAACCTTCACAGGCAAGATCAAGTCCTAATAACTAGAATACGGATTGGCCACTCCAAAGATAAGTCACAGCTACCTCCTTGAGAAGAAACTGCCTCCCATCTGTACAACATGCAATAGTGTGCTGACTGTGAAGCACATCATAACAGACTGTTCACTGTATGACAAATGGCGCCAGTACCACGGTATACCTAAGGATATTAAGGGGACACACTCATCTCCTTCACTGTGCAAACAAATTATCAAGTTTTTCAAAGACACTGGTCTGTATTCAAAAATTTAACTGTTCAGTTTAAAATACCACTTTTATATTTTTTTTTTCATTCTTCACCCTAATGTGATTTAATGTAAATTATACAGTTAGAAGTCACGATAAGACCTTAGGGTTAAAGTGACTCTAAATTATCTTAATAAAAAAAAAAAAAATTCTGATGCAAGGCTTCACTCACAAAACATAACTACATGGCATACACAATCAGACAAATGGATCCCAACTCCATGACTAAAACTACAGAAAATACAGTCTGACAAAAGAACTGAAGCACCCACAAGGGGAGAGGAAACAAAATAAAACTGCACATGTTTAGAGGTATGTGACATTATTTCAGTGATTACAAAATTGATTCAAATTATCAAAGAACTTCGCAGTACGAGCCCACTTATACAGTAAGTATAACAATGCACCCCCCTCTGGATGGGATGCATGCACTCATTCGGTTGGGAAGGGTGTCAAAGGCGTTCTATCCTCTCCTGAGGCAAGCCGGCCCGCAACTATTGCAACTGGTCCTTGATATCCTGGATACTGGCACTGGGATAGAGCTGATGTTTGAGCTGGTCCCACACGTTCTATTGGGGACAGATCTTGGGATCTTGTTGGCCACGGGAGTACCTCAATATCATGCAGACAGCTCATAGACATACGTGTCGTGTGTTGACGAGCATTCTCCTCTTGAAAAATGGCACCACAATACTGTAACATGAGAGGTAACACATGAGGATGCAGGATGTCCGTAATGTACCGCTGTGCCTTCAGATTTCCCTCAATAACTACCAGCTGTGACCTGAAGTCATACCTGATGGCTCCCCACACCATGACCCCAGAAGTAACATTGCTGTGCCTCTCCAAAACATTGGAAGAATGGGACCTCTTCCCAGGTCGCCGTCATACTTGCAGACAATGCTCATCTGGGGTAGTGCAGAACTGTGATTCATCGCTGAACACAATGTGATGCCATTCATCAGCAGGCCATGCTTTCCGGTCACGGCACCACTCCAAACACAGCCACTTGTGTTGTGGTGTTAACGACAGACTATGCATGGAACAGCAATTTCCTAGTCCGGCTGCTGCTAGTCTCTGACTAATGGTGCGGTATGACACAGAATGTTGAGGGAGTCCATTACTTGTTCTCAGATGGCAGGCACAGGTGCGAAGGGGTTATGATGTGCTTGGTGCACAATACCATGCGCTCCTCCCTTGTGGTGGTCAGACACAGTCGACAGAAATCTTGACAATGAGTATGCCTGCCCTCGCTTTTCTATGCAGTCCAACATTGGGCCACTGTCGCATCTGAATACCCCACAAATCTGGTGTAATGGGACAAAATTTCAACTCCACGCCAAGTCACTTTTTGCATTTATGTTAATATTAACGGTTAATTATAGGCATGGTATTGTTTTGAATTGTCAGAATCATGTATTACATTGTTATTATACTGTGTATTTGTTGATGTAGGTGAGTCATTGTTTGCATGTTGTAAGAACTCTATGTTGGACTGGTGGTGTTCTGTTTCTAAAAGATAAAAGCAGGAAAACTTGGTAAAAACAAGCAAACTACATGTAGAGAGTTGTGCAAGATTTAGGTGCCTGTAAACAAAGTGGGTCTCTGACAGTTTTCAAAGCCTCAGTGCACCAAACTGGTGTCATTATTTCAAACAGTGTCCCATATTATTTATGAATACAGAAATTAGAAAGCATAGTGATGGCAAACTGTGCAATAAAGAACAAATTATTGTACTCAACATATTCAATTATTTCTTAAAGAAAATGAACATTACCCAGCCAGTTGGAGAGACAGTAGAAGCTACGAAATGGTTGAAGAGTTTAATATATAGAATAAGAATGGAGCAAATGAAAGGTCCTTCAAGAATGGCAGCAAAAAACAAACCTACTCTCAGAAGATTTATTAGGGTCCTCTTCAGTTTGTACATTTAATGGGGTAAGATAGTCACTTCTTGCACTAACGGCTCCAAACAACAACTGATCAACCTTATTCGACAAATCAGAAACGTGTTCAACCAGATTGTTAGCCATACTAGAATGATCCTCCTTAAGTTTCAGAGAGGGCCGATTACCTTTGATGTTAGGCCCCTTTAAACAATAAGCATCATCATCAAGCAAGTAAGTTTCAGAGACAACAGGTCCCTTGCTCTATTATAAAAATGGAATAACCTACCTTGAACACGCTTAAGTTGATTCCTGGAGGGTTCTTTTTTTTTGCTAGGGGCTTTACGTCGCACCGACACAGATAGGTCTTATGGCGACGATGGGATAGGAAAGGCCTAGGAGTTGGAAGGAAGCGGCCGTGGCCTTAATTAAGGTACAGCCCCAGCATTTGCCTGGTGTGAAAATGGGAAACCACGGAAAACCATATTCAGGGCTGCCGATAGTGGGATTCGAACCTACTATCTCCCTGATGCCCGGAGGGTTCGCCTCCTTCAAAAAAGCTAAGAACAGTTAAGTTCAGTAATATTAGCAGTGATTGTGAATAGAGCAACATCAATTTCTTTCTCCCCATACACCGGAATACTGATGGGTAACAGTAAAGAATCTTTAAGCCTAGCTGCATCTGTTGCAACCGTGCCACCAGACTGGACCTTTCTTATTAAGAGTTCGTAAATTAGTTCTTCCTTGTGCAAATACCACGGGGCAAGAACTTCTCTTGTACCAGACATAATGACAGGAAAGTTTGATTAAATTTGGAAAAATACGGAAACAGAAAAATGTTTAGAGTTTGAATCCAAATTCTATGAAAAGTCATCAAAAGGGGCTTTGTCCAGACCCATTCAACCGTACTCTGTTACCACTTGTTACAGAATTATCATGGATTGCAGAGGAGTAAGAAGGTGCGGGCGTGAATGAGTGGACAGAGTAAAGATGAGACCATAATTTATACATACATACATACATTACATATATTATCATTATAGACTGTTATGCCTTTCAGCGTTCAGTCTGCAAGCCTCTGTGAATTTACTAAACGTTGCCACAATCCTTGATTTGCAACTAGTATTGTGGCCTCATTTAGTTCTATACCTCTTATCTTTAAATCGTTAGAAACCGAGTCTAACCATCATCGTCTTGGTCTACCTCTACTTCTCTTACCCTCCATAGCAGAGTCCATTATTCTCCTAGGTAACCTATCCTCCTCCATTCGCCTCACATGACCCCACCACCGAAGCCGGTTTATGCGTACAGCTTCATCCATCGAGTTCATTCCTAAATTAGCCTTTATCTCCTCATTCCGAGTACCCTCCTGCCATTGTTCCCACCGGTTTGTACCAGCAATAATTCTTGCTACTTTCATGTCTGTTACTTCTAACTTATGAATAAGATATCCTGAGTCCACCCAGCTTTCGCTCCCGTAAAGCAAAGTTGGTCAGAAAACAGACCGATGTAAAGATAGTTTCGTCTGGGAGCTGACTTCCTTCTTACAGAATACTGTTGATCACAGCTGCGAGCTCACTGCATTAGCTTTACGACACCTTGATTCAATCTCACCTACCGTATTACCATCCTGGGAGAACACACAACCTAAATACTTGAAATTATCGACCTGTTCTAGCTTTGTATCACCAATCTGACATTCAATTCTGTTCAATTTCTTACCTACTGACATCAATTTAGTCTTCGAGAGGCTAATTTTCATACCATACTCATTCCACCTATTTTCAAGTTCCACAATATTAGACTGTAGGCTTTCGGCACAATCTGCCATTAAGACCAAGTCATCAGCATAGGCCAGACTGCTTACTACATTTCCACCTAACTGAATCCCTCCCTGCCATTTTGTACCTTTCAGCAGATGATCCATGTAAACTACAAACAGCAAAGGTGAAAGATTACAGCCTTGTCTAACCCCTGTAAGTACCCTGAACCAAGAACTCATTCTACCATCAATTCTCACTGAAGCCCAATTGTCAACATAAATGCCTTTGATTGCTTTTAATAATCTGCCTTTAATTCCATAGTCCCCCAGTATGGCAAACATCTTTTCCCTCGGTACCCTGTCATATGCTTTCTCTAGATCTATGAAACATAAACACAACTGCCTATTCCTCTCATAGCATTTTTCAATTACCTGGCGCATACTGAAAATCTGATCCTGACAGCCTCTCTGTGGTCTGAAACCACACTGGTTTTCATCCAGCTTCCTTCAACAACTGATCCCTCCCTTCCAAGATGCCAGTGAATACTTTGCCTGGTATACTAATCAGTGAGATACCTCGATAGTTGTTGCAATCCTTCCTGTTCCCTTGCTTATAGATAGGTGCAATTACTGCTTTTGTCCAATCTAAAGGTACCTTACCAACACTCCACGCTAATTTTACTACTCTATGAAGCCATTTCATCCCTGCCTTCCCACTATACTTCACCATTTCAGGTCTAATTTCATCTATCCCTGCTGCCTTATGACAATGGAGTTTATTTACCATCCTTTCCACTTCCTCAAGCATAATTTCACCAACATCATTTTCCTCCTCCCCATGAGCTTGGCTGTTCACAACACCACCAGGATGATTTCTTTTTACATTGAGAAGATGTTCAAAATATTCCCTCCACCTCTCCAGTGATTCCCTGGGATCTGATACGAGTTCACCTGAATTACTCAAAACACTGTTCATTTCCTTTTTCCCTCCCTTCCGAAGATTCTTTATTACTGTCCAGAAAGGTTTCCCTGCTGCTTGACCTAGCCTTTCCAGGTTGTTACCAAAATCTTTCCATGACTTCTTTTTGGATTCAACAACTATTTGTTTCGCTCTGTTTCTTTCATCTACATACAACTCCCTGTCTACCTCGGCCCTTGTTTGGAGCCATTTCTGATAAGCCTTCTTTTTACGTTTACAAGCTGCTCTCACTTCATCATTCCACCAAGATGTTCACCATTTCCCACCTTTACACACAGTTGTTCCTAGGCATTCCCTTGCTGTTTCTACTACAGCATCCCTGTATGCCACCCATTCACTTTCTATATCCTGAACCTGCTTACTGTCTACTGTTTGAAACTTCTCACTAATCATATCCATGTACTTCCGTCTAATTTCCTCGTCCTGGAGATTTTCTACCCTTATTCGTTTGCAGACAGATTTCACTTTCTCTACCTTAGGCCTAGAGATACTTAGTTCACTACAGATCACATAGTGGTCTGTATCATCGAAAAATCCCTGGAAAACTCGTACATTCCTAAAAGATTTCCTGAATTCGAAGTCTGTTAAGATATAGTCTATTATGGATCTGGTACCCCTAGCCTCCAATGTGTAGCGGTGAATAGCCTTATGCTTGAAGAATGTATTCGTAACAGCTAAACTCATACTAGCACAGAAGTCCAGCAAACGCTTCGCATTCCCATTAGCTTCCATATCTTCCCCACATTTACCAATCACCCTTTCGTACCCTTCAGTTCTATTCCCAACTCTCGCATTGAAATTGCCCATTAGCACTATTCTATCCTTGCTGTTGACCCTGAGCACGATGTCACTCAATGCTTCATAAAACTTGTCAACTTCATCCACCTCTGCACCCTCACATGGTGAATACACGGACACAATTCTAGTCCTAATTCCTCCAACTGACAAATCTACCCACATCATTCACTCATTTACGTGCCTAACAGAAACCATGTTCTGTGCAATGGTATTCCTGATAAAGAGCCCTACCCCAGACTCTGCCCTTCCCTTTCTAACACCCGTCAAGTACACTTTATAATCTCCTATCTCTTCCTCATTATCTCCCCTTACCCGAATATCACTTACTCCTAGCACATCCAGGTGCATCCTCTTTGCTGACTCAGCCAGTTCTACCTTCTTTCTTCCATAAGCCCCATTAATATTGATAGCTCCCCATCGAATTCCATTTCATTCGCCAAGTTGTTTCCAAGGAGTCCCTCGCCTATCAAATGGGAGTGGGACTCCGTTACTCCCATAGGTCCGAGGCTTGCTTAAAATGTTCTGAGCTCGGTCGATTCATGAAGCAGGATGCTGCCCTACTTGCACATAGTCCAAGTGAGGATCTCTCCTCTAACGGGTTATGGACCACCGGTGGATTGTATAGTCCTAGCCGCCTGAGCACAAGGAGGGCCAGGACTCAGAATATGTCCGAGATGCCCACTCCCATTCCATAGCAACTGGTATCCCGACTTTCAGGACCACTTACTAGGCCACTCAGCCGTTGCCCATGGTTCACGAACTAGGACGTGACTACAGTAACCCACAAACATGAACCATGGTGTGGTGTGAAACAAACACCATAATTTAAAACACTAAAATTTGAAATTTTATTTCTTTCCTTTCTTTTTTTCTGACTTTAAACTTTGATGAACAACAACAAATAACAGTTAAATAGAACTAAGATGAGCTGCTCAGCTCTGACAACTGGAAAGGCGTAAGTCAAACTTCAGGTTCACAATAATTTACAAAATAAGCTTGTAGCTCCAAAGCTACACTATTTCAAAGAGCACTTTTGCTCCACTCAATTACACCTTAGGAGACTGAGCTCCAAAATCTACTACAATCCGGCCTCTCAAAGGCAAAAGTTTCTTACCCAAATTTTACATTAGATAAACCTTGAAAACAGTGTTCACAAGCATTTCCGCCCGAGAGTCTATTACACATTCATCTGTACTTAATAACACTTTAAACAGAGGCAATAAGTGACCATTCTAAATGGCATTAGCGGTCAAAAGAAAAGGTTTAAGAAATCGGCCGTAAATAGAATGCTAGGAGGCGAAACATTTGCACTCCTTTTGAAATACACTTTGCAAAACACTTAAGATCCTGTATGGGCTTATGGCCCGAAGTTACAGAGTCTAAGCCTATACGACAGAGGGTGACTAGATGGTGAAAATATTAAGTTCCAAAATAGAGTTAAAATTTCAAGTTTTAGAAAATCAAAGTCATCCCCATACCAAGTTGAATGGGAATTAAAAGACGATAAACACTCTTTATTCCCTAAGTTTCATCTTTCCCAGCAGGGATTTGAATTGAGTCCTTAGACTTGCTTGAAAATTTACATTTAAAAGATGATACTAAACTTTAGAAATTTACATTAATAATGAATTTTGAAACCTTCCCCTCAAGTCAGCTTTCTGGAGCTATCACATATTAAAAGATGTCTGTCATTACGTTGAGCTGGTGGGCCTTCCAACAACGGGCAAGGCTTATCCCCGCCTCCACTAACCATATGCAATCTAGACTGGAGCGATGAAGAAAATATGGCCCAAAACCTCCCAGCTTTTATAGCAGAGGGAAAAGTTCCAGAACTCTCTAGGCCAAATGCCTGTACACACCCCCAATTTTAATTAGCTACAAAAAACATTTACAAACATTTCTGATTGGCTAATAACTTAAGGAAGAAGGAAGTAGAAGTGCTGACAACTTCAGCACATTAGAAAACAATTTACAAACACATAAGGTTTACCAACTTAAGCACTAGCAAATTCTCTTTGAAAAATTGTCTGTCCTCCCACCGGAGGGGACACATAGGTCGATAGTAGAGACGTCTGAAGATTAAGGGTCCAAACTTCTTTAGATACATTGTTTCAGATTGATACCACAGATGGCCTTCTAAAAGGCGCTCAGTTCAAATGCATGGAGAAGGTGTACCTCCGGTACAATTATTATTATTATTATTATTAAACTACAATTTATGATAATAATAAAACTAGAAATACAATTCCATGAATGGTGTTGATGGCACCAGAAAATAATGTAATGGAAATGTATCGGGAGGTACACCCGCCCCGTTCATTCAAATGAAGCACCTTGAAGAATGCCATCTGATATATGAAGTTTGCAACAACTAGTGCAAGAAGTTTGGACTTTTCTCTACAGATGTCTATACTAAAAAACTTATATCATGCCCTCTGGTGTGAAGAGGGACTATTAAGATTGCAAAGTAATTTGTTATTTTAAAGTTTACTGAACTGAGTTCTTTATTCCTTGTTTTGGGTGTGTCAAAGTTTGTAACACTTCTATGTCTTCCCGCCAACTCTGGATGCTGGCCAATAATTTTTTTTACATATTTAGTTTTTAGCCAATAACATCTGTCTTGTAGCTATTTAATTACCCAATGAAAATTGGGGGTGTGTCAGGCTTTAACCAAGAGCTCTCTAGAACCTTCCTCTCGGGTATAAAAGCTGACACATTTTTTGACCAGGTTGTCTTATTGACTGTCCAGTCTACTGAGTGTGTGTTAATAGAGGAGGCGGGGGCATCTCGCCCATCAGCTCAAGGTAATAGCAGCTGTTATATAACTGACAGCCTCTGAAAGCTAGCTGGAGGGGAAGTTTCTAATCTTTAATAATGTAACCTTAAAAAATGTAAATTTCTACTTCTAATGTAAATTTCAAACAATCCAAAAAGAACTTAGCTGAAATTAGGGAACTGAGAGTGTGATACCCCCTCGTATTCCCTCTCAACTTGATTTTGAGTTGCCTATGACTTTGTAACTGTTTCATATTGGTAAACTTTATAACTTAACTTTCCTCCATCTATTCACTTCAGTAGCACAGGATTAGCCTCTGCATCTTCGGACCAGAAGCCCAAATAGGGTTTTAATCTTTCAATTGCAAATTTCAAGGAGTGCAAGTGTCCGCCTCCACATCATTTTGATTTTTGGGCCAGTAACATTAACCTGTTGTTTTTTCCACAAAGGCCCAGTAGATTGGGTATTTGATGCCCATGTGAAATTCTATATCATTCTGTGTAAATATATTAGACTGTGGGGCATCTAAGACAGTAAATACTGTTGGAATTGTAAAATATAGGTTGCGCCTTTGATAGGCCTGGACATTTTGTTGAAAATGTAAATTTTATAGAGCGAAGAAGCTCTGGGTGTTAATGTAAATGTTGAAGGATGCCTTTGGGAGGCTGTAATGGTGTAATGTTCAGAGAATAGTCTCCTAGACAATTTTGTGGAGCAAAAGGTGCTCTTGAAATATTGTATATTTTGAATATTCTGTAAACGAAGTTGGGAGGTTCGCCTCTTTGACTGTTTTTCTGAAAGGAACCGTAGCGCTCATGGAAAATGTATAATTAGGGAGCTTCAAGCTCAATGTTGTTAATCAATTGTTTAATTAATTGTTATTCAAATTCTAAAATTGTTACCCTATCTTATGAACTTTTGTACCTGATCTATAAAGTTTGTCTTTGAAGAGAAACCAGAAGTTAACCAAGAAAAGAAATATCTCTAATTTTAAAGTTTTTAATTCATCTTTTGATTGTCTTAGATAGACCCATTCATGCCCGCACCTTCTACCTTCTTTCACCTCTGTCCAGCACAGTATCCCCGTAACAGGAAAATCACCAGTAGCCACCCCATTCAATGCTTGTTAAACAACCTCTATGTAATTTCCAAAACAATCAAAATGCAATAAGAATAATAACAATGATAAAGCTAAAAGTAAAATTCAAAGTAGTTGTTGACATCAACCGGAGCATTACGTAACGAAAAGTTACTGACAAACTAACCAGCTGGTCTTGGGCCAATAACAGATTATTACACCACCTCGCACTCTTAGTTGAAGTGGCAAGGAGTGAGGACGTACTACTAGAGCACTTCATTAAGGTAAGTTCTAACTTGCAAGTATTAAAGGATATAAACAGAATTTAAAGATAAATGTTTCTACATTTCTAAACAATTTTTATAAATTAAAAAATTAAGTGTGGTTTGATAGAATATGATGATTCACCACAGAAACACGCAATAGTAGTTACATCCCTCCATATAGGGTTGGCGTCAGGAAGGGCATCACGCTGTAAAACATGGCCAAATCCACATGAGCGACACAGTTCGCACCCGTGACCCCACAGATGTGGGAAAAGCGGAGGAAGAAGATAGAATATGATGATAATCTTTCAAGAATGAAACATGCCATTCTTTGTTTAATAGTGTGTTGTTTTTCTTTTTTATAGGTATGTTGTGTGTGTTATATTTAGTGTTTGAAAGACCCAAAAGCTCTAAAGTTACATCACGAGAAAAAAAGCTAAAATACTAACGTGTCAAAAAAGGGTTTAAATTTTGAAAGTACCTAGTCACAGTAAGAGAAAAGAGAGGAGGATACATACGGTTAATAACTCTAACATCCTTGTAACATTTATTTATTTATTTATTTTCTTATTTATTTGGGAAAACAAAACAGCGAGAAACCGAATTACATAGTTCCGCAACGAAAAATATTTTTACAATCGAGTAGCAAAATGCAAACATAAGATAATAAGTGGAAGAACAATGAAGAACAATCATCAAATGACAAAAATAGAGGGGAAAAAATTAAAAACTAACAAAATAACTGCAGAGACATGACAATTGACAATAAAACATAAACACAAAAGAAACAACTAGGAGAATTAAAGATTGAAAGTAAAACGAAGAGAAGAAATTATAGCTCGGCACAGTAAGATAAATACAGACATAACACATACAGTAAGTAAGGAAGGGCAGAGTCTGGAGTAGGGCTGTTCATCTCGAATACTATTGCGCGCAACATAGTTTCTGGTAGGCACGTAAACAAGCGAATTACAAAGGGCACTGGGAAAGTTTTGCAATGTGAGTGAACGCTTTAGACTTCTTCAAAATAATTTCGACCACACTCATTTCACTTCTCCATACGTTGAAACCCGTCACTAAACCAAGTGTGCCACTTTCCTTCGGTTGCATTTTCACACTCTTGATCCCATGCTGCCAGAAGCTCCTCGTCGGATGAAAAATGCCACCCTTTCAGATTCACCTTCACTTCTGGGAAGAGTGCGAAGTCACACGGGGTAAGATCGGGACTGTATGGAGTGTGATCAAGTACAGTCAACCCTGATCTCGCAAGAAAATCCATTGTTACATTCGATGTGCTGGAGCATTGTCATGATGCAAGAGCCAAGTGTTGAGCCATGACATTGGATGGAGTTGCTTGAGAGCCTGGATGACCTGAGGCAGACAAGTCTCACTGTACCACATCGCAGTAATTAAAATTGTTTTTCTAGCCCAACCCAAGTCAGGACGCCCTATTTAGTGAAGAATACTGCAATCGTCCTTTTCTTCACTGACCTTGACTTTCGCACAGTCACAGGAGTACCCTCATCTTCAAACAGCCACACCTTGTTTTGGGATTTTGTTGAGACATCGTAATAATAAAGCCAAGTTTTGTCACCCGTAATGATGCTATTGACGTTATGCGAAGTCCCATTTTCAAACTGTTTTAGCATTTTTTGGCACCATTTCACTTGATGTGCCCTCTGTTCCTCTGAAAGTGAATGGGGCACCCAAAGGGAACAAACCTTTCTAACATGGAGATGGTCAGGTAGAATTGAATGAATAGCTGGTGCAGGGATGTGGAGGGTCTCTTCAACCTGGCGATATGTCAGCCGCCTCTCTTGCTGCAATATTTTCCTCGCAGCTTCAATGTTTTCCTCAGTCACTGATTTAGACGGTCGCCCAGAACAAGAATCGTCTTCAACCCCAAAATTTCCCTCTGGAACTCTTTGTTCCAGCGGAAAATTGTTGCTCGATGAGGACAGTCTTTCCCCAGCACAGAAGTCATTTCCTCCAGGCACTGGTCAACGGTTAATCCATGAGCAAAATTGTAGCGGATAATTGTGTGATATTCACCTTTAGACCATACTGACATCTTAACTTGCTTTCAATCCCACTGCTTGGTAACAACTGGTGTGAAGGTCACGCCCTGCTGTCTTCTAGACTGGTTTTTACCCCTCACTATAACAGCTGTGTCAAGCCAACTGTTTTTGTGTATTGCAAAACTTTCCTAATGCCCTTTGTATGTGGGTAGATTTGGCAGTCGGAGGAATTAGGATGAAAACTGTCTCAGTGTATTCACCATGTGAGGGTGCAGATGAGGATGAAATAGACAACTTTTATGATGTATTGAGCGACATCATAGTCAGGGTCAACAGCAAGGATAGGATAGTGCTAATGGGTGATTTCAATGCGAGAATTGGAAATATAAGTGAAGGATACGAAAGATAGATTGGTAAATGTGGGGAAGATAAGGAAGCTAACAGGAATGGAAAGCGTTTGCTGGACTTCAATGCTAGTATGGGTTTAGCAGTTACGAATACATTCTTCAAGCATAAAGCTATTCATCGCTACACATAAGAGGGTAAGGGTACCACATCCATAATAGACTATATCTTAACAGACTTTAAATTCAGAAAATCTGTTAGGAATGTATGGGTTTTCTGGGGATTTTTCAATGATACAGACCACTATCTGATCTGTAGTGAACTAAGTATCTCTAGGCCTAGGATAGAGAAAGTGAAATCTGTCTACAAATGAATAAGGGTAGAAAATCTCCAGGATGAGGAAATTAGACAGAAGTACACAGATATAATTAGTGAGAAGTTCCAAAAGGACAGTAAGCAGATTCAGGATATGGAAAGAGAATGGGTGGCATAGAGAGATGCTGAAGTAGCAACAGCAAGGGAATGCCTAGGAACAACTGTGTATAAAGATGGAAAAAAGTGAACATCTTGGTGGAATGATAAAGTGACAGTAGCTTGTAAACATAAAAAGAAGGCTTATCAGAAATGGCTCCAAACAAGGGCTGGTGCAGGCAAGGAACTGTATGTAGATGAAAGAAACAGAGCAAAACAAATAGTTGTTAAAACAAAACAATTGTGGGAAGATTTTGGAAAGGCTAGGTCAAGCCGCAGGGAAGCCTTTCTGGACAGTAATAACGAATCTTAGGAAGGGAAGGAAACAGGAAATGAACAGTGTTTTAGGTGATTCAGGTGAACTCATAATAGATCCCAGGGAATCACTGGACCTGTGGAGGGAATATTTTCAAAATCTTCTCAACCTAAAAGGAAATGTTCATGATGGTGTCGCGAAAAACCAAGCTCATGGGTGGGGAAAAAATGATGTTGGTGAAGTTACGCTTGAGGAAGTGGAAAGGATGATAAACTCCATTGTGATAAAGCAGCAGGAATAGATGAAATTAGACCTGAAATTGTGAAGGCAGGGATGAAATGGCTTCATAGAGTAGTAAGATTAGCATGGAGTGTTGGTAAGGTACCTTCAGATTGTACAAAAGCAGTAATTGCACCTATCTATAAGAAAGTGAACAGAAGGATTGCAACAACTATCGAGGTATCTCACTGATTAGTATACCAGGCAAAGTATTCACTGGCATCTTGGAAGGGAGGGTGCGATCAGTGGTTGGGAGGAAGTTGGATGAAAACCAGTGTGATTTCAGACCACAGAGGTGCTGTCAGGATCAGATTTTCAGTGTGCGCCAGATAACTGAAAAATGCTACAAGAGGAATAGACAGTTGTATTTCTGTTTCGTAGATCTAGAGAAAGCATACGACAGGGTACCGAGGGAAAAGATCCTGGATTCAGGATGTCAAATTGACTGTCTCACGATTGACCTATGTAAGGCCTTTGATAGGGTAGATCATGGGAGACTATTGGCAAAAATGAGTGCAATTGGACTTGACAATAGAGTGACTGAATGGGTGGCTAAGTTTCTAGAAAATAGAACTCTGCTTTTTTTTTTTTTTTTTTTAATATTTTTTTTTACAAGTTGCTTTACGTCGCACTGACACATATAGGTCTTATGGCGACAATGCGATTAGAAAGGGCTAGGATTGGAAAGGAAGCAGCCGTAGCCTTAATTAAGGTACTATCGTCACCATAAGACCTTTCTGTGTCAGTGCGACGTAAAGCTCATAGCAAAAAAAAAAAAAAAAAAAAACAATTAAGGTACAGCCCCAGCATTTCCTTCGTGTGAAAATCAATCAATCAATACTGATCTGCATTTAGGGCAGTCGCCCAGGTGGCAGATTCCCTATCTGTTGCTTTCCTAGCCTTTTCCTAAATGATTTCAAAGAAATTGGAAATTTATTGAACGTCTCCCTTGGTAAGTTATTCCAATCCCTAACTCCCCTTCCTATAAATGAATATTTGCCCCAGTTTGTCCTCTTGAATTCCAACTTTATCTTCATATTGTGATCTTTCCCACTTTTATAAACGCCATTCAAACTTATTCGTCTACTAATGTCATTCCACGCCAACTCTCCGCTGACAGCTCGGAACATACCACTTAGTCGAGCAGCTCTTCTTCTTTCTCTCAATTCTTCCCAACCCAAACATTGCAACATTTTTGTAACGCTGCTCTTTTGTCGGAAATCACCCCGAACAAATCGAGCTGCTTTTCTTTGGATTTTTTCCAGTTCTTGAATCAGGTAATCCTGGTGAGGGTCCCATACACTGGAACCATACTCTAGTTGGGGTCTTACCAGAGACTTATATGCCCTCTCCTTTACATCCTTACTATAACCCCTAAACACCCTCATAGCCACGTGCAGAGATCTGTACCCTTTATTTACAATCCCATTTATGTGATTACCCCAATGAAGATCTTTCCTTATATTAACACCTAGATACTTACAATGATCCCCAAAAGGAACTTTCACCCCATCAATGCAGTAATTAAAACTGAGAGGACTTTTCCTATTTGTGAAACTCACAACCTGACTTTTAACCCCGTTTATCATCATACCATTGCCTGCTGTCCATCTCACAACATTTTCGAGGTCACGCTGCAGTTGCTCACAATCTTGTAACTTATTTATCACTCTATAGAGAATAACATCCGCAAAAAGCCTTACCTCCGATTCCACTCCTTTACTCATATCATTTATATATATAAGAAAACATAAAGGTCCGATAATACTGCCTTGAGGAATTCCCCTCTTAATTATTACAGGGTCAGATAAAGCTTCACCTACCCGGATTCTCTGAAATCTATTTTCTAGAAATATAGCAACCCATTCAGTCACTCTTTTGTCTAGTCCAATTGCACTCATTTTTGCCAGTAGTCTCCCATGATCCACCCTATCAAATGCTTTAGACAGGTCAATCGTGATACAGTCTATTTGACCTCCAGAATCCAAGATATCTGCTATATCTTGCTGGAATCCTACAAGTTGAGCTTCAGTGGAATAACCTTCCCTAAAACCAAATTGCCTTCTATCGAACCAGTTATTAATTTCGCAAACATGTCTAATATAATCAGAAAGAATGCCTTCCCAAAGCTTACACACAATGCATGTCAAACTTACTGGCCTGTAATTTTCAGCTTTATGTCTATCACCCTTTCCTTTATACACAGGGGCTACTATAGCAACTCTCCATTCATCTGGTATAACTCCTCCGACCAAACAATAATCAAATAAGTACTTCAGATATGGTACTATATCCCAACCCATTGTCTTTAGTATATCCCCAGAAATCTGATCAATTCCAGCCGCTTTTCTAGTTTTCAACTTTTGTATCTTATTGTAAATGTCATTGTTATCATATGTAAATTTTATTACTTCTTTGGCCTTAGTGTCCTCCTCTATCTCGACATTTTCCTTGTAACCAACAATCTTTACATACTGCTGACTGAATACTTCTGCCTTTTGAAGATCCTCACATACACACTCCCCTTGTTCATTAATTATTCCTGGAATGTCCTTCTTGGAACCTGTTTCTGCCTTAAAATACCTATACATACCCTTCCATTTTTCACTAAAATTCGTATGACTGCCAATTATGCTTGCCATCATGTTATCCTTAGCTGCCTTCTTTACTAGATTCAATTTTCTAGCAAGTTCCTTCAATTTCTCCTTACATCCACAGCCATTTCTAACTATTTCTTTCCAGTCTGCACCTCCTTCTTAGTCTCTTTATTTCTCTATTATAATAAGGTGCGTCTTTACCATTCCTTACCACCCTTAATGGTACAAACCTGTTTTCGCATTCCTCAACAATTTCTTTAAACCCATCCCAGAGTCTGTTTACATTTTTATTTACCGTTTTCCACCGATCATAATTACTTTTTAGAAACTGCCTCATGCCTGCTTTATCAGCCATATGGTACTGCCTAACAGTCCTACTTTTAAGACCTTCCTTTCTATCACATTTATTTTTAACTACCACAAAAACAGCTTCATGATCACTAATACCATCTATTACTTCAGTTTCCCTATAGAGCTCATCTGGTTTTATCAGCACGACATCCAGGATATTTTTCCCTCTGGTTGGTTCCATCACTTTCTGAATCAGCTGTCCTTCCCATATTAACTTATTTGCCATTTGTTGGTCATGCTTCCTGTCGTTCGCATTTCCTTCCCAATTGACATCTGGCAAATTCGTTGACTTAGTTAAATGTAACAAAGGCTTTTCAGTCTGTCAAACATACAGCAAATACAATGTAAATTATAACACTATAAACATACCTGTAAACCTGTATGTTAGTGTGTATTTTACAGGTATGTTTATAGTGTTATAATTTACATTGTATTTGCTGTGTATTTGACAGACTGAAAAGCCTTTGTTACATTTAACCATATTGTAGAAGATGGTTGCCCTCTGCTGTCCTATTCTCCATTCCACAAGGACGCAGCATACTTAATCCAACAGCAGCCAGCTACGCCTAACAAGACTTCTTCACCAGAGCCCCGTTAGTCATCACTTTTCAGAGTTCCTGTAAGACCTTCACAGCTATCGTAGCAGTCACGGGGCACGTAGGCCTAATCCCCACTGTACTTCACCGGTGCAGGCGATTCCGTAATTCATGCTGTTGCCCATCTTCCATGAAGTGGACGAGGGGTTGGACTTGTGGGAGACTGTATGAGGAAGTAAAAAACATCAATCTAATGAAAGCATATATAATAGTATTAAGTTTGCGATGCTTTGTAAGTTAGGCATCAGATGCCAGTTAGACAGTGCGTACAGGTTGAATAATCCCATTTTTTGTTGGTTGGTTCATTTAATGGACGAGCTAGACTACTTTAACGCTGTACTTTGAAGAAACTAACAGTCGCGTTTTTCTGAGACTATCTAAAACTATACAGAACAAACTGTTAGATTCAGTCTATTCTGAATGCCTTTAGATGATATGGACTGCTTGGTCGCCAAGTGGTGTACGTCATAAATACTCGTTTTGAGGAAAACTGGCCCAAATTTTCATACATGTCTAAAAACTCTGGTACCTTTGCTCACTACCGATGCTGAAATATTTGGGAAGAATGAGGATTAAGAGGACTTTCTGAATAAATAACATTCAGGGAATAAGTAATTGCATGTGGGAACAAAATAAAAGCATTCAAACATTTCAAAGTAAATACATTTATTATTTATTATTCCAGAACTATACTGATGTCATATTGTTGGCAAAATTATGTAACTGATATAATATTATTCTTGGAAACAAAACAAGTGAAAACGAAAATAAAATGTATTTCTTATGGCTGTAATATTGAAGTACTTGAGTCATTATGAAATATTTAACATAAAGAAACTATAGACCTTCCATGTATTACTCTAAATCGTTCACTAGAGGTCCATAGTCCTCGAAAACTTCTGCCATAGTCAAAGACATAAAAAACACATGATGGATTGGTGGAATTATTTCAGAAGATCAAGCATATCTTTTTTCTTTTTTTTTTTTGTTGATATTGGCCTCCGCTGACTATAGAGGTGTTCCAAATAAGTAACTTGTGTAAAGGTCCACTTGATGGTCGACCCCAACATGGAGTGGGATGGATATCAAGAATTGTGAATGCATACCTGCCAACTTTTGAAAAGAGCTATCAAGTGAAACTCACGCGTGACAAAAAAAAATCTAACGATTTTCGACATACCCCGGCTTGGCGAAAGTAATACTTCTGGGCTACAAAATAGAATAATTCTTGCTTTAAACAAGATACTTCAATGAAATCATATCTACTTACATCACAGGCCAATGGTATGTAGATGAACATAGCAATCAAGAAGAAATCCATGTTAAACAGCAGCAGGCATGGTGAATATTGGTTTGGAGTTCTATTTTTTCTTCACAAAGCTGAAAACACGTTCACATTCTGCATTGCTATGGGGTATGGTGAGAATAGAAAGCTTTACTCTGGAAATTTGGTTATACTTAAGAAGTCCATCGGCTCCACGAATTATTGATATCTGTACCCAATTGGAATCACTTTCATCATCTTGATTTACAGCCAAAGTGAAGAGTTGTGAACTGCCTCTGAAGATCATTCATCACCTCTTCTGTAGTTCCACTCTCTTCCTTGCAAAACATGATAGGAAACTTTTCCAAGAAAAAACAAATGGAGGAAAAATGTGCATCTTCAATTTTGTCTAACGTAGCAACTTGAGCATGCTTCAACACATCATCCTTGAGTGAAAACATGTTGATGTAGTCACAGGCTGTACAAAAGTAGTTTCTCACTGATGAAACGAAAGGGATTTATCCTGTATCCTGGAGATCATTCACTATTTTCGAAGTCTGAATGCCAACAACTGTCATCACTTCTTTGATTTTGAATCAAGTTTTACTCAACTTCAAACAAAGAGGAGCTTTTGATAATTTTGGGATTAAATTTTGTGAACAACTGCTTTAGCAAATCCATCAGAAGTTATTTTTTTTAATTTTTAAAATTTTTTTTTGCTAGTTGCTTTACGTCGCACCGACATAGATAGGTCTTATGGCGACGATGGGACGGGAAATGGCTAGGAGTGGAAAGGAAGCGGCCGTGGCCTTAATTAAGGTACAGCCCCAGCATTTGCCAGGTGTGAAAATGGGAAACCACGGAAAACCATTTTCAGGGTTGCCGACAGTGGGGTTCGAACCTACTATCTCCCGAATACTGGACACTGGCCGCACTTAAGCGACTTCAGCTATCGAGCTCGGTCATCAGAAGTTATAGTAAAAAGTGAACTTGTGGGGAAGAAGTCTGAAGGACAACACTGAATTTGTCAAATACAGGAATAGTCGCATGAAGGAAATTGCAAAAGGCCTTGTTCAAGTTTGAGAACAGGAACACAAACAATTTTTCCTCACGTGTTGTAGCAGAAGTATTACTTCTTAGGATGGGTTTGTCACATTTGGAAGAATATACTATTCTTTTAGGGGCAGGTGTTGTAGCAGAATCAAGAATTCTCTTCTTCTGATACTCTTTGGATCAACTTTATTCAACTCTAGGTATTTTGAAAGATGTCAAGTTTGTGGAAATGTTTTGGGTACATAATATTACTTCCACCATGAAGAAAGAAGTGAAACTCACTGGTCCAGTAGTCTATCGAAACATTTTCCTAAAGATAACCACCTAGTACATACAGGCTTCAGAATTTTTTTTGCCCCTTTATTTTGCAAGTTCTGAAATTTCTGAAGGTGTTCTTTTCTTTTGATACTCTTCTCTACGAAATAAAATATATCAACAAGGATCTCATCCACTTTAAGTGGTAATCTTCCAGCATCTTTTTTAATAATAATAATAATAATATTATTTGTTTTACGTCCCACTAACTACTTTTTAAGGTCTTCGGAGACGCCGAGGTGCTGGAATTTAGTCCTGCAGGAGTTCTTTTACGTGCCAGTAAATCTACCGACACGAGGCTGTCGTATTTGAGCACCTTCAAATACCACCGGACTGAGCCAGGATCGAACCTGCCAAGTTGGGGTTAGAAGGCCAGCGCCTTAACCGTCTGAGCCACTCAGCCCTGCGCACCTTTTTTCAGCTGCTAGATTAATCAGATGGCAAATGCAACTTATGATGGCAATACCTGGTTGAAATTCCTTCAGAACTGCTGAAACCCCACATTTGTGTCCTATCATAACAGGAGCATTGGCAGAGCAGAAAGCCACACAGTTTTCATTTGGTATGTTATGACAATTCAGCTGTGATAACATCAGGTTACCTATGTTTCACACTGTTCAGTCCCCGTCTAACGCTGATTTGGATAGCACAGTGCTCACTACTTTTTCCCGTGGAATATCATGGAATGTAACAAAAATAGGATACAACTTGGCATTCACATTATTGCTTTCATCCATTGCCAAAGAAAATGGTCTGAAGGCACTTAACAACTTCAGATGATGCATATTTTGCCATTTTATTTACAATGCATGTCATTTTCATGTGACCACAGCTATATTTCCATGCAACTTCTGATGTGGGAAACATCATATTAAATAAAGCACCAGCATGATCAGCCGCACTTAAGGGCACATTGTGTCCCACCAAAAAAAAGAAAGTAAACCGGGCAAGTTGGCTGTGTGATTAGGGGCGCGCCTGTGAACTTGCATCCGAGAGATAGTGGTTTCGAATCCCACTGTCGGCAGCCCTGAAGATGGTTTTCAGTGGTTTCCTATTTTCACACCAGGCAAATCCTGGGGCTGTATCTTAAATAAGGCCACGGCTGCTTCCTTTCAACTCCTAGGCCTTTCCTATCCCATCGTCGCCATGGTGTGATGTAAAGCCACTAGGAAAAAAAAAAAAAAAGAAAAAACCAGACACTCGACCCTAATTATGTCACTGTTAAAGTTTCCAGACTTGGTAAAAAAAGTGTTGATTTTCTTGTTATCTTCCTTCATTTTAACATAACTTACGTGTTTACCACACTTCACATGATTACTTAAATAGTTTCTTCCACTATGTGCAATATTAATATCACACCCACATACTGTGCAAAAGACAAATTTTTCTCCCTTTCTTGGTTTTAGTATGCATGGAGAATCAACAGAATATGATTCTTTAAATGTCTGGAAGTACTGTTTCTTGTTGGATTTTATTCATGAATCCTACAATCGAAATATAGCGCATGAAAATGTTAGGAAACAAATGTTTCGATATCTACTGAAACAATACATGTAATAAATATCATTTTTGGTCCGTATTGATGATATTAGATTGAAATAATAACATTAAGTTATTTATTAGACCACCTAATCAATACAAAATCGTCTTGGATGATTTACATAAATTTGTTAGCTAATAATGGGACATGTTTCGCCTTCCCTGAAGGCATCATCAGCCATAGTCTTAACCTTAAATTAAAAACAGGCGTCTAAATAACATGTAGTAATGAAATGAATTTTAAAAATCTTGAAGAGATTTGAAGTAAAATAAAGTTAAAAATAACAATGATGGTTTGAAAATACAATGTGATGAGATACAATAGTGGAAGTATTAACAAAATTAACATTAGAAGGCTGCTAAAATAAGTACAATGGATAAAACAACAGATTGTTATACAACAAGTAGTAAGATTGCATAAAAGTAAAGTTGATAGTCATGGCGGTTATAATTAGACGATGGCGAAAAATCTTATATAATCAAAGTAAAGAGGAGAGAATAAAAGTCAAAGTTAGTCGAGAGATCCAAAGTTCAACACGCGCAGTAATACACTCTCTTCCTTCCCTCCCACCAATAGCAGCCCCCCTCCAATAGTTACGTCAACGCAAACAGATCCCCCTCCAGCACAAAACTTCAGTTATAACACACGTAGCAAGAAGTCTACGGTTGCAAATTCTTCTAACTCATAATATTACAAGCTATCTTTGTCACCATCAAATGGTAAGTGCATACGATTCTACTTCAATATTTTTCAAATATCTTTTCACACAATTAACTCTACGTTTCTTGCTTCCATTTACAGATTCCACTTTTATATGCTTTTTCAACTAGAATATCTACAAACTCACAATTTACAACATTTGAACATCACTTCAAATTTTGAGATGGTCCATAGTGATCCTATTTGAAACTGTTCTTCAACTTCTATTCACCAACTTCATATCCTCAACGTGTTCTACAACTTCAACATATGCATCTGACTTTCGTCTTTTATCTTCAAGATCATGATGAACTTTGGATCTCTCGACTAACTTTGACTTTTATTCTCTCCTCTTTACTTTGATTATATAAGATTTTTCGCCATCGTCTAATTATAACCGCCATGACTATCAACTTTACTTTTATGCAATCTTACTACTTGTTGTATAACAATCTGTTGTTTTATCCATTGTACTTATTTTAGCAGCCTTCTAATGTTAATTTTGTTAATACTTCCACTATTGTATCTCATCACATTGTATTTTCAAACCATCATTGTTATTTTTAACTTTATTTTACTTCAAATCTCTTCAAGATTTTTAAAATTCATTTCATTACTACATGTTATTTAGACGCCTATTTTTAATTTAAGGTTAAGACTATGGCTGATGATGCCTTCAGGGAAGGCGAAACATGTCCCATTATTAGCTAACAAATTTATGTAAATCATCCAAGACGATTTTGTATTGATTAGGTGGTCTAATAAATAACTTAATGTTATTATTTCAATCTACTGAAACATCGAAAGGAACCTGGATCACTGAATGTCATATAAAATTATAACAAAATTATAATAAAATTATAACTCAAGGCAGTCAAACACTTCATTTATACATGTCAAAGCACACAAAGTCTTAAACCATTAAGTGAACACGATGCCAACCTCGTGAACAAAGAATATAACATACAATAGAGGGAAAGAATATGCACATTGTAAAAAAAAACACACACACACACATGAAACGAATGTAATTAGTCCAACGAATACAGGAAAGTGCGAAGCATGAAGTTATAACACAAAAACTCGAACACTTCATTAAAATGTCATAACCTGAAAAGAACAAAACATTCAAGGAATGCCAACTTCGTGAACAAGGAACAACACTCACATGGTTACAGAATATAGGTTAAATCACAACAAGTGAACGGAGCAGAACAAAGAAATTGCAGAGCAGAGCCTGTCCACACTTACGATTCACATGGAAGAACTGTTATCCCAGCTTTAAATTCAATTCCAATGATGACACAAACATCACACGGTTAAAAGTGTACCAATCATATCAAAGAACGAGTTAATAATAATAATAATAATAATAATAATAATAATAATAATAATAATAATGTTATTTGTTTTACGTCCCACTAACTACTTTTTTAAGGTCTTCGGAGACGCCGAGGTGCCGGAATTTAGTCCCGCAGGAGTTCTTTTACGTGCCAGTAAATCTACTGACACGGGGCTGTCGTATTTGAGCACCTTCAAATACCACCGGACTGAGCCAGGATCGAACCTGCCAAGTTGGGGTTAGAAGGCCAGCGCCTTAACCGTCTGAGCCACTCAGCCCTGCGCACCTTTTTTCAGCTGCTAGATTAATCAGATGGCAAATGCAACTTATGATGGCAATACCTGGTTGAAATTCCTTCAGAACTGCTGAAACCCCACATTTGTATCCTATCATAACAGGAGCATTGGCAGAGCAGAAAGCCACACAGTTTTCATTTGATATGTTATGACAATTCAGCTGTGATAACATCAGGTTACCTATGTTTCACACTGTTCAGTCCCCGTCTAACGCTGATTTGGATAGCACAGTGCTCACTACTTTTTCCCGTGGAATATCATGGAATGTAACAAAAATAGGATACAACTTGGCATTCACATTATTGCTTTCATCCATTGCCAAAGAAAATGGTCTGAAGGCACTTAACAACTTCAGATGATGCATATTTTGCCATTTTATTTACAATGCATGTCATTTTCATGTGACCACAGCTATATTTCCATGCAACTTCTGATGTGGGAAACATCATATTAAATAAAGCACCAGCATGATCAGCCGCACTTAAGGGCACATTGTGTCCCACCAAAAAAAAGAAAGTAAACCGGGCAAGTTGGCTGTGTGATTAGGGGCGCGCCTGTGAACTTGCATCCGAGAGATAGTGGTTTCGAATCCCACTGTCGGCAGCCCTGAAGATGGTTTTCAGTGGTTTCCTATTTTCACACCAGGCAAATCCTGGGGCTGTATCTTAAATAAGGCCACGGCTGCTTCCTTTCAACTCCTAGGCCTTTCCTATCCCATCGTCGCCATGGTGTGATGTAAAGCCACTAGAAAAAAAAAAAAAGAAAAAAAACCAGACACTCGACCCTAATTATGTCACTGTTAAAGTTTCCAGACTTGGTAAAAAAAGTGTTGATTTTCTTGTTATCTTCCTTCATTTTAACATAACTTACGTCTTTACCACACTTCACATGATTACTTAAATAGTTTCTTCCACTATGTGCAATATTAATATCACACCCACATACTGTGCAAAAGACAAATTTTTCTCCCTTTCTTGGTTTTAGTATGCATGGAGAATCAACAGAATATGATTCTTTAAATGTCTGGAAGTACTGTTTCTTGTTGGATTTTATTCATGAATCCTACAATAGAAATATAGCGCATGAAAATGTTAGGAAACAAATGTTTCGATATCTACTGAAACATCGAAAGGAACCTGGATCACTGAACGTCATATAAAATTATAACAAAATTATAATAAAATTATAACTCAAGGCAGTCAAACACTTCATTTATACATGTCAAAGCACACAAAGTCTTAAACCATTAAGTGAACACGATGCCAACCTCGTGAACAAAGAATATAACATACAATAGAGGGAAAGAATATGCACATTGTAAAAAAAAAAACACACACACACACATGAAACGAATGTAATTAGTCCAACGAATACAGGAAAGTGCGAAGCATGAAGTTATAACACAAAAACTCGAACACTTCATTAAAATGTCATAACCTGAAAAGGACAAAACATTCAAGGAATGCCAACTTCGTGAACAAGGAACAACACTCACATGGTTACAGAATATAGGTTAAATCACAACAAGTGAACGGAGCAGAACAAAGAAATTGCAGAGCAGAGCCTGTCCACACTTACGATTCACATGGAAGAACTGTTATCCCAGCTTTAAATTCAATTCCAATGATGACACAAACATCACACGGTTAAAAGTGTACCAATCATATCAAAGAACGAGTTAATAATAATAATAATAATAATAATAATAATAATAATAATAATGTTATTTGTTTTACGTCCCACTAACTACTTTTTTAAGGTCTTCGGAGACGCCGAGGTGCCGGAATTTAGTCCCGCAGGAGTTCTTTTACGTGCCAGTAAATCTACTGACACGGGGCTGTCGTATTTGAGCACCTTCAAATACCACCGGACTGAGCCAGGATCGAACCTGTCAAGTTGGGGTTAGAAGGCCAGCGCCTTAACCGCCTGAGCCACTCGCCCGGCGAAAGAACGAGTTATCGACTACCATGGACTTGCCTTCAACCCACGCAAACAATCAATTATACGGAAGTGGGGTTATTATCAAATGTTAACGTTTCAATTTTTTGTCTGCGAAGTCGTAAAATGACACTGTCCATCCGTAAAACCGTAAAATGCTCCTATTTCCATAAATTTTACGGATAAACTGTAAAAGTTGGCAGGTATGTGAATGGCATGTCTACATCCAGTGTTTGCTTGTATAGTATTTTGAACGGTCTGTTACATTCATAATGGAGCCACTTAATTTCCAACCAGTTAACTGGAAGACTTTTCTTTGTTGGTCTTCTTCCTTGTAATACTGTTCTCTAGTGTTTTTGTTGAAAAAGACATTTCCCTTTTCATTTAAACTATACCGGTACTGAATGTCTTCTTACTTCGAGCTGAAGCCATGACCTGATACCAATCTGCAGGCACCTAGATAGTCTTTCCTTTAGCAGATTTTTCGACACTGCCAAAATCAGAGTCATTGTAAAAGTAAGAATGTCCTCAAACTAAAAATTTCTGATCTGTTTTCAACTTTACGTCTACACTTTGCACTTCCCTCCATGTACCCATTTAATAGCCTAGTGACACGGCTGTCTGAAATATCAGATGTCAGTAAAAATAGTTTTTTAACACATGAACAGGACAGTCATCCATTTTTAGAGTATAAACATCCGTGACACTTTTTTGCAGGTCTGATGTTGTCGTGTGGTCGCCTAGTCTTCACAAGTACTTGCTGTATCAAACCACACAGATAGGCATTCTGTTGACTAAAACTGCCTATATTCCAGAAACTGTCAAAGTTGTCGCACGTCCCTGTAACATGTTCAAAACACTTTTTAGGCCACTTACAGTCACTCATATTACATAACTTTCAAGGTTGTATATTACCACTTCTGTTGGTACAGCTCTGACTGGCATTCTGTCTAACCTTTGCTATTTCCTTAGCATTACCTTCTGGCTTCTGAACATGCTTATGAACCATTGTCGGTGGAGTGTCTTCCGTCTCCATTAAACACACAATAATACTGTCTAAATGGAATTGGTTACACACATCGCATCTCCTGACTGTTCACAAGCTGCTAGCAATGGGAACTGACTTTAAGGCTTCACTAAGCACGAAACACGCATGAGGAATGATTGTGTACTCAAACTTGTAATGTTCTCTGGTGGAAGATTTATGCACTATGGCCTTTCTTCACACGTCTACTAAGTTCTTGGTGATGTGGAGAATATGTCGTCACTAAAAATTCAACTGCGATAATATGTGACTTACACCATTTGGCAACCAAGTAGTCCATATGTGATGATATTTCTCAGACAGATTACTTGGTGAGCGAAGGGTGATGATACCACTGACTGTACCACATTGTCTCAGCTTGTTTTTATTGTATGATATGAACTGAATGGTAAAAATAAACAAAAGCTTCATTAGCTTCATGCTGCCCAGGAATCATACTGCAGAGGGAATTAGTCAAGCTTTATTTGCCGAACTAGAGAAACTGGAGGTAAATAAGTTCCCTGAAAAAGTAATGGTAATGATGGATCTAATGTTATGAGCAAGTAATACACAGGTGTACCAGCAAAAATGAAGGAAAATGCACACTTTGTTCATTGTTACGTCCATCAATTGAACTTTATTATCAAGCACTGTGCAATCCAAAACAAGCACATGAAAATCTTTATATAGTAATTTAGAGGGATTTCTTTGTTTTTATCCTGATCTTCCAAATGGACAGTCGTACTAGACGAGATAGTTAAGAAACTGATCCCAAAAACTTCTGTTTCTACAAGAATGAACTGAGCTAGTGCCTAGAAAAGATTGTGGATGATGACAGTAATGACTATTCAACAACCAGAAAAGCAATAGGTGTGAGAAACACTTTAAAAATCAGGACTTTCTCTTTTGGCTCAAATGTTTTAGTAAAATCTGCCACATGCCGATATTTATTCAATGAACTATAACACACGGAAATTCAAAGCATAAAGGCTCTAACGAATGTGTCTACCTTCAAATCCTTGATTCAGAACATTAGAAATTCGCTCCGTCAGTGCAGTACGGAGTGCGATTCAAATCCAGGCCCTAGTGAAAAGCGTGCTGGACTTGACTACAGGAAATGGCACATGGCAAAAGAGGTGTGCGACACAATTTTAACAAGTATTGCCAATCATTTGGCTTTTAATGAGCATTTATCTGCAGCAGAGCTATTTCAGTGATGCTTATTTTCAAAAGTTAGAAAGTCTTTTCCTGACTCCGAATGTAAAATGGGCACGAAGTTATTAATTTTGAATTAACTTGAACTCAGGCAGGAATTGACAGTTTTATATAGAAAGAATGATTTTGAAAATGTGTATGGTGCTGTAACACTTCTTTTCTGTATTTGTGAAAACAATCTCGTGACAGTGTTACACGAGTTAGTAAAACTTCTGCGAATTGCATGCATGATTCCTATGATAACATCTGATAGGGAAAGATACTTTTCATATTTTAAATGAATAAAAACCTTTAGTAGGAATACAATGATGGAAGACCAACTGTGCACATTAGCTATGTGCCCCACTGAGAAGAACCTTTTGGCCACAAATGATATCAATGACCTCATCATAAACCACTTTTCTGAGCTAAAGGAGCAGCGAATGGATCTTATCTACATGAAAGTAAATTAAGATAGGCCCATTTATTTTTACATTTTTCTGTCCTGGTTATATTCTTACCTTTCAGCATTCGTATGTCATCGAGAACGGCAGATTTTATCGAAAAACATTGTTGCAATTGTTCTTTTTATTTGCTTACGTTAACAGTATATTTTACATTAATGCACCCATAACCGTATTCAAACTAAAAAGTGTACAGAGGAAGAGTTCGACAAGAATTCTTCAATTCTGTCCACGTTAAATGTAGTGCTTTTTCTTCTGTCACATTATTATTATTATTATTATTATTATTATTATTATTATTATTATTATTATTATTATTACTCAAGTAATATTTCAGTGTTTGATTTGTAGTTAAATCTATGCATTGTTTGTGATTTAGACAAAGTAGAATAAAAAGTAATTTAATAATAATGTTACTGCAAGTTAACATGGCAGTAAACAGTGATCTAGCTTTCAGAGTGAAATGTTCGATAATAATATGTTTGTGATGTGCAGCAATGGAACTATAGACAGAAGTAATGATAGTCTTAATGCTTGTTATGCATGTGTATTTAAGAATACGTTTGGTAGCGAAGTCTCGGATCTGACAGACGATCTCGTTTCCGATAACCTCACTTCGGACTCCTAATATTTGAGGTTCAGGATAAGATCTTTGGAACTTGAACTATCATCTAAAGATGAAATAATCAAAATGTTATCCCCTGATCTAGAAAATGCACTTCTCGAGTTGAAGAACCTAAAACTAAATAATGCTGAAATGCCGAGATAATGCGGAAGTGATTTTGAGGAGGATAAGTCGAAGAATTTTAGGCATACCCAGCAACATGTTGCATTTAAAGATACTGTAAGTAATAATTTAGTGACACAAAACCGTTTTGAAGTGTTAGAATCTTTCAGGTAAACATAGAATGTGACTCAATTGCAGTGTTGAAAAGACAAAGAAAATCCCGTCAGCGACCGAAACAGAAACATGATTGATTGATGTTTGTTGTTTAAAGGGGCCTAACATCAAGGTCATCGCCCCCTAATTTGTTAAGTACAATGTTGGAAAATATTATGAAGTTACACACTAGTGGTCTGAGCTTACCAATCCCCTTTTAGAAGAGATCAAAAATTAAAGGTCGATTCCACTATATCGCCGAGCGTTAATAGAAACGGCTTTCGCAAGTATCAACTCAATATCGATGCGTAAGAGGCAGAATGCTCCAGTAGACAAGTTTTGACTCACAAGGCAATAAACTCAGCAGAGCGGAGCGCAGAGGAAGGTAATATACACAAAGCCGTACTCCGGAACATTAAAAAAAAAAAATTAATGGTGGGACATACCCAAGAGGAGTTATCGTGGTAAGTGCATGTTAAATCGTAGGAAAGGAATACCAGAAAAGAGAACTCCCAAAACACAGAATTCCTTTTTTTTTTTTAGATAACACATATAATGAATAAAGTTTTCAAAACAACAAGATATAGATCCACAAAAAAGAGATAAACAAATCACGGGGACTATTTCAATGGTCAATAATCTAGTTTAGATAGGGACACACAGTTACAATAAAGGGTATAAATGACCCGTAAAAATCAACATTATCTTTGGTTACAATAAGGGATAAAAGCCCCGAGAATTACAACTGTCTTTGAGGTACAACCAAAGGGGTAAATGCCCCGTGAATTATAAATATCTTGACTCGTACAAATTCGAGTGAAAAGGTTAAACCTGAGCAAATCAATGTTCTTGTTTACATACAAGCTCCCATAAGAGGCCCATTTGATGAACCGGAATAAGATAGTTCAAAAAAACAATTGGCAGTAATTGAAAAGAGATTTACAATACGAAAAAAAGGAGTACTTTGTAAGATACTACCACAATCCCCCACATTCGTGGTTCAGCTTAGACAATATAGGAAAACATATGAACATCGAACATACCCAGTGTAGATACATCATAAAAGGGTTAGCAGACTGCAATACACCATCATAAATAACAAAGGTAAACAAAAGGATAAAAATAATAAAGGAAGGGAAAGGCAAAGGAGGGCAATGAAGCGAAGAGAGAAGAAAAATCAGGAGGGATAAGGAGACAAAGTGCACATCAGGCCGCGAAGCTCCCACATCACATGAATGGAAGGCAAAGTTCACACATTACACATCGCGAGTCCAGTCCACATTCTCGATTCACCTTTCTATCTCGAGTTCGGAGTTTGAATTTTACCACAGTGTCAATTTCGTAATACCCTTAAAAAAAAAAAGGACTAAAGTTCGGATTCCAATTAACAAGCTGAAGAAAAAGGGCAAAATAGAATGAATGTTAATATGAGGAGAAATATGAAGTCTGCTCACCCAGTACGTAGAACGGAGAAATTTAAAACCAGTATGTACACGGGTCAGCCGTGCACACTTCCAGAGCTTCCACTCCCTATTACAACATTTGATCCACACCTGAACATCGAACAAGCACACGGAGCCCGTATATATACGGAACCGAGGTCGCCGTGGAACATGCTAGAAGCGATGACGTCACAGGGCCTCGCGTGGAGCGATGAAACAGTCCAAGCAGTCAAGCGGCAGGCGTGAAGGCAGACAATTCGTGTAGCGAGATGGTGCGTTGGGTTTGAGCATAGAAGAAAAATTAGGTAAGCGATTTGAACACGTTACAAATTGTACGAAATGAGATGACAAATTAAAAGTCCAAAATCCTCCACTGACCAGAATTCAAAGCGTGAAGACGGAGAATGAATGGATGGATTGATATGAAGTTAAAACGATCATTGGATCCGACCCACAGTGCCTCAGATGCACAGAAGCTGGCACAAAACAATAGCAGTACGGACCAAGGGACTGCTTCTATAGTATGATGCTGAATCAATTAGAATATGCTCGTTCTCGAAACGGGTCCAAAATCCAGGTCATCGGCCCTCATAATGGTATTTATCGCTAGAGAAGTAGAACCATGGTACTTGCCATGTTGCCATACTAATGAAGAGTAGCGTAGACTCGCGGTATTCCATACATTATGGTACGACTCACAGGTAATGAAATTCGCAGATGTATTAAAGACCTAATGTGTTTTGCACATTGCGGCACCCTTCACAGACAACGCAAACCTATGGTGTTCATCACCTAAGTGTTCTAACCACAGGGACTCGTACTATCCCGTGGTGTTCCTCATATAGCGGATACTAATCATAGGCAAGCCGGAACCATAGGTTCCTTCATCCCATGGTGTCGCTAATATAGTGCTACTAATCACAAACCTATTTGGTACCCAACATAGTGGTACTACGCGCAAGCAAAGGCGACCCATGGTGTTTCCCTGGTGGTGGTACTAATCACAAATAGTTTCATGATTCTAATTTAATCATCTCTTGGGTGCCCCTTTTAGTCACCTCTTACGACAGGCAGAGGATACCATGGGTGTATTCTTCGTCTGGGTTTCCCACCCACAGGGGTAGAAACAGAAACAAATCCGTAATGTAATGATGATAAGAAATGTTCAACCCGAAGTTGAAGAGGGTATTGCGTACTGCTATCCAGGGATACGAGTGGGTCAACTTGCAGAACATGTGAACAGTGATAATATTAAAGAAAATCCTGATGCCTTGATTGTTCATATTGGCACAAATGATCTTTACAATTTGTCAACACCCAATGGCCGAGACTGATAGACTTATTACTGCAATAAAAAGGAGGTTTCCAGTGGCAAAGCTTTGTCTCAGTGGCATTTTATATTGGCACGATGTTGATTTTTGTTATATAGATGCTGTAAACTCCACTACTGACTGTATAATGCCGTAATGGAGATGTCCTTTTTGTCGATGATAATAGTTGGCTTAGAAGCTGTGACTTTGGAAACGATGGGCTACACCTTAACAGAAAACGAATCTCTAAGTTTGGTAAACTTTTCAATAGAATATCTAGAACCGGGTGAGTTGGCCGTGCGGTTAGGGGGCTGTGAGCTTGCATCCGGGAGATAATGGGTTTGAATCCCACTATCGGCAGCCCCGAAGATGGTTTTCCGTGGTTTCCCATTTTCACACCAGGTAAATGCTGGGGCTGTACCTTAATTAAAGCCACGGCCGCTTCCTTCCAACTCCTAAGCCTTTCCTATCCCATCGTCGCCATAAGACCTATCTGTGTCAGTGCGACGTAAAGCCACAGAAAAAAAAAAAAAAAAAAAAAAAAATCTAGAAGAATGCTCTCAGGAAAGTAATTAAGAAAATGAAGGGGTTGCAAATCCTTATGGCCAAAACTTAAGTGATACAGTAAATGATTTAGAAAGTATAACCTATAGCAGGAATGAAATACAACATGCAGATAGGGAATCAGTTCACAGAGGTCAGATACACAATCTTAAGAAAGCACCAATGACATAAAAAAAAAGTTTGTTGAACACTATAGAGGATACTATCAAAATGTAAATGGACTTCTAAGCAAACTAAATGAACTTAGAATTTCTTCATGTTTAGCTGACTATGACTTCATGATATTAACCGAAACAAACTTAAATGATGAAATTAGTTATGAGGATCTCTGACTCAAGACATATTCAGTTTTCAGATGTGATAGGTCTCCTTTAATGAGTATGAAGGTATCCCATGGGGGTGTAATGATCTCTATTAGCAAGAGGTTTTAACCTACTCTGATACCATGCATTAGCACAGTTGAACAGTTGTTTGTGTCCCTGATCTTTAACACCACAAATTTAATCATTGGTGCTGTATACATTCCACCCAGGTCTCCTATCCAAAAATATTTCGACCATTACACTCCTGTTGAAAAAATTATGACAAATCTTGACAACCATTTATTGCTCCTTGTTAATGACTACAATCTACCACATCTTAATTGAATAATAAATGAAGAAACATTTTCTGGCCTTGTGTCAGTAGGTAACCACACGGTGCAGTCCAGTTTAGTTATTGGCGCATTTTATCTCTGTTTAAATCAGTTTAATGATATCCCAAATTTTCTGAATCACTTTCTTGATTTGGTTTTCAGTAACTCCAGTTCCACTGAAGTAAAATCTAGTACTTAAAGTATTGTCCCCCTTGATAGACACCACACAGCATTTGAGATTTCTTTACCTATAAATGGGCTATACAATTCCTTACCTGTTGATAGTTTTTGTTTTGACTTTCTAAATGGTGACTATAATGGATAAATTATTACCTGTCACAGTTCGGCTGGAAGGTGATGTTTCAGAATGTATCACTTGATAAAGCAGTAGAAACCTTCTATTCAGTACTACATTATGGCATGGAATTTTACATCCCTATACAGAATTTTAAGACTCCCAAATTCCCAAAGTGGTATAATTATAAATCAAAGTCACTGATTATTGAAAAGAAGAAAGCACACAAGTTTGACAAAATAAGAAAATTAAGAAATGAATGCAAGACTGATTCCAAATCTTACTATACAAACTAAGTCTCCAACTGTGAATAAAATATCAGTTCCAATCTACAGAAATTCTGGCAATATCTAAGTTCTAGAAGGTCATGCAGTAATTTTCCTTCAACAGTGCATCTAAATGAAGTTACAGCAGATACTGGAAAAAACAATGTCAATCTTTTTGCAAAACACTTTTCATCTGTTTATTCTTCTTATCAGAATAGTAATAGTATGGTATATGATTATCCTTTTTCTGTCAATCCGTCAGTTATCAACATTAGTAAAGCAGAAATTTACAACAAACTGATATCTCTGAAATTAAAGAAAACTGTTGGTCTTGACGGTGTTTCAACTTACCTGCTCAAGTACTGCTCATTTATTTTATGCGAAGGACACTTTTATCTGTTCAACTTATCATTAAACCAAGGTGTTTTCCCAGAGGAATGGAAGAAAGGATTTGTTAGTCCAGTTTTCAAAAAAGGTGATAAAACTGACACAAAACAATATAGACCAGTTTCTATTTCTTCTCATATTTCCAAAATGTTTGACTCAATAATTCTTGACAAGATCACACCTCTCTTTAGGAACATCATTACTGATGAGCAACATGGATTCTTTTCAGGACGGTCAACCTGCAACAATCTTTTATTCTATCAGTTCCTCTTGGATGCAATAGAGAACCATTCTCAGGTGAATTGCATTTATACAGACTTCTCAAAAGCTTTTGACACTGTTGACCATGATATCTTACTGCAAAAACTAACAGATTATGGAATTAATGGGCCTTTCCTCTCCTGGTTTGAACTGAATCTCAAAAATCACCTACAGATTGTTAAAATAAGGAATAATATTTTTCTGCGCCTATTATTGTTACTAGTGGAGTTGCACCCTTACTCTCTACATAAATGACATTAAAAATATACTTAAGAATTCTGAACTGAATTTTGTATGCTGACGATGCAAAATTTTTTATGCAAATTAATTATCCACTTGATTGTTTAAAACTTCAAGAAGATTTACATCATCTGGAAAAGTACTGTATTCAAAAGGGGTTGAAACTTAATCATGAAAAACGTAAAATAATATATTTTTTTAAAACAAGAAGACAATATCATTTCAGTACAAATTTAGTGATAACAACATTCTATCTCCTGTATCACAAGTTAACGACCTTGGTGTTTTATTCAGTTATAACTAGGGCTCGGATGTTTAAGACCTAAAAGTAGCTCAAATAAGCAAGCAAATATGACCTCAAAAGTGACGAAATATGACGTAAAAATTACAATATATGACCCAAAAACGATTAATCAAAATACGGCAATTCCTTTGATACATTCTTTATTCTTTATTCTTACTTTCATATTAATTTTTGGAATATACATGTTTAGCAGTTATTCACAGTCTACTGTCCTTGATTCACTTATCAAACACTTGTGAATACATACATAAAAGTACTAAGTTTGCTAAAATTATCAGATCACACAACATTTTAAAAGTCCATGTGATTGTTGTACTGAAAGTTCAACACTTCTCACAATTTCAATACTTGCATGAATTTTTAAGCTAGCAGCTTCTAAACAAGTAATTGCACTCGATACAATTCCAAAATTCGACTTCAGACTTTCTGACAAACTGTTGGAAAACAATTCCTGCGCAATCTTGATAGAAGAGGCAGAGTATTCCACTTGTATTAACTGCATATTTAGCTGCCTCTGTGGATCCCAAGATAGCGGGTTCAAACCCGGCAGAGGTAGTCGGATTTTTGAAGGGCGGAAAAAAGTCCATTCGACACTCCATGTCGTACGATGTCGGCATGTAAAAGATCTCTGGTGATATATTTGGTATTTACCCGACAAAATTAATTAAATCTCAGCCATAGACGCCCAAGAGAGGTCCGGTTTACTCTGTCTGCCATTTAACGGACCTAGAGCAAAACGGAACGTCCAAATTGACGAGCAGACAGCCAGATGGCGTCAAATCGAAATGTCTGCACACGGTAGCTGAGGCCATATGATTATTATTATTATTATTATTATTATTATTATTATTATTATTATTATTATTAACTGCAGATTTGATACGAGAAGCAGTTTTGTGGATACTAGTTCGCATTTGATAAGATGAAGATTATTTTGCACAGCTACCGCTGTCGTCAAACTGCCAAAATATGGCGTTTCTACGAAAATAGCTCAAAATATGACATTATGAAAAAAATAGCCAAAATATGCATTTATATGACAAATAAAAATCACTCAATAGTGCAACAGTAAATATACTGACACTGATGGGAAAGACAGAAAAACTGGTTGACTTCATGATAGAAAAAGATATAGCCATACTTGGACTGTGCGAGACCAAGAAGAGGGGTACAGGGGAGATCCCTCTGAGAGAAGGATACAGGCTGTATTACAGCAGAGGACCTGAAGCAAAAAATGGAGTGGCCATCATACTTAGAAGAGAAATCCAAGAATATGTGGAATATACAAAGTACGTCAGCGATAGGATGATGATGATGATGATGATGAGACTCCAGTTTGAAAATGGCGTGAAAGATCTATTTCAGTTGTATGCCCCACAAACTGGTTACATAGATGAACATCTAGAGGACTTCTTAGAGGAAGTGGAGAGACAGATAGAAGATAAGGAAGTACTATTGATGGGAGATCTAAATGCACAAGTTGGAATGGAAAGTCAAGGAAAGGAAGATGTTGTAGGGCCCTTTGGATATGGAAATGTAAATCCAGAAGGCGAGTTGTTGGTGGATTTTTGCATGAGGAATCAAATGATTGTTGGAAACACCTGGTTTAGGAAGAACAGTCAGAAGATTACAAGGTATGGTTGGGGAGACAGACGAACAAAGACCATGATTGATTATATAATCATAGAGAAAGAACACCGGAAGAACCTTGTAGATGTAACAGCCATGCCTGAAGAAGCCTTTGGTGGAGATCATAGAGCTGTGATAGGAAAACTGAAAGTTGGAAAGATTGAAGAACCCCAATTAAGAAGAGAGAAAAGAATTAAAGTATGGAAGTTGAAGGAGAAAAGCATACAAGAAGAATTTCAAAGGGAAATAATACCCTTGGTACCCAGGACAGAGGTGGGGAATGCTGCAGAGGAATGGAAAAGATTTAAGGAAGCACTGGTTGGATGTGCAGAAAAGGTGTGTGGTAGAACATCAGGAAATGTGAAAGACAAAGAAACACACTGGTGGAATGATAAGGTAAAGATTAAAGTGAAGGAAAAGAAAATGGCATGGAAAGCGTGGAAAATATCTAAGACTGAAGAAAGTATAAGAAAATATGTGGAGGCAAAGAATTTGGCCAAGAAAGTAGTGGAGGAAGAAAAGAGGAAAAGCTGGGCCTTATTCACACAGAAATTGAGAGATGATACGCAGGGCAGCAAGATATTACTGTATGGAATCTTAAGAAACAAAAAGAGAGATCAAGTAAACACCAGATTTGTGAAGGATGAAGGTGGCATAATTTTAACAAAGCCAGAAGAAATAAATGGAGAGAGTATTTTCAGAAGCTGCTGAACATAAGAACGGATGACAGTCAATCAATGGATGACCAGGAAAGGCAATTAGTTGATGAAGAAATGGATAAAGAAATTACAATGAATGAAATTGAAATGGCAGTAAGAAAAATGAAGAATGGAAAAACTGCTGGAATAGATGAAATTTCAGTGGAGATAATAAAGGCAGCTGGAGCTGTAGGCCTGCAGTGGACATATCGGGTTCTCAGGAATGTCTGGGAGAATAAGGAGGTCCCTGAGGATTGGCAAAAAGGAATAAACATCCCAATTTTCAAGAAAGGTGATAAGAAAGTTTTGAAGAACTACAGGGGAATTACTCTAATATCCCATGTTGCTAAGATAATGGAAAGGATACTGGAAAGTAGAATAAGGTTGAGGGTTGAGAATCAGATACAGGAAAATCAGTTTGGTTTCAGAAGTGGAAGGTCAACAATAGAGCCCATTTTCATTATGAGACAACTAATGGAAAAGCATTGGGAGTACGGGAATGATATGGTGATGACATTCATTGACATTGAAAAGGCATATGACAGTGTCCCGAGGACGAAAGTTTGGGACAGTGTGGTGCAAAAAGGAATTGGACAGGGATTAATAAAAATGATCATGGCATTGTATAAGGAATGTTGTTGTTGCATGCTAACACAAGTTGGCAGGACAAGTTGGTTCAAAATAACTAGTGGGCTGAGACAGGGAAGTGTT
This sequence comes from Anabrus simplex, assembly GCF_040414725.1. Lineage (NCBI taxonomy): Eukaryota > Metazoa > Arthropoda > Insecta > Orthoptera > Tettigoniidae > Anabrus > Anabrus simplex. The sequence goes on from NC_090266.1 coordinate 255,387,872, forward strand.
CTCACCAATCCTGTTTACAATAGTAATGGATGACATCATGAGAACAGCAAAAGCAGCATATGTAGGAAGAGAAATGAACATGATATTTGCAGATGATATTGTGATTTGGGGAGAAGACGACAGGAAGGTTCCAAGAACAGTTGAATGTGGTGAATGGGAAGATCGAAGAATGTGGATTGAAAATAAGTGTAGAAAAGAGTAAAACTCTTGTTATGACTAGAGGGGAGAAAGAAGGGAAAGGTCAGATTAGACTTGCAGACAAGCCCCTGGAAGTAGTGGAAACGTTTAAATACCTGGGTGAGTGAATTAATGGAAAATGCTCAACTGGATGCTGAGATTAGTAAAAGGATTCAAGATGGAAGTTGTTTCTATCATAGAGTAAGAAACATGTTATGGGACAAAGATGTGCCAACGGAAGCAAAGGATACTATGTACAAGATGTATTACGTACCCATAACAACTTACGGAGCAGAAACTTGGACAATGACAAAGAAGGATGAGAGTCGAATACAGGCAGCCGAAATGAAGTTCTTGAGGAGTATGATACAGAAGAGTAGAAGAGACAAAATAAGGAATGAGAAAATCCGGGAAGAAATTGGAGAGGAAAAAATGAATGATAGAAGAGAGAAGAGCCGACTAAGATGGTTTGGGCACATAAAGCGAATGAACGACGAAAGAATGCCAAAAAAAGGTGATGGAAATGCAAATCCAAGGAAGGAGGGGTCGTGGATGACCACGATTGAGATGGAAGGATACCATCCAACACAGCATTATAGAAAGAAACCTGGACTGGGACACAGTGTTGGAGGAGGAGTGGTGGAAAGACCGAATAAAGTGGAGAGGAACCATATTTGCCCCTACCCGGCTACAGCTGGATAAAGGGAAATGATGATGATGATGATGATGATGATGATGAGTGACTATAATCATCTGATTTGCACCAAAATACAATTAGCCAAGAAAATAGAAACAAAGAAAAAATATGACTTTTCCTAAACATCCGAGCCCTAGTTATAACCTATCATTTAATGAACATATTGAAAATATTTGTAAGAAATCATTACAAAGACTGGGTTGCATTACTAGATATTCCAGAGAATTTTCCAACTTAGCTACCTATCGATTGCTGTATGTTTCTATGGTATGCCCTCTACTTGAATACTGTAACCTGTATGGAACCCTTCTCATTTGACTTCTATCCATAGATTAGATTCAGTACAACATAAATTTCTTTGATTATATTCATTTAGAGCAGGATTCTCACATGAAAATATTGATTATACAGCCCTACAACAGTCTTTAAATATGCATAGTCTGTCACAACGCCGTGAATTCCTGGATACATTTTCATTTTTAAATTGCTTCACTCCTTGGTGAATTGCCCACAACTCCTTGAAAAAATTAACTTACATGTACCAGACAGACGCACGAGGTTTAAAATACATTATCTACAAATTATCATAGAACTAACTATGCATTCAATGAGCCAATTGAACGAATGTCAAGATTTCTAAACAAAGTGGATATTGATATATTTAACTACTCATTGTCAAAATTTAGAAATCACTTACACAATCTCCGGGAGTGACCATTACCGTATTTACATGAATAATCCCTGCATATTTTTTAAAAAATTTGAGGCACGAAATTGGGGTGCGGTTTTATTTGTGTCAAGCTTGGCAACACGCTCCTGACTCACCTAGTTTTCGATATTGAGTGTACAGTTATACCGCAGATGGAAGAAAACTGTCCCCATGTGTCATATTTAAATGGAAAACAATGCAGACTTTTAATTCTAAACTGCATTTACATTAAAAAGAATAGTATTTCAGAAAGTAATTTAAATTCAAAATTTCTCCACATCATGATAGAACGCACCTTCCGGAACATGCAGCAGTAGCTTTCCGCACTTTCACTCACTCCACTCATCTATAGTGTGTTTCATAGTTGAAGTTCGAGTGAAATCATAATTCTTTTGTATTCATCGTTTTAAGGAATGCCACAATATCATGTAGCAAGCAGTGTGCAGAGAAACAGAATCCGCGAAAACTGGCGATGCCGACAGTTGGCGAAAAAGCATGGCTCATAATTATAATCAATTCGTACGCACCGAGCAATACTGTCAATAAGCAAATTATCACAAAAATAATTTATTATATTATCACCACCAATTCAATACAAGCCACGTGCTAGGTGGATGAAATCTACATAATACTATGTACACTTCTCAGGGACATGTTTTGCCCCCTGTTAAGGGCATCATCAGCTTATAGGTAACCTTAAGGTCAAATGTCTGAAACATTATCTATTCATACAAGGATTACAATGAAAAATACGTTACACATTAACCCCTCAGCGTCGCAGCCATTTAAACAGCTTCCTACCCCGCGGCCGGATGAGATTGCAACTACGCGCGACTGAAATACATTGATTCACTTACAACGTTACTACAAGTATAAGAGTAGCCCGATATTCACGAAATTTGGAATTCCTTATGACAGAACTAAGTACGTGCAGATAATTACATAATTTTTTCACATTTCCTTAGTAATTTAGTTCCGTGTGATAGAGTTCTAAGCACTCTTCGAGACGGGGACCCATGTCACACTTCTGGCAGCAGTACACTGATGTCTTCTTTTAGTCATGTTTTTAACACACGATACGTCTCTGAGGTTTGGATTTCTCACTCTTCGGTACTAATTTCCTGATAAAATGTCTTTTCTGCAACCTTGGAACTGTATTATCTGATGCGCGCCGGCCTTGAATATTTCTTTCCCCGCCCGAGCGAGCATATTTTGTAAACAAACCTTTCACCAGCTGCTCCAATAAGGTACCCCTAATTGCTCAATATTTGTCTCTGTGACATGTGTGAATATTATTAGAGAATTTAGGAATCATAATTCACTGTTGAAAACTTCCCTTTGACCTGTATAATTATCTATAGTCTCCTACACGAAATTTCCAAGTACTGTTTCCTCCTAATCATCGCTCTCATCATTTACCACTGCTATATCATCTATTTCATTATCACTGATGCTTATACTGTCACTACTACTTCCGACTAAACGTTCATCTGAATTATACAATATTCCAAGCACGTTACTGTCAGTCAAACCATGGCTGAGCGCGGCGCGCCACACGGACTGATAAAGCTGCAGCGAGACCGAAAGCAGCAGGACGAAACTGAATGAGGGGAATAACACTTACTGTATGCGAAACAAACCAACTCGATACATATTTCAGATGAAAGGTCGAGACATAGTCTTTCAAGCGAGATATATACCATGAACAACTGGCTCTCGTATCGTATGACAGAAAGCAGCACTTGCTGATGCCTACACAGAGCGCTCGTGGAGAGTTACGAAAATATTACGAGCTGAGAAATAAAGACAAATGTAATAAATAAACCGCACTCGCAATGTACAAATAGAGCAAAAAATATCACGCGAAAAGACAAACTTCTCAGATCATCATTTCTTTATTTTCTTCTGTGGGAAAGAATGAAGCAAACAGACTTTAAAAAAAAAAAAAAAAACAGAAATTAGTGCTCAGGCTTACTTGACAAATAATTAACCTTGCAAAAACAACTACATTATAACGATTTTCAATTCTTATTTACAACATTGATAAACCTAAAAATGTCTTCTTGGAAACAAAACAATTTGCATATCAATAACTACAAAACTCTTCGCGCTATAGCCGTAAATGTGAAACCATGTATGGGTCTATACGACGTATAGAGGTCGGCGGCTACGGAAGAAAAGAGGGTCTATACCACGTATAGGGGTCGGCGCTGAGGGGTTAAAAAACATCTTAAAGTTAACATGCTACAATTATAATATAAACAAATGCCACATTACACACTATGAGTATTGAGAACTGATGGTGCCTATACCCGTGAAAATTAGAAATGAAAATGAAAACTAAAAAATTTTAAAATTAAAATTAAAAATTTTGCAGATCATTGGGATAGTAACAGTCTTGAGTAAAGAGTGTAATCTTCTTTGGGTACATTAATCCCAAATGCTCTGTACCTGAACTTGATAAAAACAATGTCAATTAATTATAAACAACAGTTGAGTATTTAAGAACACATTAGAAAAGACTGAGTGTTGTTATTAAAATGCTGTAATTTAAAAAAATGATTGTATGTTTTCTGTCACGTAAAGCGGTGTCACAATTCCAAGTTTAGGCTGCTGCTTAATTGCTGAACTGTGTCCTTGATGTTACGAACAGTCGTGTGTGAATAGTCACTCTTGTAGATGTGATTATTAGCCTTTGAGGGGGATAATGTCTGTGATGAATTATAAGAGAAATTAAAATTAGTATTTTGAAGCACGCGTATTGACAAGAAACTTCAAGTAATTAATATGTCAATTGAGAAGTAACTTACTTGTCTCTTGCAATACTGCAGTTTTCCTTTTTTTTTATGCCGAGCCCAACGGCCTGGTGGTACTGAACTGTGTTGCAATGCAGATGGGAACGGAAGACTTCCTCCACTTGTCGTAGGGAAGCTTGATAAGCCACAATGTTTTACGGGCGTCGGGCACTTTCCGTGCAACTACAAGGCATCTAAAACTGCAACCAGTATAGTAAACCAAAAAATTAAAGCACTTGCAAGGAGAAAGGGAGCCAGCATAATTTGTTCTCATACTTGAGTGTTTTTTTTCTTATCCCCTTGCGTAAGGTCATGTTTGCCACTGATTTATCTAAGTGCATTATTTGAATAATGTAAATGCACCTTGTTGGATAAATTTCGGAAATAGGGTTTTTTTTTTCAGGGCATTTGAAAGGTTTAAACAGTGAATCAAGGTGAGCATGTATTAATGGGTCTTAGAATACTCTGTTACGCGGCAAGGGTTGGCATTACAAGAGGACTTGAGAAGTGCCATGGAGAGAAATCGTACAAAGAGAAACACTGTACTATAGTGCAATGCAAACGGAAGTGAGAGAGAGATATCCTAGAGGCTTAATCCACTTATAAATTTGTCCCAACCTCATTTATTCATGAAACTTCCTTTTTATTATATATAAGACTGGTGTCTGGACGTAACGCGCGAGCGAAGTCCATCAAATACGAAGAAGAAGAAGCAAGAGACTTCCTACTTCATCCCATCGTCACAGGAAAGTTCTATAAAACACGATGTTTCAAGGGCATCGGATACTTTCCATGCAAGTATAAGGCATATAAAATGCATACAGTACAATAATCCAATGAATAAAGCACTTGCACAGGAGAGCCAGCATAGATTTCTCCTCGCCTTTGAATAATTCTTTTTCTTTCGTTGCATGAGGTAATGTTTGCCAGTGTAAATGCACCTTGCTAAATACATTTTGGAAATAGTTTTTTCATGGCATTTGAAAGTTTTAAACTGTGAATCAATATTAATTGCTTGCAGTAATGGGTATTAGAATATTTTGTGACGCGGTGAGGGTTGGCACAAGTTGGGGTTAATTCGAAATCACATAATTTGAAGTCCGATTTCTGCATTACAAAGACTTTGAATTAACAAGGTTTTACTGTATCGCAAAACTAACTCCGAATGAGCCAGTGTGTCTGTTTCAAGTGTTTGCATTACACAAAAAGAATTAATCACCACCGGTCGTGTTACTACCCAAGTAAAAAGAGACCACATGTGAGAAGTGTTTTAGACGTGGAGTGCGACAAATTTGTAAGTAATTTAGGAGAGGATTCTAGTGATGCAAGAGACAACGAATCTTCCGATAGGTACACAATGAATCGAGCCTATTGCAATTTCAGATTAATGAAATATCTGTCACGTGAGTAGACCTACTTGCTAATTTTCATGGCAAATATATTTCATAGCAGTGATAATGTATTTTTATCATCTTAGCCATAGGAGCTATATCCGTAAATTTACACAGTGATACTGAATGTTTGTTTGTGCCTAAGTTACTCTTTCAATGGAAGGAATTTTAGTTCATTACATTTTTTAAATGAGCCTTCCTAAAATTAGAATGCAAGGATTATTCGGCGGCGGGGATTATTCGCGTACTTCTACTATAACCTGGTACATATTTGTACATATTTTTCTTCTTATACTCCACTGAACTTTCTTTTTAGTGTGTTTTGTTTTGTTTATTTTTCTCTATTGCGTGTCAAATTATAATACCGTTAATAAAATATTATTATTATTATTATTATTATTATTATTATTATTATTATTATTATTATTATTATTATTATTATTATTATTATTAACCACTTTTACAGCTTTCAGAGATGCTGAGGTGCTGGGATTTTGCCCCCCAGGTGTACTTTTATGTGCCAATAAATCAACTGACATGAGGCTGATGATAGTGGCACCAGTGTACAAGGCAAAGAGTGACAAACATAAAGTGGATAATTACAGGCCAATCAACTTGACATTTGTTTGTAAGCTCTGGGAGAACATTCTTTCTAATTATACCAGACACATTTGCAAAATTACTTACTGGTTTGATACAAGGCAGTTTGGGTTTGGGAAAGGTTACTCCAATGAAGCTCAGCTTATATGATTCCAACAAGGTACTGCAGATATTTTAGATTCAGAAGGTCAAATGGACTGTATCTCACTTTCAAATACTACAGGACTGAGCAAGGATCAAATCTGTCAAGTTGGACTCAGAAGGCCGGCACTCTACCATCCAAGCTACTCAGACTAGCTAAAAAGTAATTTAAGCAGGACATGATCTCCCAGGTTAGTAAGGAATGAAAAATTAACCATAAAAATGACTCAAGTAGTAAATTCTCCACGCTCTTCCCATCTATAAGTTCGAACACTGACAATGACTGAACTAATGATTGTTACATACACTAGAATATTTGCTCATTATTATAATTATTAAAGACAAAAAGGAATTGTGTTCTGTGCCGAATTCAAATGATAATTTAATGTCTTAACTTTAACAGTCGATGCTGGGGCTGTACGTTAATTATGGCCCTGGCCACTACCTTTCCAATCCTAGCCCTTTCCCATCCTTCTGTTGCCGAAAACCTTTGATGTGCTAGTGCGATGTTAAAACTACTAGCTATTAACAGTCAATGCTTTACTCATCATTCTCGAGTTATGAAAACAGTATTAAATACTCTGTAATTATGCAGTGAATAATTGTAAAATTCATCCCATTATTTCTTCTGAGGTACTATTATCATCATTAACCCTATGAATTATACACACATGCATCGATTTTGGTTCGTTATTATATAGGATATTAGCTAAATTTCTATGAGCTAAGGGGGGTCGAGTTTCACTCAAATATAGAGTGAACTCTTCAGAAGTGAATCTCTTAGTCTGACCGCATGTTGAAGGGCTGATAAAGATATTGATTTCCATAGGGAACCTGAAATTGTTGAACGGCTGCCAAGTAGCCTATGTGGTCATTTTCTGACTTCTTTTAAACAAAGCAGAGGATATAAACCCCCGTACACTTGACCGCCCTTGTGATGGTAAGACAACACCCTGTCACTAATGACCGGTTTGGGACATAAATCTGTATGGTATTTCTATGCAGGACGACAGTGTGCATTCGAAGACAAAAAAAGTTTGTCGTGTAAGTTATTACTGTACTCACATGGTGACGTATTGTATATTTACAAGCAAGGGCTTCTCAGGTTTAGAGTTCACAGGGAAAATGAACACACGCTTCCTGGAATTGTTTTGCTTTATCGTCTATACATCATTTTCACATCAGATTCTCGATAATGTTATTCTTTAAATGTAATCATTATTGTACTGCCAAGTGGAAAAAAACAGCTGATAAGGGCAGCCTTAAGATCTGGTGTTGAAAACATTATTAATGTGATACTTTTCATTTAATATAAAAATTATTCTATTTTGCTCTTCTTTTTTTTTTCTGTCGAAGTTGGCAAGAGAGAGGTGTGTGAAAAAGTATTGTGATTCTCTGACATAAGAGTCCACCAGCTGTCACTGCAATATATTCATATTTCTTTCCAAAAAGGATACATCTGTTCTGCTAATTTATAGATAGGTTTCATGGACTTACTCAGCTCTTCACATTTAGCCATCAACTGGTACATTGACTGAAACCAAGAGACAATACATCTTATTAAACACTTGTGCAGTTGGAATTAAGAATAGGAAACAATTATTAAGAACAGGCAGGAGGAGGTCATAAAACTCTTGACAAGCCACATTTATGTAGAACATATTGTAATACAAGTATACTACTACTATGCTTCTCATTTACAAATTTATTGTCTCAGTTTCCTATTTTTATGATAATTAATTTATGTTTCATTTGTTTTTTCTTTGAGTAATATTTTAAATGTTATTACATGTTTCCTCCATCATTTTATTAATAACAGATCGTAAACCAATTCTATATGTATCAAATATTTCTAACATCAGTGATAGTAAGAGCAGTAATAAGAATACGTAGTTCAAAAGAATGTCTAATTCACTGATGATGATGATGCTTGTTGTTTAAAGGGGCCAAACATCTAGGTCATCGGCCCCTAATGGTACGAAATGAGACGAAATGGAATGACAAATTAAAAGTCCAAAATCCTCCACTGACCAGAATTCAAAACATGAGGACGAGGAATGAATGGATGGATATGAATTTGAAACAATCAGTGGATCCGACCTGCAATGTCTCGCATTCACAGACACTGACCTGAAACAACAGTATTAGTGACCAAAGGACTGCGTCTATAGCACAAAACTGAATCAATGATGCTTTTAGTCCAAAGGGGTCCAAAATCCAAGTCATCAGCCCGTCATAATAATACTTATTGCTAGGAAAGTAGAACCATGGTATTTGTCATGTTGCGGTACTAATCAAAAGTAGCGTAGACTCGTGGCATTTCACACAGTATGGTACTACTCACAGGTAATGAAATTCATACAAGGAACACAGGCCTATGGTGTTTCGCAGATTGCAGCGCCATTTACAGGCAACGCAAACCTATGGTGTTCATCACATACGTGTACTAACCACAGGGACCCGCACGATCCCATGGTGTTCCTCATATAGTGGGTACTAATCATAGGCAAGCCAGAACAAGGGTGTCGCTCACCCATGGTGTTGCTCCTAAAGTGGTACTAATCCCAGGTACTGTAGAAGCCGGAAACGCACTCTGTTGCTACTAATCACAAACCTATTTGGTACCTAACATACTGCTCTACTGCAGGCAAGTAAAAGTGACCCATGATGTTGCCCGCATGGTGGTACTAATCACAAGTAGTTTCATGGTTCTAATACAATCATCAACCCCTGCGGGTGGGGGACGCACATGTAGAATACACCCGCAGTATCCCCTGCCTGTCGTAAGAGGCGACTAACAGGGGCCCTAGGGGCTCTCAACTTGGGAGTGTGGATTGGCGACCACGGGGCCCTTAGCTGAGTCTTGGCATTGCTTCCACTTACTTGTGCCAGGCTCCTCACTTTCGTCTATCCTATCCGACCTCCCTTGGTCAACTCTTGTTCTTTTTCGACCCCGACGGTATTAGAGCATTCAAGGCCTAGGGAGTCTCTCATTTTCACGCCCTTCATGGCCCTAGCCTTTCTTCATCTGTCACTTCATTTTTCGAAGTGACGGTTCCCTTCCTTCTTCTTCTTTTCTCTCTCTTTCTCCCCTGTGGGTGGGGGACGCAGACGAATAATACACCCATGGTATTCCCTGCCTGTCGTGAGAGGCGACTAAAAGGGGCAACAAAGGGAAGATTGAATTAGAACCATGAAACTACTTTTGATTCGTACCAACACGAGGGGAACACCATGGGTTGCCTGTACTTGCGAGTAGTACCACTAAGTTCGGTACACAATAGGTTTGTGATTAGTAGCAACAGAGAGGGGTTCACTGTGGTTTTCCAGTACCCGTGCGTCGTACCCATGTGAGCAACACCGCGGGTCTGGGCGTTGCCTGTGAGTTGTACCACTATATGAGCGACACCGTGGGTCTTCGTTGCCTGTGATTGGTACCCACTATGTGAGGAACACCACAGGATGTGTGGTTAGTACACCTAAGTGAGGAACCTCATCGGTTTGCGTTGGCTACGAGAGGCGCCATTGTGTGAGAAACACCATAGGTTTGCGTTACCTATACGAAGTACAATACTTGTGAGTAGTACCATCTTGTGTGGAACACCGTGAGTCTTTGCTCCTTTTGATTAGTACCCCGACATGACAAATACCATGGTTCTACTTTACTCGCGACGTGTACCATTCTGTGGGGCCTTAGACGTAGATTTTGCACCCCTTTAGACATCAAGCATCATTGTGCTTTATATGTGGTCTCTTGGTCAGCAATACTATTGTTTACGATCTTTTTTTCAATCTGATCCACTGTTTTTCTGTTTCTTTGTTTGGTTGTTTTTTTGTTTTCTGTCCAGTTCATGTCCATCCCAATCATTCTTCATGACATTTGTTAATTTTATTTTGATCAGTGGATGAATTTGACTTTTTTTTTTTTCATTTCGTACCATAGGGGCCGATGACCTAGATGTTAGGCCTCTCTAAACAACAAGCATCATCATCATCATCATCTTTTGGTCACCCCTTTTAGTCGCCTCTTACGACAGGCAGGGGATACCGTGGGTGTATTCTTCGTCTGCATCCCCCACTCACAGGGGGGTGTAATTCACTTAAGAAGACCTTAAAGAAGGGTAAATATGCACAAATACTAAGGTAAAAAAATTCACATGAAATATACTAACTAGCTGATTGATTTAGCTTCCTTGAATTATACAGGGATTCTTCATTTCATCTCTCCCCTCCCAAAACCTAAAACGTGACCTTTCTCAGGTCAAAGAAGCTTTTCTAAATGTTCATGATATCTGGAGGCAACTTTGCTGTCTAAAATTACTGGATTACTATCATTTAAGAAGAAGTAATAAGAAACAGTTTTTCTTTCTGATAAGTTATATCCAATTTTATAAAAATAATGTTATTTTGCTTTAAATCTCAGTAACTACTTTTACGGTTTTCGGAGACGCTGAAGTGCTGGAATTTAGACCCGCAGGAGTTTTTTTCGTGCCAGTAAATCTACCAACACGAAGCAGGCGTATTTGAGCACCTTCAAATACCACCGGACTGAGCCAGGATCAAACCTGCCAAGTTGGGGTCAGAAAGCCAGCGCCTCAACTGTCTGAGCCACTCAGCCCAGCTATTAAACTTTAGAGGAGATACAGTATAACAAGAAATGGGAACATGGGACAAATGGTCAATGGATAATTAGTGAGAGTAAACACACAAAAGAGAGAACCAGACTGGTGGGAAGAGAGGAGAAATTGAACAGGCTAATATTCCAAGCATGATGATGATGATGATGATGATGATGATTCATGGGCAAACTAGATGAATGAGATAGTCTTAACCACATGACCACAAAGAGGATCACAATTCAAAATATATTAAAAAACGACTGCTCCAATAGAAACCGACAACTCATCTCACAGGATTCAACCACAAAGATTCACCATCATCCAACAAGGCCATTTTTAAATGTTTTAAATTTATAATCTGCTTTACGTTCCACCTGCACAGATAGGTCTTATGGTGACGATGGGATGGGAAAGGCCCAGGAATGGGAAGGAAGCGGCCGTGGCCTTAATTAAGGTACAATCCCAGCATATGTCTGGTACAAAAATGGGAAACCACAGAAAACCATCTTCAGGACTGCTGACAGTGGAGTTCAAACCCACTATCTCCCAGATGCAAGGTCACAGCTGTGTGCCCCTAATCGCACAGCCAACTCGCCCGGTAGCACGGCCTAACATTGAAATTAATTACATAAGACTTATATCCTCCAGACATAAGATGGAGAAATTCCAACTCTCAACTAAAGGTGTACATCAGCATTGCACAAATGACCTATTGAGACCAGCCCAGGCCTTCACTGGCTTCACAGAAATGCAGACAAATTATGTATTAAGTGCATGTCACAGTCAAGTGAAAGAGTGAACACACTCAGCACAGAACAAGAGCAGTGACAATCGATTGTGATTACTAGGGAGCAGATTTTTATGTGTAATTACATATTTTTTTGCGCATGTCTCAATGCAATTTACAAAGTATATGAATCCTATTATTCATCCCCAAGTATAAAAACCTAATGTTATTTCACATAAAAACACATATTTTCACAATGTTTTAAATGTAAATACACATTTCAAGAAAATCCATAATAAGCTCATAAATTGACAGTACTTGTTACTCAATAAAATTTAAAATGCTTCTGTGTTATAAAATGATGCTTACATTCTCATTTTATGATTACAGTATTATTTTTAGGTGTATCTAAGGGTGTAAACATGTTGGAGTTGTTCACCTCGCCGCACATCTCGCCATGTGGCCTTAATAGAACAAACCAACAGTAGTAAATTGCTCGCATTTATTTTGTTCTGTTTACTCATGCATACAATTAAGGAAAAATGAAACGAGAAATTGAGTGAAAATGTAAATTAAATGTAATATAATTTAATTATCAGTTGTAATGATATAATAGAATAATTAATGATTACATATTTGGTCTCAGTGGTAATGCCAAACACAGAAACTTTTAAATACCTGTTAAAAGTACTGTATATTTAGAACTTCATGAAAATTGCACCTGATTATTGTAACTTTCACTTAACAGGAAATAATAAATTATTGAACTGAAACATTTGAACTCTGACATCACTCTGGAGGATGGGATCTCTGTGAATGTCACTTGATTATTCTCTCTGTCAATTACTGTATTATGGAGAAATCAAATAGCTTTAACCATAGTGTCTGCAGTTCCAGAATGTTTCCATTGCTTTGTGCAATATTCTCATTTCGCGGATAGAATTCCGAAGTTGCATACATACATACATACATACATACATACATACATACATTATCATTAAAGACTGTTATACCTTTCAGCGTTAAGTCTGCAAGCCACTGTGAATTTACTAAACGTTGCCATAATCCTCTATTTGCAACTAATGCTGTGGTTTCATTTAGTTCTATACCTCTTATCTTTAAATCGTTAGAAACTGAGTCTAACCATCATCGTCTTGGTCTCCCTCTACTTCTCTTACCCTCCATAACAGAGTCCATTGTTCTCCTAGGTAAGCTATCCTCCTCCATTCGCCTCACATGACCCCACCACCGAAGCCGGTTTATGCGTACAGCTTCATCCATCGAGTTCATAGTACCACTATGTTAGCTACACAATAGGTTTGTAATTAGTAGCAACAGAGTGTGAATCAGGATGGTATTTACAGTATCCATAATTAGTGCCACTACATGCAGAACACCAGGGCTTACGTTGCCTGTAATTAGTACCATTATGTGAGAAATACCACGGGTCTGGGCGTTGCCTGTGATTAGTACCACCATATGAGTGACATAGTGGGTCTGCGTTGCCTATGATTAGTACCCACTATGTGAGGAACACCACGGGATAGTACGAGTTCCTGTGATTAGTACACCTATGTGAGGAACACCATAAGTTTGCGTTGCCTGTAAGTGGTGCCATAACGTAAGAAACACCATACGTCTGTGTTATATGTGTGTATTACATTCCCTGTAAGTAGTACCATAATGGGTGGAATACATTAATGCTTAGCCCTGCCCACCTTACAAGGCATTATGAACAAAGTGGTTGAAGAGAGTTATGGTGATCTGTGGTATTTGGTGCTGAATGCCACTTCTGCCTGGTTATAAGCGATGGATGTATGTGTCTGACATAGATCTGAAGAGAGGCAGCTGGTACCATATATCCAAATCAGAAATACCAGGCCCTTCTTAGGCATTATGCTATGGTGTCGTACAGTAGGCAGAGATGTCCTGTTGTACCCTGACAGCCACAGCATATATGCAGCAAATCATCAAATTTTTTCTGCTTCCCTTCGTACATGACCACAGGGACCTTCTGACCCAGTAGTATAAAGCTGCACACATAGCACAATGTGCTCTAGAGATTGTTCATCCACTGCAGTGGCCTGCGCAATCTCCAGATCCCTCCTTAATTAAGCAGGTGTGGGACTGGCTGAGATGTCACCTGTCTCCTAGCTCTGGCAACATATCTCGATCAATTGGCTGTGCAACTGGAACGGGCATGGGATGCTGTACCTCAGTACTATGTTCAGAATCTCTATGGCACTATGCACGCCAGAATTCATGCACATACAGCAGTAGTACATGGTGGTTTACCAACTGACAAGCTGAGAAGGTTTTTCATTTAAGTGCTGTGCGAGTGGATCATGCACATGTGGAATAAGGTGCCAGCAGAGGTCATAGTTAAAAGTTTTCTTAGAAATTGAATTGCAAATGCTCTGGACGAAAGTGAAGGCAATGCCCACGGAATGAGGAATCTGATGATCTATGCGTAGCTGGTACAATCAATCCACAGGAGAGCAGTTCCAAAATTGATAGTAGTTATGGTGAATACTGGTAGGCGAGTCATAGTTTATAGGTTTGTTTAAAAGAACCATGTTAATATTCAATAATCAATGTGAGGTATATGTATCTTTAAATATAATATTATTCATACATAATGATGAGTGCTGGTAGCAGACCAAATATATTTCTTTACCTCTGCAGTAAAACGGAAGTAGAAATGACAGGGAGTGTATTCCGCTACAAATGGAAACATATAAACTTTAACAGTTTTAACATCCAATAACATATCAAGAAACATAATAAAATGCAATCTTCTATGCAAAATTTTCAGGCTTTATTGCTTTTTTTTTCAAAAGTAATTTAATTCTAAACAAGTCTGATTCACTAGCTTTCTGCATATACCTCACGCCCCGAGATTTAAGTTTACTGCGCGAGCTGGCTGTGCGGTTAGGGGCGCGCAGCTGTGAGCTCGCATTCGGGAGATAGTGGGTTCGAATTCCACTATCGGCAGCCCTGAAGATGGTTTTTCGTGGTTTCCCATTTTCACACCAGGCAAATGCTGGGGCTGTACCTTAATTAAGGCTACAGCCGCTCCCTTCCCATTCCTAGGGCTTTCCTGTCCCATCATCGTCGTAAGACCTATCTGTGTCGGTGCAACGTAAAGCAAATAGCAAAAAAAAAAAAAAAAATTAAGTTTCTTACAAAATTGTACAAAAAACTATTTTAATCCTCCTAGTCGATACTATATATTTTTTACGTCCAATTAAGACGAAAGTTCACATATAAACAGACAGGTTTCGACCCAGCATTGGGTCATCCTCAGTAAGACCTGTATGATGTATTAAACTTGATCTAAATGTTTGTTCCTGTTAGTTTTGCTAGTTGCTTTACGTCGCACCGACACAGATAGGGGCCTTATGGCAACGATGGGACAGGAAAGGGCTAGGAGTGGGAAGGAAGCGGCCGTGGCCTTAATTAAGGTACAGCCCCAGCATTTGCCTGGTGTGAAAATGGGAAACCACGGAAAACCATTTTCAGGGCTGCCGACAGTGGGATTCGAACCTACTATCTCCCGAATACTGGACATTGGCCATACTTAAGCGACTGCAGCTATCGAGCTTGGTTCCTGTTAGTCACCTCTTTTCACCCTAAATTCAATTTGTATTATCCATTTTACAGACTAAAATGAGACTGTTCAACTTCAATAATGCTTATATACATCAGCCCATGGCGGTACACAAAACCTAAGCCAACAGTATACAGATATCAATTGATCCACACCAAAGGACAACAAAAGCATTGAAACAGAAAGACTTCCAGCTCAAGACTGTTTTAACGATCAACATTCCACAGATTTTTAACTTTCATCATGCTTTCTAAAAAAAACTTTTTACCTAACATATAATGTTTTCTCTCCTATGTTTTTAATGCATCATACATGTCTTACTGAGGATGACCCAATGCCAGGGAGAAACATGTCTATTTATGTGTGAACTTCTGTCTTAATTGTACATAAAAATATATATAGTATTGACTAGGAGGATTAAAATAGTTTTTTGTACAATTTTGTAAAAAGTTCGACCTTCAATACGGATTCAACAATGAGATTCATAGTCTGTAAAGTACTGAGATTTAAGCTCAAATTTTCAAGGAAAAAGGTGTGAGGTAAATACGGTATTTTATTTTATATAGGTCTTGTCCTTTTTTTGCTAGTTGCTTTACGTCGCACCGACACAGATAGGTCTTATGGCGACTATGGGACAGAAAAGGTCTAGGAGTGGGAAGGAAGCGGCCTGGTGTGAAAATGGGAAACCACGGAAGGCCTTGTCTTTTAAGGCGACACTCCGGAGATAAAAATCAATATTTTGGTTATGTAACAAATTTGTTTTTAATGTCTGAAATTGAAAGGATTGAGTTTCTTCTTTCTTGTCACAAAGTTATTCCGCTGAATTCAAACAATTTATCACTTTTATAATGCTTCATTCGCCAGCCTGCAAACAGCAGAAATCGTCATGGCATCTGCTGAACTGCTTTGTTAGGTAATGATGTCATTGTCATGTTTCCATTCAATCAAATATGCCTGTTCCTTGCAATTATGGATCCATGGGATGGGCCAAGAGCCCCCCCCCTCTCTTCCGATATATTTATACAGATTCCAGCTGTAAGATTCTACTATGTTTCTGAATGAATTTATAAAGCCTGTTACGGACTAATATTTCAGTACTCTACCATCACTGAGCAACAATGTATGTTTGTATTGGTATTCCTGATGGTACTACAATAGTGCCAACAACTACAAGTTTTGTTATACTTGTATGTTTAATCCTTTTTGAGAGTTCTGTGGCGGTAGCCAGTCTATTTACTTTTGTGAAGTACGCTCGCAAGTAACCTATTGTAGTTGGGCATGAAGATATTAGGCAACTTGATATATTTGGAGTGTACAGATCGGGAAAGGGTAGCACTGATGCGGATTCGGAATTATTTGATAGGATAGTCAGATATGTGGGAAACAACATGGAAAGAAATGTGATTGTAGCGGGAGATCTGAATTTGCCAGATGTCAATTGGGAAGGAAATGCGAACGACAGGAAGCATGACCAACAAATGGCAAATAAGTTAATATGGGAAGGACAGCTGATTCAGAAAGTGATGGAACCAACCAGAGGGAAAAATATTTTGGATGTGGTGCTGATAAAACCAGACGAGCTCTATAGGGAAACTGAAGTAATAGATGGTATTAGTGATCATGAAGCTGTTTTTGTGGTAGTTAAAAATAAATGTGATAGAAAGGAAGGTCTTAAAAGTAGGACTGTTAGGCAGTACCATATGGCTGATAAAGCAGGTATGAGGCAGTTTCTAAAAAGTAACTATGATCGGTGGAAAACGGTAAATAAAAATGTAAACAGACTCTGGGATGGGTTTAAAGAAATTGTTGAGGAATGCGAAAACAGGTTTGTACCTTTAAGGGTGGTAAGGAATGGTAAAGACCCACCTTATTATAATAGAGAAATAAAGAGACTAAGAAGGAGGTGCAGACTGGAAAGAAATAGAGTTAGAAATGGCTGTGGAAGTAAGGAGAAATTGAAGGAACTTACTAGAAAATTGAATCTAGCAAAGAAGGCAGCTAAGGATAACATGATGGCAAGCATAATTGGCAGTCATACAAATTTTAGTGAAAAATGGAAGGGTATGTATAGGTATTTTAAGGCAGAAACAGGTTCCAAGAAGGACATTCCAGGAATAATTAATGAACAAGGGGAGTGTGTATGTGAGGATCTTCAAAAGGCAGAAGTATTCAGTCAGCAGTATGTAAAGATTGTTGGTTACAAGGATAATGTCGAGATAGAGGAAGAGACTAAGGCCAAAGAAGTAATAAAATTTACGTATGATAACAATGTCATTTACAATAAGATACAAAAGTTGAAAACTAGAAAAGCGGCTGGAATTGATCAGATTTCTGGGGATATACTAAAGACAATGGGTTGGGATATAGTACCATATATGAAGTACTTATTTGATTATTGTTTGGTCGGAGGAGCTATACCAGATGAATGGAGAGTTGCTATAGTAGCCCCGTGTATAAAGGAAAGGGTGATAGACATAAAGCTGAAAATTACAGGCCAGTAAGTTTGACATGCATTGTATGTAAGCTTTGGGAAGGCATTCTTTCTGATTATATTAGACATGTTTGTGAAATTAATAACTGGTTCGATAGAAGGCAATTCGGTTTTAGGAAAGGTTATTCCACTGAAGCTCAACTTGTAGGATTCCAGCAAGATATAGCAGATATCTTGGATTCTGGAGGTCAAATGGACTGTATCGCGATTGACATGTCTAAAGCATTTGATAGGGTGGATCATGGGAGACTACTGGCAAAAATGAGTGTAATTGGACTAGACAAAAGAGTGACTGAATGGGTTGCTATATTTCTAGAAAATAGATCTCAGAGAGTTAGAGTAGGTGAAGCTTTGTCTGACCCTGTAATAGTTGAGAGGGGAGTTCCTCAGGGCAGTGTTATCGGACCTTTATGTTTTCTTATATATATAAATGATATGAGTAAAGGAGTGGAATCAGAGCTAAGGCTTTTTGCGGATGATGTTATTCTCTATAGAGTGATAAATAAGTTACAAGACTGTGAGCAACTGCAACGTGACCTCGAAAATATTGTGAGATGGACAGCAGGCAATGGTATGTTGATAAATGGGGCTAAAAGTCAGGTTGTGAGTTTTACAAATAGGAAAAGTCCTCTCAGTTTTAATTACTGCGTTGATGGGGTGAAAGTTCCTTTTGGGGATCATTGTAAGTATCTAGGTGTTAATATAAGGAAAGATCTTCACTGGGGTAATCACATAAATGGGATTGTAAATAAAGGGTACCGATCTCTGCACATGGTTATGAGGGTGTTTAGGGGTTGTAGTAAGGATGTAAAGGAGAGTGCATATAAGTCTCTGGTAAGACCCCAACTAGAGTATGGTTCCAGTGTATGGGACCCTCACCAGGATTACCTGATTCAAGAACTGGAAAAAATCCAAAGAAAAGCAGCTCGATTTGTTCTGGGTGATTTCCGACAAAAGAGTAGCGTTACAAAAATGTTGCAATGTTTGGGTTGGGAAGAATTGAGAGAAAGAAGAAGAGCTGCTCGACTAAGTGGTATGTTCCGAGCTGTCAGCGGAGAGATGGCGTGGAATGACATTAGTAGACGAATAGGTTTGAATGGCGTCTATAAAAGTAGGAAAGATCACAATATGAAGATAAAGTTGGAATTCAAGAGGACAAACTGGGGCAAATATTCATTTATAGGAAGGGGAGTTAGGGATTGGAATAACTTACCAAGGGAGATGTTCAATAAATTTCCAATTTCTTTGAAATCATTTCAGAAAAGGCTAGGAAAGCAACAGATAGGGAATCTGCCACCTGGGCGACTGCCCTAAATGCAGATCAGTATTGATTGATTGATTGATTGATATTATTATTATTGAAAGATATTGTGCTGTAATAATTGATAGCTTGTTACCAAGGGAATAAACAATATGTGTAAACATAAATGAGCCTTGCATTGAAGAAACTAGCGACTAAAAGTCATGAAATGTTATTGGAATCAGATTGTTCTTGTCAGGAAAGTGTCGCATCTACTTCAAGCAATGTAAGTCCTGCACCTATAGCCAACAATCATGACATGAAAGGAACTACAATCCACATAACTTCGACTCTAGAAAAGTTGCTTTGTGAAAACAAAATGAAGGTGAATCTTTTTCCGCTCTTTGGAGGAGGAGGAGGAGGAGGAGGAGGAGAAGGAGAAGAAGAAGAAGAAGAAGAAGAAGAAGAAGAAGAGACAAGCTTCCAAAGTTACCAGTATTCGCACAGAAGCTGCTAAGAGAGAAAAGGAAGGAAAAACATACAGCTCTGGTGACTTTAGGTAATGAATCGGGAAGAAAACATCAGTTGAACTTTGCTTTAATTTTCCTGCCAATTGTAATTTACATTTAAATCCTATTTTTCTCCCATAATATTCTGTCAAATGTAATAAAATTTGTATGGTATATGTATCACAGTTACATTAGGAAACCTGTGTATGGAATTTTTTAATTGCAGAATTTTTTCAAGTAGAAGGGATTTTTAAGTCCAAAATTTTAGAACATAAAAAGTACACAAACTTTAGTACGATATATCTCCTTATATAAGTTATGTACAGAAAAATAGATATGTAGAGCTTTTTAAGGAAGTATTATCTACCTAATTACAAATTTTCATGAACATGTTAATTAAATTTAATAAAAAAAATGGAATCAAAAATTTCAAAAAATTACAAAAAGAATTAATTTGGAAAAACTATTCATTGTATATGAAGGAAATGTACGTGATATCTCTGCTTTTATGTAGGTGACATTCCCACATAGTTTTGTGAAAATCTGTGCATTAGGTAAAAATATCCGTTTATCTCAGGAGTGTTGCCTTAACTGTGTTAAAACTCTGAATTCTGATTAATTCCTCAAGCATAAGGCCATTCACCATTATGCATGGGATGGATGGGTACCAGAGCCATAATAGACTGATTTTGAGAAAGGAAATCTGTGAGAAATGTACAGGCACTCTGGGGATTTATCAGCAATACAAACACCTATGTGGTCTGCAGTAAAATCAGTATCGTATCGCTAAGACCAATGAGTAATGAGCAAACTACCTACAGGGTCAGAAAGAAATCAATGTTATTCAAGTAGATTTGCATTCAACAGTAAACCGAGTCGACAGCTGCAGTTGTTTAAGTGCGGCCGGTATCCAGTATTCGGGAGATAGTGGGTTCGAACCCCACTGTCAGCAGCCCTGAAGATGGTTTTCCGTGGTTTCCCATTTTCACACCAGGCAAATGCTTGGGGCTGTACCTTACTTAAGGCCACAGACACTTCCTTCCCACTCCTAACCCTTTCCTGTTCCATCGTCGCCATAAGACCTATCTGTGTCTGTGCGACGTAAAGCAACTTGCAAAAAAAAAATATTTCAACAGTAAAAAAAAAAAAAAAAAATTAAATACTGTAGTTGTACCAAGTTAACTTGATGAGTAATGGGACTAACAGGCTAGTGCACTGTAACATCAACAAAACTAAGTTCTCGGTGTGTAAGAAAACGACTGATATATTGTTCAAATTACTGCTTAAACTTAGAGTTATAGGCACACATTATTACAATGAACTAACAGGATAACCTAAGAATACTGATGCAAACTTCTGTGGCAATGTTGCAGAATCCATTTAAAGAACACTTAGCAAGTAGAAGGGCAATGATACTGGATAAAAAAGCAATGAAAAGTGCAATTGTTTCTTGCATGAAGCGCATATGATTATCAACAGATTTTAACAGTTGACTGTAAAGTTTTCCCACGCACATTTTATGTAGAGTAATGAGTTGTTGTTTCAAATCTCTCCGCCAAGAAAAATTCAAGTCGAGCTAATATTCAGCCATAGTGATATGCAGTCTCATATCTTGGTGAATGAAACTGTTGACAAACAAGCAATTGAAACTTCGGGTGAAATGCATAATCTTGAGTGCATACTTCGATTTTAGACAAGTGACTACTCATCTACAGAGCAGGTCCTCATTTTTCGTATGCTTAAGAATTCTGGAAAGACAGAAGTGGCCATTCATGATTCCAAGAAAATATCAGTACATTGCTGCTTTGTCTTCTCACCTTCCTGCATGGTTCACTTGTCTTACTACAACAGCAAGTAATAATATATCACCGAGTGAGTGGCTGTGCGATTTGGGGGAAATAGCTGTCAGCAGCCCTGAATACAGTTTTCAGTGGTTTCCTATTTTCACACCAGGCAAATGCTGGGGATGTACCATAATTGAGGCTACAGCCACTTCCTTCTCACTCCTAGCCCTTTCCTATCCCATCGTCACCATAAGACCTATCTATGTCAATGCAACATAAAGTAAACTGTAAAAGAAAGGTAGTATCAAGCTTTGAGGATCTACCAAAAATCAACAGTTATTTTGTGGATATTTAAAGCACTATCCTGTCTTGTTAGCAAAATCCAGCCTACTGGATGTTAAAAATAAGAACTCAAAACATTGGAAAGATAAAAGTGATCTTAAAAGCAGAAGATACAGAATATGAAAGCAAGGGTAGAGAAGAAGACAGATATGAGACAGACTGGATGATGATGATGATGATGATGATGATGATGATGATAATGGTGGTTGTTTAAAGGGGACTAACATCCAGGTCATCAGCATGGACAGAATGGGAAATACAATTAAATTGAAAGTCTGAGGAAAAGAATTGTTTACCTTCTTGCAGGGAGGTTCAAATCCATCAATTAATAAATTGCAAGGTGAGTATATACAGTAAAACGTCATTAAGACTTTTCTGCAGGGGACAAGGAAAAAGAACGTGTTAAACGTGAAAATGTACTACTGAATATATGAATAAAAACTATCCAACATGGATATGGAAATACTAGATATGATTTTTTCTGACACGGTGGCATTCTATGTTGTGTACTCGCAGGTATAATGAAAACTATATCTATCATTTCTAAAGATGAGAGGAAAGTATTAAAAGGTGTAAAAAAACACAAGAGAACAAATACGAAAACATGTGCGTGGGTGACAATAAGAATATCAAAATATTATTGCAGATTACACTCTTTCTAAAAGAAATGTTAGTAGAAGCCCTTTATTTCGGGCCAGTGGGTTATTAAACCATATTTTCTGGTCACATTCTTAGACAATGAATTGGAGGTTACACTCGACCATGTGCAACTGCAAGGAATGACTTTGGCCGCCATCTGGATACGATAAAACAAAACTTCGACCAACTTGAGTGATAGAGTCGAAACTCGAAGGTGCGAGTGTAAAAGATCGGACATGTAACAGATGTCGTGTAAGTTCAGGCTCTATTCCCAGTTCAATGAGCTTGCCTTTGATTTCCTCTCTTATATTTTCTCCAGTTTCTTCTCTTGTCTGGAAAAACTGTACTCGCTAACACAAGACTTTTCATTGTCCATTTAGGATCAAACTAAAGAGCATCTTCGCTTCTGTTTGTGATATGCTAGATGGTTTCAGTAGGGGGTAGAATATTTTCCCCATTTAGGCCCAGTTTCTCCAACTCTGTGTTAAATTTTACTTAACAAATGTTAACTAACAACTGTTATTAATTTAACACTTCGGTTAAAAGTGCCGTGTTTCACGAACAAATTTCCAACATTTGTTATGAAACAACTGTTAAAGATAAATTAACACATTCTGTGAGATTTCTGAACGCATTTGGTAGTGAGTGTCTTCTGTTTCTTTACATAAAGCGCTTCTAGCGGTATGTTGAAATAGTATTTCGTCACACATGGTTGACATTATTATAGGTTATGGTTAGCAGAGACTGCTAAGATGTAAACATGTGTAGTAAGAGGCAACAAAAGTGTTATTATGATGAATGCAGGACAAATGTTGTTATAAATTTTAATTTTGCAAGTGTGCTTGAAAAATGAAAGAATGAACTGCTATATCACAACATCAATATTATTCTTATATGAGTGAAATCTAAGGCTTCTGCATCACTGGGTAAATGTGATAATTGATATGTTTTGAATGATTTTCAGGCATTCTTTTACTGCAGGGAAATAATGTAATGGCTTGTTAATACTGCAATGGCAGCAGGAATTCTTTGCAGAATTCTACACACTCTTGTCTTGCACTCATGAACATAGTCGCCTACAATTACATGAAAAGTGTCTCAAGCATAATAAACGAGAGACCAGACCCCGCGGTCAACCGATTTCAACGACTTTCAATTCACCCGTTACTTAACAGTAACTTGTGTATACACTTTCGTTTTCGAAAAAAAAATTAGGTCAAATGTCATGACACAGAATCCGCTTCGGACAAAGTGGGGGTGATAGAACACTAAAAGGCGAACAAACATGTCAGGTCCACAACTTAATAATTTCAGAACAACTGATGAATCCTCGATTCCAATGCAATGCGTATATACTTGGAGTTACATCACAGTCAAACCAAGTGGTGGCCTAGTGGTTACTCTACTTGTCTGCGAACCTCATAGATGTAAGTGTCTTGTCGCAACTATAATTCTTGTACAAAATAAATTAATATTTGAGGGAATGTGAAGATAAAAATGGGAACAAAAAATTATGCAAATTGCAGTACACTTAATTTTCTACCTGTAATTAATATAGGCCTCACAGTTACTGCTGGATATCTCTCTCTCTCTCTCTCTCTCTCTCTCTCTCTCTATATATATATATATATATATATATTAATTTGAGGTGAGAATATAAAGTTCACTGCAGTTTGCTTAATATTTCTATTCACATTTTCACGTTCCCTCAAATAATAATTTCATGTGTACAAAAAATATAGCTACGGCAGGACTCAAACTCATGTCATCATGGTTCGTAGACAAGTACGGTGACCACTTGGCCACCGCTCCCCTTGAATGTATTGCAACTCTTCAAGTATATATGCATTGCATTAGAATCTGTGGATTCATATTTTTTTCGGAAATTATTAGGTTGCGGACCTGACATGTTTAAGTAAAATGTGTTCACCTTTTAGTGTTCTATCACCTCCACTTGGTCCAAAGCGGACGCTGCCTCGTGACATTTGTCCTACTTTTTTTCGAAAACGAAAGCGTATTGACCTAAACCCTTATACACAAGTTACTGTTGAGTGTCCCCCAACAGGTACATTAATTAGCTCGTTGAAATCGACTGGACACAGAGTCTGACCTCTCCTTATAAAAACTATAAACTACTGGTGCAGTGGAGACACTGATAAGTTTCAATCTGTTGGAAACTCTAACCTATTTTCAATTTCTTCTAGTACCTTGTTCATTATGGCTTTGGTAATTAGATATCTTTGTAGAAATCTTTCTTCTGACAACTCTCGAAAGTCGTTTTTTCTTAGTATAGGTCGTCTTTTGCCTTCTTCAGTTTATAAACAGTTTTTATACAGCAATGAAGCTTCAAACTTATGTCTTCTACATGCCTCCATTTTGAAATTTTAGCAGCTGTTAAGAGGTTTAACACAGGGCTGCTGCCATGTTAATTTAACACAAGTATTAACAATTTGTTAGAGTTAACAATTCTTGATGAGATGGCCATTTTGTTAAATTATGCAGTTGAATCTTTTTTTTTTTTTTTTTACGTCGCACTGACACAGATAGGTCTTATGGCGACGATGGGATAGGAAAGGCCTAGGAGTTGGGAGGAAGCGGCCGTGGCCTTAATTATGGTACAGCCCCGGCATTTGCCTGGTGTGAAAATGGGAAACCACGGAAAACCATCCTCAAGGCTGCCGACAATGGGACTCGAACCCACTATCTCCCGATTACTGGATACTGGCCACACTTAAGCGACGGCAGCTATCGAGCTCGGTTTAAGTCTCCTTAACAGCAGTGTTAGCACTTAACATACGTTGAAGAAACTGGGCCTTACTCTTCCATACTGTGCACTAACATTTACTAGTTCTCTTGGAACATCTTACAAAAACCATCACCCGACACAACACTGTAAGGATGTAAATCAGAAGTGCCCATTTTTACACATTTCTGCATAACCAATTTTTGTGTTCTGTCGACATGTTCTTTACAGACGTGAGACCACAATGGTAATGTTATTGATTTTACGTCCCGCTAACGTGTGACCTCAGATGTGGTGTAGTAGCCTTATATGTTAATGAAGAACACTGTTTTTTGCTATTTGTTTCACATCGCACTGATACAGATAGGTCTTATGGTGACGATGGGATAGGAAAGGCCTAGGAATGGGAAGGAAGCCACCATGACCTTGATTAAGGTACAGCGCCAGCATTTGCCTGGTGTGAAAATGGGAAACCATGGAAAACCATCTTCAGGGCTGCCGACAGTGGGGTTCAAACCCACTATCTCCCGGATGCAAGCTCACAGCTGCGCGTTCCTAACTGCACGGCCAACTCGCCCGGTGAAGAACACTGTTAAGAGGATACACAGCAAACCTGCTTATCATCATGATTAATTGCAATAGAAACTTTTCCCAAACATCACTTCCTCAAGTTTAAGTTTCCTTAAACTGTATTCATTACTTATAAGTTTATCCTTCACCACCTCTTCAGTTTCCCGTACCATGTTGACTAAGCAACTATCACCACGAGTGTTCCTTGTTCGTCACGAACATCACTCACTCCTAGTTCACTGGCAGATGAAAAAGCCTCGCACACTCACTCCATCTACCGGTGTACTAGCCAACAAACTGATCCCTTGCTCACGCTCGAATGAAACACAACAATGCAGGGCTCTACCTTGGACCAAAGGCCAGCATGCTAACCATTTACCCATGGAGCTGGGCAGTCATTCAGGTGAAAATATGTTTCATGGGAGATTGACTGAACTTTATAATGTGATGCTTGGAACGTCCAGGTACCTTTTCTTTTCCAGTAAATCCTGGTCAAGAAAGCCAAGAATAACGGCCAAGATGATTCATCGTACTGACCATACAACATCTTGCAATCTGCAGGCCTTTGGGCTGAGCAGTGGTCAGTGGTCACTTGGTAGGCCATGGCCCTTCGGGGCTGTTATGCCATGTTTTTTTTCTTCCTTTTTTTCAGTATGTTTCTACTTTTGTTTTGAACTAGGATGATATGAACATGACAAAGTTCCTTCTGATTCTTCTGTGTCTGATTCAGTGCTGCCTCCAATGATCACCACTGTTGTCAATATTTTCTTCACAGTCATCCTTACTTATTTCCCATGTTTTCATGTTCTTCCAAAATGCTGAAAATGGTTTCTGCCATGATTATGTCCTGTTCACATTTTTCTGCTTCCTTATATCCTCTGTCTTTAAAGAACTACACTAGCAATACTGATATGTTTAGCAGATTCATCATTACAAACAAACTGTCGCAAACACACAGCATTACACAGTACTGAACTAATGATGCTTGTGATACTGGCCACTGGCTGCTTCAATACGCACTGTTGTCAGCCCAGTAACTGACAAGGTTAACCCACCAGTGGTCACTATATGAGTAAAATGCTCACGGTCATTGAAAATCGTATGCTATTTTATATAGCACGTAGTTTCGAACTTGAGCCTTGATGTACCTTCGCACAGCAGTTTTGAGAGAAGGGCAGATGCATTGAAACGCACATCTGTGACCTTGAGAAGGGACAGTGAGGGAAGAATTATCGGCAACCGTCAACAGTGAGCATTTTGCTTCACACGTGACCAGTCACGTTGGCGCTAATTTCTGTGTGTGTTATAGTTTCGCTATTGTTGTATGTTGTTTCATAGTTGAAACAGTTCTTTGCAATGTATTGTATTAATGTGTTGTGTAATTAGTGTGAGATGATGGCTTCAAGTCGTGACATTTTGGCTCGGTTTGATGAAATTCCTAGTGATCAACTCGAGGGCGAAAACAGTGACTCGGACTGTGCAAGTGAACACAGTGAACATAATACGGATACTGAACAGTCCGAGACAGAAGAATGTGCTGAAGGAACCGTACCTGGAGAGCAATGTGTAGCTGGTGAACAGCCTATGCTGGAGGTAAATGAGAATTTTGTGTTTAGTGACAATGTTTATATAGGGAAAGATAAGGTGACGAAGTGGGGAATACACCCACCAAGAAGAAATCCACGCTCACGTACTTGTGCTGCAAATATAGTGACTCATCCTCCTTGTGTAAAGGGCATTGCAAAAGATGCACAAACTATTTTAGAAAGCTGGGAATTGTTTTTTTCAGATACAGTTATAAATGAACTCGTTACATGCACAAATAAATGTATGAAGAAAACGAGGGCCAGTTATTCACGTCCATAGGATTGTACGAATACAAGTGTAGAATAAATACGTGCTCTTCTAGGATTGCTCTATATGTCAGGATTGAAAAAGGCTCAGCATTTCAATGTACACGAGTTATGGTGTGATGATGGAACAGCCCCAGATTTTTTTCCAGGCAGCAATGACAATGAGACGATTCTATTTACTCCTTAGAGCTCTTAGATTTGACAATCTAGATACAAGTGAACACAGAAAAATGACTGACAATTCGGCACCAATAAGATGCGTTTTTGAAGAGTTCATGGCTAAATGCAAAAGCCAAAAGAATACACAACGATCGACGAAATGCTGGAACCTTTCTGAGGTCGTTGCAAATTTAGACAGTCTATGACCAAGAAACCTGCCAAGTATGGCATAAAAATCTATGCATTAGTAGATTTCAGAGTGTTTTATACTAGTAACATGGAGATCTATGCAGGCAAACAACTCAAAGGACATTTCCAAATTTACAACAAACCAACCAGCGTGGTGAAACGACTCGCAACACCAATTGTCAACACTGGTCGCAATGTGACAATGGATAATTATTTTACATCTGTTGAGCTGGCAGAAGATCTTCTGAAGAACCAGAGACTAACTATAGGAGGAACTCTAAGAAAAAATAAGCCTCAGATCCCACCTGAGTTGGTACATGTGAAAGAGAGACCCCCATCCAGCAGTATGTTTGCCTATGGTGAAAAATGCCTTTTGACATCTTACATGCCAAAACCAAGGAGAATCGTCCTAATCCTTTCTACTATGCACAACACCGACACTATTGACAAAGAATCAGGTGATGCCAACAAAGCTGAAGTTGTAACATTTTATAACTTGACAAAAGGTGGTGTTGATTTAGTAGATGAGATGAAGGCTACATATTCAGTGTCACAAATCAGTAACAGATGGCCACTAACAGTATTTTTCACACTAATGAATGTAGGATCCATAAACAGCTACATCATTTTCAAACTGAATACAAGAACTCTGCTGGATTGTCGTGCCTATCTGAAGAACTTAGCAATGGAACTTATGAAACCCCATCTAGTTACAAGGGCTTCTATTCCAAATTTGTCACTAACACTTGTTCGACAGATCAAGAGCGTTGCTATCATGACTGAGGAGGAAAGTATGCCGCTTCCTGTGGAAGAAATGTGCAGTTTGTGCCCAAGAAGGAAAAATCGACGGACAAAGAAAACTTGTTCCAAGTGCTGGCTGCCAGTCTGCAATGAACGTACAAGTTTCACGTGTGTACGATGCGCAGGATCGGCAGAGGAAAATGATAATGAAAGTTGTAAGTGAAGCAATACTAAGTGATGACTCTAGTTAACCTATTACTCTCTGACAGTTTTAAGTTAACAAGTAAATAACGGGAACATGTTGCAAATTACCATAGGTATAAAAACCTTATTTGTAATTTTTAGTGTCCTTTATAACCATTTGAGATGTATTCTTATTTGTAACTTATAGTGTTCTTTATAACCATTTGAAATTTATTCTAATGTTCATTTAAGGTGTTAATACATTTACACTTGAAATCGATTGGTATACATTATGTAAACACGTCATATCATACCGTGAGCATTTTGCTCAACGCGCGACCACTCATGTTACTTTCATCCTAGTGAACACTGGCGCGTTAATCCCTTGAGTAGTGCCAATATAGTATTATGTTTCTCTTTTTTACTGCTCAATGCAAATACAGTACAATTTCTTTTATACGTTTTACATTTATATGTTTTCTACACTTAAAGGTCTCATCTTTTTCCAGTGGTCCTGACAAAATCCTATAAGAATTACAGCAAATTATTTTATATATACAATTTACATTTATACGATTTTGACGTTTATACACCTTAAGTTCCCTGAGGGCAAAATGCATTATTTATACATTTATGATGGTTTTCATCTTTAAAATCACAAGAAATATTCTATGCACAAATTTATGACTCGCATTTTACTTTTCTTGGAAATTATCCCTCGAGTCGTATCTAATATAGGACGTCAAATACTAGAAAAAAACAAAATGCTTATTACGTCACGGACAAACGATCACTCCTCCTTCGTCCTCACTCCTACCCTCTCCTACTCCCCTCCCTTCCTCCCAACAACAGTAGCCCACCCTCATTGCCCGTAAGCAATCAGTCTGGCGTCAACACGATGTGAAAGTGCACACAGGAAGGAGCCTGCACAGAGGGACCGAAGGATGTGGGGGTACGTAATAATTGTTGGTATTTTCTGATAGTTCACCCCTGTTGTCGCATTCACACACAATATCTTCTTTCTTTTCAGACTCCTACAGAATATCAGAAAACAACAAATCAAGCTAACGAATGATTTTTCTGTATTTGACACTCCACCATACAAGCTCCGTTCTATGTTAAATATGAGTCCAACATAGCAAAACCAAGAGGAGTTCCCACAATTCAACTCACACATCGCTCCTTTTCAATCAACAGAGCACCAACAATTCAGTTAGCATAATAAGATTGTAACAAGATAACTTCAATTTCACTTAAGTAACAACAGTGTGCATTAAAAATTAAGACTCTTAACAAGAGGATTTTATAATCATCGTGCAATAATTCATAACAGTATTTTATATTAATGAAGTGTACATTTAGTATTAAGACGTAGAACAAGTGGACCTTTTAAATCGTTGCGCTGTATTTTAATATACGTTTTATTTTTCATACACATCATCCATTTTATGTACCATTTATCTAGAAAATTCTTAGAATGTCTTTTGTCAATTTGTCAACCAACTAATGATGGTCCAAAGGAAATCAAAACATGTACTGGTGTAACTAAAAATGTCTTTCCATTATGTATTAATAATATAAAATCTTTCCTATTAGCGTACTGAAAGGGAGAACAATATACCGTATAATCTCGAATACCACTCACCACCGAATAAGACCCGCACCCTTATTTTGAAAGAACAAAATTAAAAAAAAAAAAAAAAAAAAAAAAAAAAGTGAAGTCAAAATTATCTACAATCTTTACTAACACACATAAAATGATTAGAAAATACAAATAAAAGTAAACAAACATTTCCAGAATGATATCCGAGTTCGTTCATTCATCATCATCATCATCATCATCATCAGTACCAACTTCGGAACTTTTATCACCATCACCTTTCCACAAAATGTCGTCATCGCTGCCATCCATAGCACTAGAAATGCTACATTTCCTGAAGCTCTTCCATATGATGTCTCCAGGGATACGATTCTATGCCATCAAAATCAACGAACACAGCAGCTGAACTTCCGGGCGCTGAATGCGACCAGTTGGCGTCAGTCTGTGATCAGTAGTCACCATCCATTCTGTATAGAGCTGTTTCAAGGCTCCTTTAAATGGATGGTTCACGCAGACATCCAGCGGCTGTAGCACAGATGCCATCCCACCCGGAAACACCGCTAGGTCGGTTTTCCCATTCTTGATATGTTTCTTCACAGCGCTTGTTGTGTGGCCACGGTAACTGTCGAGAACAAGCAAGCTTTTTTGTCACAATAAAAAACCAGGGCGACGTTGCCAGACACACTTTACCCAGTCTTCCACAAATGAACTGTCCATCCAGCCAGAGTTCTGAGATCTGGCATCTTAGCAGAAATATACTTAGACTTTCTGGAACACATTGCCATTGAAAGGAATTATAAGTTTAGTAATATTAAGTCGATGCACTGAATACCATCTCAAACCTCAACAACATAGACCCTGATACATTCACACTAGATTCAGAAACTAATGCTTCCATCAACTTTTTAGATATAACAATCACCAGACTCCCCCCTTCATTCTCTTATAAAATATACAAAAAACCTACCCATACAGCCTCAACAATAAAACAAGATTCCATGCATTCCTATTCCCACAAATGTGCTACTTACAATAGCTTAGTTGATCGCGCGTTCAAAATTCCAATGTCGAAAGCAGACCTAAATGAAGAACTTAATACTATACGTGCGATAGCCAGGTTTAATGGTTATAATAAAAGTTTCATCGAACGTATTATCAACAAATTCAGACATCGCTCTAAATCTAACTTAATAAACGATAATCCCAGGCCTAAGTTATTCTCAACTTTTACATTCAATCAGAATATCTACAGCGTTACCAACCTATTCAAGAAACATAACGTCAATATTGCTTTTTTTTTTTAATTTTTTAAATTTTTGCTAGCTGCTTTACGTCTTATGGCGACGATGGGACAGGAAAGGGCTAGGAGTGGGAAGGAAGCAGCCGTGGCCTTAATTAAGGTACAGCCCCAGCATTTGCCTGGTGTGAAAATGGGAAACCACGGGAAATGATTTTCAGGGCTGCCGACAGTGGGGTTTGAACCTACTATCTTCCGAATACTGGATGCAATATTGCTTTCCGCACCAACAACAGAAATATGGATATTCTCCACAATTCCAACCTGGTCAACAAATTGGGCCCTTTTACTAAGTCAGGAGTTTACAGGTTTCAATGCAGCGACTGTAACAACAAACTGGCAGGAGCTTCAAGATTAGATATGCCGAACATCTCAATGCAATTAAACACAATAGGTTTTCCGCATTGGTCAGCACATACAAGATTATAAACACAAATTAAATGGATTAGATCAAGATTTAACAATATTAGACACGTTGAGCAAAGGCCCCCTACTAGATATCACGGAAGCCTGTAGATACATCTGGACCAATACTTCAATCCTAATCTCAACTTGAACGACATTTCCGAAAAGCCCAGAATTCTATTTGATTCTTTTATTTCAGTTCTCAACAGTGTTTAACTCCCTAAAAACAGCTTGTATTTTCAGATTATACGTCTCACATTATCACATTATCCTTATCCTTCTCTACCATGCCCACCTGACTCCGCCCCCTCCATCACCCCTCCTCTCCCCATTCCTGACCCATCCTTTCCCCCCCTTAACGATGTTCTACGCTTCTAGCAACCTCTAGCACTTGCTCCTTGCCACTCTCCACGCATACATCAGGCCATTTGAGGTGAGTCTCCTACTTAACTTTATAGTATTTTGCCCTATTTCCAATATCTCATTTTAACTCTTAACTCTTAACTTTCTTTTCATACTTCAGGTTCCGAATTGGATCGAGAACTTTCTGGCCACATATCTACTTTCTCTTTGCCTGCAATATGATCCACTTCTTTGAGTACCTCATAAATGACGCCTTCTTTTTATGAGTTGATGTTACAAGCCACCATCAAACTTACTTATGTTACTTTATTATCAATACTCTGTGGAAGGACTACATACTATGTCAGTTTTTGGATGTCCATGTTTTATTTTCACCTAGTGTTTAGCAGTGCTAAGCTTGAGACTTTTTAACCATTCCAAAGTGATCAGGTCTTTAAACATTTGTTAATATCTTCACTTTCATTTTATACTTTGACCAACAAGCACATAACTTGTTTATATTCTTTTAAGCATTGTATTTTTACTTCATCCCATTAATGTCACTTATTACTAAGGGTCTATTATATGTACGACATATTTGTATATCTTTGTTCATACGACCTGTTTGAGCTGATGATGGTGTCCACTGACACCGAAACTGGTACTGAATAAGAAATGTTGTGATCATATTAACAACATATGAAATGCCCTCACTGAAAGTTAGAAACTTCATTTTGTTCCGTATTGAACTGGGATTACAGTAAAATGAAAATGTTTAAGGTCCACCTTTTCAATACCATGAATACTTATTGATGTGAGTATATATCACATAATGTTTAAAGAAGATTGGTACTAGTTTTGATGCTCATTGCATGTCATCATCAGCCAACGAATCAATTGAGCAAAATACAACTTATCAAATAGCAATGTATAACACATGATAGCACCTGCAAGACAAATGTTAAACTATGACTAGTTAAAATATAAAACACATGACAGTCAGACGCACCTCATCGTTTCAACTGGTTATAATCTAACAGTGACTTAATAGGTGCTGTCATGTGTTTTAGATGGTCATACGCACCATACCCTCATCATTTTAATGTTACATTTGAAATTTGCCTTAATAGGTGCATTCAAGTGTTGTATATAGATACACCTTATGTTCTATAAACCTCAAGCTGGACTATTTTCTCGTGTATCATACCCTAACAATTGTGTTACCTTCTCTGATTTGCTTTCATTGTTTTAACTTGTTACAATTTAACTTTTAACATTAATTCTTGTATTTGCTGTCATGTGTTTTATATTTTAACTAGTCATAGTTTAACATTTGTCTTGTAGGTGCTTTCATGTGTTATATATTGCTATTTGATAAGTTGTATTTTGCTCAATTGATTCGTTGGCTGATGATGACCCACAACGAGCGTCAAAACTAGTACCAATCTTCTTTAAACATTATGTGATATATACTCACATCAATAAGCATTCATGGTATTGAAAAGGTGGACCTTTAACTTTTTCATTTTACTGAAATGCCCTCATGTCAGAAAAAAATCGCATCTAGTGTTTTCATATCCCTGTTGGATACTTTTTATTCACATATTCATTAGTACATGTTCTCGCTTAACACAGTCTGTTTCCTTGTCCCCAGCAGAAACGTCTTAACGAGGTTTCACTGTATTCACTTCCATTACTGCAATAATAATAATAATAATAATAATAATAATAATAATAATAATAATAATAATAATAATAATAATAATAATAATAATAATAATCTATATATATTTCTGTGTGACATTGGGATTGTTGAACAACAGCTTATTTTGATTGCAAATCCTTATTCATCATGCATGCAGTAATGACGAGAGGTTTTTTTTTTTTGCTACTTGTTTAACACCGCACTAATACATAGAAGGTTTTCAGCGATAGAAGGATGGGAAAGGGCTATGATTGGAAAGGTAGTAGCTGTGGCATTAATTAAGGTACAGCCCCAGAAGTTGGCTGGTGTGAAAATGGGAAACCACAGAAAACCATCTTCAGGGCTGCCGACAGTGGGGTTCGAACCCACTATCTCCCGGATGCGAGCTCACAGCTGCGCGCTCCTAACCGCATGGCCAACTCGCCTGGTGTGTTCGGTTATTGATAGCAATGTAGTGTATTGTGCGTACAAGTATAAGATTTCACCAACCTGGTTCAGACTTCATATGCAAATGCCACTAAATAGAATTGCCATGGATTAATTTCCAGAACTGAATTTGTATTTGCCTTACTGATAAAGAAGAGACAGAAAGAATTATAGATTACTGCAACATCTCCACACTCCATTTTCATTCATTTAGCATAATTTATACGATTACTGGTTGCAATGAATATTATGCTCAAATATCAGTACAGGCTGGTAATGGGATCCTATCACAGCTACCTTTATATTTGAATCCACAGCATCACATGTTTTGCAGACTGCATCCCTGTATGTTTCTAGACATTCTACAGTCAAAGCTGATACCTGAAAAAGCATCACAGATAATGGTTACTTTCTTGATTTTATTGCTGTCCTGGTCTAGCCTACAATACTGGTAAGACAATTCCAAATTTATTGATAGTACTTAATATTTTTTTTAAATGGTTAGAATGCAAGAATAACTGTCACTTTATAAAAAACTATATCACTTCCAAACTACTTACACTATGAAGAATACCAGCAAGATTTTCTGTCAGTGTATCGACTGAGGTGGCAATGCGACGAACTTCTATTTCCAAATCATTCAGAACATTTGGATTAATGACTGGTAGTTGTGGCATCAAGGCCTGGCGGTACAAACATGGAGTGGAAATTCGTGAGCCTGGAAACGGTGGAGTATCTGAAACATTCAGAATACTATGTTACCAGATTGTACACTTAAACAATGGGTCTCTACGTGTACATATTATTCAGGTGATATAAGATTGGGAAGTAATCAGATGATATTAATACCACCTATGACACATATAAGTAAGCTACAGGGACATCAGTACAGAATGACCGCAAAGAGAGGAAATCTACGGAGCACATATATTGAACAATATATATTGAACGATAAGCTAGCAGGAGAGTTTGGAAGAACTGAGGTAATATTCATACATAGGCAAGAGCCACAAGAATGGATTAAAATGTCTGATACCTCTCCACAACCAGCAACTCCTTACGTAGGAATGAGTCAAAACACCCAGTGCTGATGAAGCAGCATCTGTGTCACCCCAAGTTCACTCACCGCACGACTGACACAAGGTGTGCATACTCTGTTTGCCCATTCCAGAAGTGGAAACAAAGTGATGAGGACTGTACTGTAAATCTGATTATATAAAACAGTTTATTCATAATGTACAAATTTTTAAATATTTATTTCTGTATTCATCATAATATTGTTACCTTGCAATTAATAATTACCTTGCAGATAGTAATAGTAATTGATGTTTACTGAAACTGTATTAGAATTTCACTGTTCTCTTTTCCTATTTCAGAACGACAATGTTCTTTTCCAAATTTAATCTTCAGCTACTGACCTCACCAGATGAGTTTTTATTATTAAGAAATGTGAGTGGTAGAAGTGAAGTGCTTATGTTACATATGATCAGATTAAAAAAAAAAAATTTTTTTTAGTCCTCTTTCCCACTTCCAACCTTTCATTTAAACTCCACAGTTGTTCACTAAATAATGATGTTATTGGCTTTATGTCCCACTAACTACTTTTACGTCTGGCCCCGCGGTGTTGGGGGCAACGCGTCCGCCTGTCACCCAGCAGCCCCGGGTTCGATTCCCAGCCGGGTCAGGGGTTTTTAATTGTAATAATTAATATCCCTGGCCTGGGGACTGGGGGTTTGTGACATCCTTAATCTTCCTTTCCTCACACTCAACATGCCACACTACCACCATTCCAATTACACGCAGGTTCATTCAGTATGGTGCCAGTAGGGTCAAAAGATCCACATGGGTCAATGCCCTGAACAAACAGCATTTTAAAAAATTAACTACTTTTACAGTTTTTGGAGGCACCAAGGTGCCAGAATTTCATCCTGCAGGAGTTTTTTAATGTGCCAGTAAACTTACCAACATGAAGCTGACCTATTTGAGCATCTTCAAATCCCACCAAATTGAGCCACGATCAAACCTACCAGCGTGAGCTCAGAAGGCCAGTACTCTATGGCCTGAGCTACCCAGCCCAGTACAGTGTTCACCTTAATGTTTAATTTACAAAAGGTATGTTCTAATAAGGAAAAGGATTTAACTTGACAAGAAGTCCATATGATTTATTGGGGATAAAATGAGATCACTTTTCACTCATTATTAAAAGGGCTATAGGAAGGGGTCAAAAAATACTGGCGCCCAGTCACCATGGCACCGGAAAGTTTTTATCTGGCAAATGAATTTTCAAATTCGGTTTTGAAAATCTATTTTTCGAAATCCGGAGTTCTCTTACAATTATGTTCCCACCACTCTGTAAAATAAGAAGTCGTATAGTGTATCGCGTGTTTACTGTAGCTCATATATTCTAATATCTGCAATAAACATTTTTACTGCTTTTGGCAGAGTCTTGGAATTCTGTAATTGGTGCTTCGTACTTTGGAACATGATGTTTCAGTTCTGCGCGAGACGCGAGAGCTGCCTAGTAGTCATGAAAGACATTGTTGTAACCCGTCAAACAAGTAGCCTTTCATAAGGACATAACAAATCGTGTTCCTTTACAGATGACAGTTATCGGTAGCCGAGTAGAAGGATAAGACCAGAGTTGTGGAGAAATGCAGAGGCCAACGTTAACCCTTTCAAACCTGGTGTACATTATATTGGACACTAGCTTTTATCCTATTTTAAATGCAGTAAATTGTCTCAATTACCATTCAAACCTCGTGATCATTATTTTGGACATTTGGCTAGAGTAAGGCATCGAACATCTCTGCCCTCTGCTGATACCAGAGTTATGAAGTAAACATCAAAACATGCAAGATGGCAGACTCATTGCCAGGATCATCAGGTAAATCAGATTTCTGTATTAATTACTTGAGCAATCTATATATATAAAGTAACTTGTCCTGACTGACTGACTGACTGACTGACTGACTGACTGACTGACTGACTGACTGATTCATCATCGCCGAGCCAAAACTACTGGACATAAATGAATGAAATTTTGAGGATATATTCATATTAAGATGTAGGTGCTCGCTAAGAGAGGATTTTTGGATACTCCATCGCTAAGGGGGTGAAAAGGGGGGGGTGAAATTTTAAAATGAGTGTATCTATATCTCAAAACTTTTAAAGCTTATAGATGTAAAAGTTGGTATTTAGAATATCCTTTAAAATTAAAGAAACATTTTTTTTTGTTTTCGGAAAATCCCAATAGGAAGGGTGGAAAAGGGTGAAAAAAAAAAAGGTTGAATGCCTTTAATGAGGCTACTTATATTTCAGAACCTGGAGATATTAAGACCTGAAAATTGGTATTTGGGATCTACTTTAAAACTAAAGAAGCAGGTATTTTTTCGTTTTTGGAAAATCCAAATAATGGGGGGTGAAAAGGGGGGGGGGGTGAATTTTTAAAATAAGTTTGTCTACAACTTAAAACTTTAAAAGTTACAGATGTAAAAATTGGTATTTAGAATCTCCCTTAAAAATGAAGGAAAACATATTTTTTTGTTTTCTGTAAATCCCAATAGGATGGGTTTAAAAGGGTGAATAATAGGTTGAATGCCTTTAATGAGGATACATATATCTCAGAAACTGAAGATATTACAGAACTGAAAATTTGTATATGGGATCTCCTTTAAAAACAAAGAAACATGTATTTTTTGCTTTTGGAAAATCCAATTAATGGCGGTTGAACAGGAGTGACAAATTGGGGTGAATTTTTTGAAAGACTATATCTACAGAATATCTGAGAAACGTAAAATTTTGCAGACGTACAAAGTGTGTATTTGGAATCTCCTCTAAATGTAAAGAAACATAGGTGATTTGTATTTGGAAACTCCACTTAAGGGGAACCAAAAGTGGTGAAATTTTAAAATGAGAATTTCTACAGTATATCTCAAAAAAGTAAACATTTTACAGAAGTGAAAAATTGTATTTTTTATCTTATTAATAATAAAGAAACGTGTATTTTTAGTTTTCGGAAATAGCACTTGGGTGGGGGGGGGGGTAAAATTGACTGAAGATAGTGCTCATTTCTTTTAATTAGGCTACTGATATCTCAAAAATGAAGATGTTACAGACGT
Source organism: Anabrus simplex (assembly GCF_040414725.1). Lineage (NCBI taxonomy): Eukaryota > Metazoa > Arthropoda > Insecta > Orthoptera > Tettigoniidae > Anabrus > Anabrus simplex. The sequence goes on from NC_090266.1 coordinate 255,426,674, forward strand.
GAAATTTGATATTTTGAATCTGCTTTAAAAAGTAAAGAAACGCGTAATCTCCGAAAATCCAATGAGGGGGGGGGGGGGTGAAATTATTGAAAAATTAATAGACTTAATTGTATGGGAATACTTACATCTAATAAAAACTATATTTGTTACAGGCGTGAAAATTTGTATTTGGATCTCCTTTAAAATCAAAGAAAAACGCGTTTTGGGGGGGAATAATCTTGGGGGGCGGGAGTGAAAAGGAGTTGAATTCCTTTCGTGAGGACACATAAATCAAAAACTGAAAAAGTTAGAGTCGTGATAATTGGTATTTAGAAGATACTTTACTATTAAAGAAACGAGTTTGTTACAGGAAAATTCACTTGGGGGGGGGGATATGAAAGATGTGAAAAAAGTGAATTATTTTTATGGGGATACTTATATCTCAAAACTGAAGGTTATAGACGTGAACATTGGAGTTTGGAATCTCTTTTAAACATAAAGAAACACACCTTCATTTTTTTGCGGTGGGGGGGGGAATGAAACTAACGACGGTGGGGTGTAAAAGGAGGTTAGACCAATTGATTTTTCTGTTTATTCATTCCATTCCTGACCCTGTCGAATGACTGGAAACAGGCTGTGGATTTTCGATGTACTTATTCTGAGCATAAACCGATCATTTTTAATCTTTTCTGGGTTTGTTTTCACGAGCCATCTTTTCCTTCGGAGAACGTTCTTTGATTACAGTAGATTCTCCTGGCATATAAATAAAAATTAAAAACATTTGAAATGAATGATAGGAATGAGCTTGACTGTCCAATTGTTCACCTCTATAATAAGGTCAATAATGCACGGAAGTATGTCATTCGTATCGCCAGAAATTCCGCGTACTTGCCTACGCGCGACAATGGTGCTGGTCACAATGTCAAAAATGACAATGGCAGCAGATGGAATTTACCGCCAATTAGCGGTCTTGCATCTTGCTGTGGGGTCCAGAACATCTATAATAATAATAATAATAATAATAATAATAATAATAATAATAATAATAATAATAATAATAATAATAATAATAATAATAATAATATTCCGGACTGTCGTCAAATGTGCGGACCGTGCTGCAAACGGGTCTGGACGGGTAATAACTACAATGCAGTCCGGCCGCGGGTTCAGTACTGCCAAGGCACCCAAGAAGACACCACGCCGAATCTTCTCAAGAATTTGATCCATATTAAAAATGCTTATAGGAAAAGATGGCAAACATTTAGGGACCGAACTGACCGGGTGGAATACATGGTCCTAGCCCGGGAAGTACGAAATCGATATCTGGAAAGAAAGACTGAAAAACGGGAGGGAACTTGCCGTAATCTCTCAGAAAACGAGCTGGATCTCGAATTTTGTCGGATTATATATAAATCGATATCCATTCAATTATAAATTTCAGTATAATACCGTAGCGAAGCACGGGTATCTTGCTAGTTTGATTCATATGACTTCAGAAAATTATGTGTGTATGGAGGAGAGTAATGTAAGTTCCAGTTTTATAATATGATAACTAAAAGAATGAGTTTACTTGAGCTGCCTAAGCAATGAAATTCAATGTCCAAAATTTTGGACATCAGGTCACAATGGTAGTACTTCTGAAGTTCATGACATGGATGCTGATAAGAGTTTGCAACTTGTGAATCTTTTGCAAAGTATTACAGGCTTAAATTATAAAATAATTCTTCCAGAATGTATAATAATTAGGTTTTGCCCTTCAAAAATAAAAATGTGGAGTTACTTTTAGAAAGTATGTAATATTTTGTTTTACTTCTAAGATGCAGGAAAAAATCAGTGTTCTGAATGAAACTTGTGCCAAGGGGATCCTGGACATGCTCGAAGATGATCTGTTTGGTACCAATATTTCAGATGAAAAAGATCATTTTGAAGATATTCCAGCTGCTGTTGGCCAAGGCGTCAGGATAGGATGTACAAATCCTTCAGTCAAGGAAGACATGAAACCCAAATGAGATTCACAGGATTGGCAGATGATATTGGATGTGAACATGTTGTAACAGATCAACTAATGGCAGAAGGTGGGGAAGAAGCTGTAGGTTTACTTACACAGTTAGGGACTGGTAAGACAACTGTAACAAACAATGGCCACCTGTAGGATTATCTCCCTGAAAAACTGCAAAAAAACCTGCTGAAATTCAATACAGGTGTTCTTTCTCTTCTTTTATTTGTTTCCAACATGATTTCAGTGATGTTCAAGGTTTTCAAGAGTATCCTATTGATTTCTTCATCAAGTATATCACAGATGATGATTTTGAAAATTTTGCAAAATACACAAATATTTATGCACTGTAGTCAGGTAAAACAAATTTCAAAAGTACCAATGCCAGTAAAATAAAAGCACTGATTTGCCTACACAGAGCTGTAGGAAATAAGTCATGGATCTGTATAAAGGGAGCTGCACAGTCCGTAGATCTCTGTCACGGCCATCCATCAATACGTCACATCACAGCTAGGTAACATCCAGTTGCTAGGTAACATCAAATACACATTTTATTGAAAGACATATTTATGATAATTTGATTTTACCAAAGAGAAATAACGGTACCTCTTTTTTTTTACAGGTACAGAGACATGAAACAGGTTTAATTTCTAGGAAAAAATGTAAAAATGTGAAGTCAATCCAAATTATTTTGTTTCTCGGGAGTATTTCTTTTGAAGCAGAAAGTCAGTCTTAATTATTTTGCGATTTATTTATACATATCATTGATATTAACAATGTGTAGTCATATTCTGCAGTAAAAAAGTATTTTAAAACCTGCATTTTAGTCACTTAAGATTTCATGGTCTTACAACCTTCCAGACCCAGTGTCCAATATATTGGACAAGAAAACATTTTTTGAAGCAATGACAACAAAAACTATTTTTGTTCTAATATGGCTTATAAGAATCCCAAGGGGTCTGCTAGGCAGCAAAATTTTTTTTCAACGCCGGAAGATAATTCGGGACTGAAGGGGTTAAATAATTCCACAAACACTACATTACCGCCTTCCTTCCCATGAATAGCCGACTCCCGTCTAGCGACTGACACTCGGGAGCCATCATCGGCTATATTCGCTGTCACTCGGCTCATAGAGCCGAACACATGGTGTCGTCACAAGTCCCGCTCACCTTTGATTCTTTGAATTTCTTGGAATGGAATGATCAAGCTAGTGTATTATTGAATTATAAAAGATTCATGGATAACTTCGTGTGCCCAGTATATTCTACCTGTACATCTTTCAAGTACAGTATAGACAAGACTTTCTTTCCCTTCTTGTAGTGTACGCTTTTCCAAAGATCCCGAGCAAAAATATGCTTTCTCTCAATCTGTAATCTGTAGCTTGCGGCAGTCAGATGAAGTCTGTTAAAATGAGGAGTTGACGTTTTTTAAAGAATTTTTGAGTGAAATTATGAATAACTTTGTGTGCTAAATATGTGTTCTACATGCTTTAATTATAGAAAATTTAATTGTCATTTTAAAATGAAACATTCAAGTGAAGCAGTGATATTTACATGCGACTTCTGCATCTATGATATTATATGGGCTTCCATCATAACGATATGATAATATGAATATTTGTAAGTAGATGTGTGTCTATTATAATATTAGCCACTTCTTTATTTCTAACATCCTATAGAGAAAATAATGTGTACCAAGAAGGTATTAGAACAGATTATAAACTGGGCACGCAATAGCATTGTAAGTGTTTAATTATATCACTGAGCCTGTAATTCTGTTCACAATATACTGAGCTCGAGGAAAGTTGTTGACATCAATGTGGCACATCTTCATGTTGGCCTTAATTATATCCTTAAATCACTTCCTCTCACCTTCCAAACAACGCTTACCAACTGTTAACTCAGAGTAAAACATTTGCTTGGGAATGCAATTGTCAGGCATGCGTATTACATGCCCTGTCCATCATAGATGACGTCTTAAAACCATGGCTTCTATACTGGTGGTGTGTGCCTCTTCAAGTATGCTGTTATTTGTGCGTCTATCTTGCCAGGTTATATGCAAAATTCTCCTTAAACATCGCTGGTGATATTGTTCAAACTTTTTAATATGCCGCCGATAGCATGCCCAAAATTCAGATCCATACTATAAGCTGGGAACTAACTATAACTGAATTGTATACAAGGATCTTCGTTGCAGCATTGATATCATCATTTTCAAATACTCAGGATCGTAGTTTGGCAAAGGATGCTCCAGCACGGTTGATTCTAAATTGGATTTCCGAATCTATATTTGTACTTGATGAGAGGATGCTGCCAAGGTAAGGGAAGGAGTTTACTACTAGAAGGCTCACTCCGTCGACGGAGACATTGATCTCTCTTGCCTTTCTCCAGTGGCTGGTTGATAGAGAATCTGTGTCTTACTGGTATTCAGTTTGAGACCAATCTGTATGCAGTTGAAATGGCATTCAGGATTAACAATAGTTCTTCTTCAGACTGAATTGCATTATCATCAGCATACTGTAACTTGACTAATGCTGTAGAAAGTGTACGAGTGTACAGTTTCCCATCCAGTCTATAATTTATGTGTATTCCTGGAGGAAGAATGTCCTTAACCAGCTGCATAATAGCAGCTATATATAATGAGAACAAAGTGGGGGCAATCACACAGCCTTGCTTAACACCGGTATTGATACAAAATGGCTCTCCAACAGAGTTGGTACTGATAACAGCTGCTGTCATATCAAAAAATGTCTAGTGATTTTCCTTAGTGAATATACTTAAACAATCTTCACAAATAGCATCTCATATAAAGAAAATAGAATTCATTACACTATCTCTTTGTAAATAACCCAGTGAAATTAAACTGTCTATAAACTTCGAGATTATATTTTTACACTGTTAATCATGCACCTGACCTGCTCGCATATGTGTGTGCCTGCACATAAAGTTTTAGTTCTTCCTACTTATGTAATCAGGAGCCAATAATTGCAGCACAATCTAATCCTGATCTGTATATAACCTATTGCTGTTTTTGTCATTTCTTTTTCTAAATTTTTTAATTATAATTTTTCAAAATCTGTTGTTAATTTTTCGTGATCTTTTACTGTTTTGCAATATATATCATTGTACTATATTTTGTAATGTCTGTTGTAATTGGAGTGCAACACTGTTACAGACATGTGAAATAAATAAATAAATAAATAAATAAATAAATAAATAAATAAATAAATAAATAAATAAATAAATAAATAAATAAATAAATAAATAAATAAACAAACAAACAAACAAACAAACAAATAAATAAATAAATAATCAGTGTAGAACAGTTTCAAGATGGAAATAAATTTCTGTGGAAAACCATACAATTCTAAAATCTTCCACAAAGCATTACGGTTTACAGAATCAAATTCAAAATAAATTATATACGTATTGAATAGGCGGACCACTTAAATACAGTATTTAAGTTTATTCTTAAATATTTGCTACTTGATTTTAATGTCAGTATGGATCTTTAATAAAAATGAAGCTGTTTAAGCTAGTTAATTGTAAGCTAATTTTATGCAAATAAAACTATATTATCATGTGTCATCTGGCAGAGGTGGTTGATAATGATAAAGACGAGAGAATACAGTACAGAACTTGTTATAAAAGAAACATGCTTACCTCCTTTCTTTGTAACAGGGCTGGAAAGTTTTATTTTATTCTCTAAATCTTCAGCCACAAATAGGACCATGTCTCCTTCGGTTGTGACTGTACCTTCTAGATGAAGATCTCCCAAGGCTTTATGAAATGACTCTACTTCCATATTATCAGCCAAATCATCTTGATTGAAACCTAACCCAAGTAATTCTAACTTATCAGGCCTCTTGCTGTCACCATCTTGGGGTTGTTCATCAAATTTACCCCCTGTCTCAGATCCGCATTTCTTTCTTGAAGTGAAATCCAAATCTGAAGAACTTGGAGATGCTCCCAGTGAGCGATTCTCATAGATAGAAGCATCTGGAGGAGAATTCAAGGAGTCGAATGAGATTTCTGAATACGAGGCTGTCATTTCATGAAGCTGAAAGAAAACAGTGAAATAAATTAACAAATTTCATCATATGCATAAATGTAAATTTGTCATACAGTATGGCTTCTAGTACATACAAACATCACCAGAGATAATGACCAGACCATATCACATTTTCATGAAATTTTGCAGAATAGTAGAGGATATAAGGCAACATACATAAGCTACCCAGACAAAATATGAGTCATCCCCTGAAAAACATAAAATAACTTGATAAGATACACAACATCAATTTTCAGCCACTCACATATTATGAGGTCTCAAAATTCCATCAGATTACAGAGTCCTTCATTTGAACCATTGCTTCAGTTTCACATATTTTCTATCAGACACAAATCTAGAGAATTAGCAAGCCAACTGAGGTGACAAAGTATCGCAGAACATTCATCATGACATGCAAATACAGTAAGCTCAATGCATGCAGTAATAGCTATCCTAAACAAAAGGACATCCATTCATCTCCGTTTTGGAGATGTAGGCTGAAGGGCAACACTTGGTCATTCAGAATACCAACGTATCCAAACTGGTTCAAGGCCTTAGTCAACTGTACCAGTACAAGAAGACCCAGTTCGTGGCATAAAATACAGCAAAGAACCGCATCCAACTTGACCATTACATGCTATACAGTCCGAATAAAAGACCTCATTGAACCTGCGATGCATTTGTTAGCTTGAATCATTTCAGTACAAACAAGAATGAGGTTCATTACAGGTTTTTTTCCCAGTCATTTAGAGAGAAATGTTGGTGCTACAGAACCCATTTCAAACATACTGCTTTGTAAAATCAATTTGAGCTCTCGTGCCAGGGTGGTGAAGCTTTTTTCAGGTACACCTCCAATGGAAGTAAGCTGCATGTATCTTTTTAACCATATATCAGCCCTCCTGACAATCTTAAATTTCCAATAGTATCAGGTATTGAACCAGGACCTCCAAGGATGGCAGCTAATATTTTTAACCCCTATGGATGTGGAAGTGCTGCTTTGTGAAACCTCTGTCAGCAGGGGTATCTTCCGTGGAGCTCTAATTCTTATGTCCTTCACGTGAAGTTCTCTTCATAATGTCCTTTCCAAAATTGGTTGGAACAAACCATCATTGACTGGAGTCATTCCTAACAGACTCAAAACTAATCTGCAACAACTAGACATGCAACACTCCAGTGAAACCTATTGCAGAGAAAGCATTTCTTGCTCACTGTTTTATATCAATGAAGTTGTAAACCCTCTGGACAGTCCACATAAAAACAAATGAAAAACTGGGCTACTTCATCAACTCATATCCATGGGCACGCCCAAACATGATGGTCCCGTTTTTGCCACACATTTACATCTGGCTTACTACCCATTTGGCAAACTAGTAGAAGAGAACTGAGGTATACAACCTCCCAAGGTGGCCATACAAGGCAAGGGTTGCTCCTCACTACTTCCTGTAGTAGGGTTGGTCGGAGCAATTTGGGTATAAGTTACAATTTATTGAATAAAATTTAACCCCCCCCCCCACACACACACACACAAAAAAAAGAGCTTAATATAGGCTGTTGACTTAACACGTGGTGTTAAAAAATTTGTGTTGGTCACACTGTTATTGCCTGGGGTAAAAGTGTTGTGTTTTGGTTCACTAGTGTTTGAAGAGACAGATCGCATTCAACACAGTATTACCGGGGAGCTAGCTGTAATACAGTAATAACGAAATACACATCTATGTATATTAGGCCTACATATGTTGATAATGTAAAAAGCAAAGCAAAGTCATCTCTGTACAGGCCATGAAGGCATGGAGGGGTGGAAAGTAAAGGCTTCCACTATCCGTAACCTCGGCACTTGATGGGGTACAGTGGTTAGCTCTACGACCGGCCACCTTTGCTCCCAGGAATTAACCTGGTACTCATTTTTGGTGTAGGTTGAGTAAACCTCTGGGCCATGTGCTCCTCCGGAAGTGGAAATCTCGTTTCTTAAAATTTACGACTTCCTGACAGGGATTCAAACCCACGTCCAATCGGGCAAACCGGGCACGCATTTACCGCCTCGGCCAGGCAGCCCCTTGTTGATAATGTGCTTTTAAAACATTTAGTAATGTACCAATAATAATGTTTTAGTAAATTACAATTAATTTTTTTTACAGTTCCTTTATATTGCACCAACAAAGATAGATCTTATGGCAACAATGGGACAAGAAAAGGCTAGGAGTGGCAAGGAAGTGGCCATGGCCTTAAATAAGGTACAGCCCCAGCATTTGCCTGATGTAAAAATGAGAAACCACTGAAAACCATCTTCAGGGTTGCCAACAGTGGAGTTCGAATCCACTATCTCCCTAATACTGGATATTGGCTGCACTTAAGTGACTACAGCTATCAACCTCAGTAAATTAATTACAATTTACAAATGTGGGGTAATTTTAGTATACCAAAGTTAAAGTGACAAGACAGTGAAGAAGTGTAAGGGGCAGGTAACAGGATAAAATGTACGCAAGGAAACAACAGTTTTTAACAAAATGCTGGAGGGATGGTAATCGTACATTTTTTCCCTGAGACTGATGATAATGAGTGGACTGATGGAGGACAAATATCAGAATTTTCTTTTCTGCCCCTGATTATAATGAAAGATATTTTAAATTTACAAATTAAGCCTTATTATGTACTTAAGTACTGGCTTACCAATATTTTATTAGGCTTGCAACCTAATGTGTTTTTGGTTTGAATATTTCTTAATTAACCTTTTTTAAGTACCTACCTAATCTACTCATTCTATCCTAGACTACTGTTGAGGTAATTTGAGTTTACAATGGCTATGAAAAACATTTTACTTTAGAGGGTCACAGTGCTAACATATAAATTAATACCTGCTGAAAAATATTATCAAGGTAACAAGCTATCATGTCAGTCGTGATCCAGCACGCAGCCACAGTCAAGAGGAAATGGGCCAGTCATGTCGTGAGTTAGAATGAAAGCTGATGAACCAACAGGGTGTTGAAATGGCAATCAAGAACATGGCTCAGTGTATGCAATTATTGTGGGCTGATGACATCTGAAAGACTGGAGGGAAAAATGAGCAACAGACCAAGCTGCATGGAGAAAACTGTAAGAGGCCTACATTCAGAAGTGGATGGCTACAGGCAGAAAGAAGAACAAGTTATGGTGTCTCTAAACTGTAAGAGGCCTACATTCAGAAGTGGATGGCTACAGGCCGAAAGAAGAACAAGCTATGGTGTCTCTAAACTGTAAGAGGCCTACATTCAGAAGTGGATGGCTACAGGCAGAAAGAAGAACAAGCTAAGGTGTCTCTAAACTGAAAAAAAGGTTCTTCTGATTTGAAGTTTAGCAAGGAGGTATATATAATGAATCCATGCAATCCCATACATAATATGAATGTACAATGATATGGCATTTGTCTAATAGAGGGCTGGAACAGGGACCTGAGACCAGTATTAGTCTGGAATGCCATCTTGTGCTGTTGATACACCTGGATTCAGTCATTGTAAAAATGCTGAATATACTGTACTGTTGAGGTTCAATATTCTACGCCTGCTGAAGTTGCATAGCCAACTGAGCAAGTTTTACTTAGGTCCTTGGAGACAGAGAATATATTGTATATCGTCCTATCCAGTCCCACTTACATTCAATCAGGGAGAGATCAAGAGATTGAACAGGTTGAACAGGTCATTGTAGCTGACAGACATTATACCAAGGGGTGTTGTTTGTGCTGTGTGCAGATGAGCACTGTCATGTCGGAATACTAGGTTTCTGAGGTCAATGATGAAGGGGAGCAAGACCAGTTGGATGATCTGCTGCACTTATCCCACAGCTGCCAGGTTCCTGTTATTGATAATGACAAGGTTCTTTATATGACAATTACAGAACAATAATTCTTGGCTTAGATTTTCAGATAAGTACAGGGTGTTTTAAAATGAATATCATGGTTTTAAGGCTCTGCAGTGTTTATTACATTGAACGTACATTTGTAAATAATACATCAAGTGAAAGAGCAACTCAAACAGTTTGTCCTACAAGTGTTCAATGTGAGAATTATTCGTCACACGGCACATATCCAGTCGATAGCCAAGTTTGTCCCACACCTTGCTCAGCATGCCTGGAGTAATTGTTGCAACAGCTGCTTCAATTCTGTTTCTAAAAATTGTTAGGTCAGCTGGCAGCAGAGGTACAAACACACGATCCTTGACAAATCGCCAAAGGCAAAAATTGCATGGCGTCAGACCAGGGGAATGTGGATGCCATACGAAACAAGCTCTGTCATCCAGCCCCTTGCGGCCAATCCAGAGTTCATGTACAACGTCGTTTAACCAATGCCAATGAGGCGGGTTACCATCTTGCTGCCAAATAAAGTTCTCTGGTTACGCTTCTTGTAATTGAGGAATGAGTCATTGTTCCACCACATCAAGACAAACACCAGTTACAGTTGCTTTAACATAAAAGAAAGGCCCATAAACTTTCCGCCAGAATATGGCACAAAAAAGTTAAATTTAGTGGAGTCACAATGCAACCGTACTATCTCGTGGGGACTTGCTGACCCCCAGATGAGCACATTGTGTTCACATGTCCACTTAGTTGAAATGTCGATGTGAACATGACACGATCCAGAAAATCATCTTCATCATGCAGCAACATATCCTTTGCAAATTTGGCACATAAACCGTGGTCTGTATGCTTTAGAGCTTGTACCAAATGTAAGCAATAAGGACATAGTTTTAAGCGCCTCCTTAAAACTCTCCACACTGACATCACCGGAACTGCTAATTCACGACTAGCCCTCCGAACTAATTTCTTGGGGCTACACGTGAAGGACTCTCTCACTCGTTAAACTCATGCTTCCTTTTTTGGTTATCCGGTACTCTTTCCTTTGCAAAGACAACCGGTGTCTTCAAACATGTTATCATCATTTGGAGGATGACAATGGAACTTAATACGGAAAGCACGGTGCACTGTAACTAAAGATTTAGTCCTTGCAAGCTGTAACACACAAAAAGCTTTCTGTTGCCCAGTCGCCATCTTTGCTACTAGCGCTAATAGCTACTAGACCCAGGAAGCAGTGCATGTGCACACATACAAAAGTGCTTTATAACGGAAGACAGAGGACCCAGTGCATGCACACAGGAACAAACATTTGTAGAACAAACTGTTTGAGTTGCTCTTTCGTTTGAAGTATTATTTATAATTGTAAGTTCAATGCATATAAGTACTACATAGACTTAAAACCCCAATATTCATTTTGAAATGCCCCTTATATGCCAGGCACCTCTCTACAGATTTGCGCTGGACCCACCTACATGCACTGCACATGCCAAGGCAGAAACTGTCTTCATAGCTGAAAACCACAGTTCACTTTTAACTCCCTCCAATTGTCTAGTTGCCGTAAATACCACTGTTGACATGCTCTGCAGTGACCAAGTTGGAGTCAAACCTACCCATACGATTTGTATGTAATAAACTTCATTTTGTTCCATACTGACAATGAACAGTGACACACAGCGGAAGGGAGGTCTACCTATTCAATAATGCCATGTGATTAAATACCAAATATATTTATTAAATATAAGGGCCTAGTTTTGACTCTGTAAACTGGGTAACCTTCAGCCTTAATTACCAGTTACCAATAGTCCACTGAAATATATATTAAACTTATTAACAAATTGTGTTTATTAGCGCGTGTCATGGTTAAAATATAGTTATTTATACTTATGTCCTTGTTTGTAAGAGTAACTTGTCTTCTTTGGAAATGTAATCTTAAGGTTGTTTCTTTCTTCAATTTGCTTTACATTGTACCAACACAGATAGGTCTTATGAGGATGATGCAATTGGAAAGGTCTAGGAGTGGGAAGGAAGCGACGATGGCCTTAATTAAGGTACAGCCCCAGCATTTGCCTGGTGTGAAAATGGGAAACCATGGGAAACCATCTTCAGGGCTGCCGACACTGGAGTTCAAACCCACTATCTCTCAGATGCAAACTCACAGCTGCGCAGCCCTAATCGCATGACTAATCTTAAGGTAAAACTATATGAATACACACTGACAATAAAGATAGATAAATTAATTAATGTAACATATTAAAACCTTCTTCCAGTAATGAATTGTAACGTCTGTTCATATAGTAATATTTCATCATGGTGTTGTTGTATGCTGTGGGTATATGTCTATAATTATGTTAAGTACCTAGGTATACAATTATCAATGTAGTTACAAGAGGGGGCATTCACAATTTGAATGTTGAATAGGTGGACTTCCGATCGAGTTGGAGTGGTCAAACAATTCAGTATAGAGTGAATATCTGGAATGAGAAAGAAAAATAGAAAAAAAAAAAAAAATCCAGTAAACTAAGAAAGGGAAAGCAAAACGCATAAATGTATCAAGAAACCTATGCTATGAACCTTATATTTTGTAAGGCCTGAGCTTTGGAAAAAAATGTATACAACATGCCATAGAAATTGAAAAAGACCACCTTCCTGAAGAGATTCAAGTCCAGCCACTTGTAGTCAATCCTGAAATTTCTGACTCTGAAAGCAACTGGTATGAATTAGAAAGTACACAGTTAAAAAAATTAGGGGAACATGTTTTTGAACGTATGCCATGCTCTAGAAAACAATACCTCACACTCAGGTATATTACCAACTAAACCTTTATCCTTTACCATTGAAGTATAGGCTACAAAAGAACATCAATAGATTCACATTCATTTTCAGAACACAAACAGAAATGTCCAAATAGGAACAAAAACAAAGTGATAACAGTCTTCCAGGGTGGATTTTTATCACAGTTAGAGCTTCAGTATGGTGAATGTCCTCCACGAGCATTTATCATAGGTTGGCATCTACGTTGCATGAGTATAAGTCGACGGAGGTCACGTTGTGGTATCAGGTCTCGTTCTTCAATGAGAGCCAGTTCGAGGTCTTGGAGAGTCTGTGGTGGACGCCCATGAACACTTCTGTCAAGCCTATCTCACATATGCTCGATGGGATTAAGGTCGGGACTCACTGCTGGCCATTCCATCTATTGAATGTCCAGTCCTCACAAGACTGCTCTGGTGATGTGCGCTACATGAGCCCTGGAATTGTCGTGCACAAGTACGAATTCAGGGCCAACACTGTATGCAGCAACCAACACATGCTGTAGCAGTATCTACTCGATGCACCCCGCAGCAGTAGGATTACCATAGACGACGACAAGATCCGTACGGCCATCAATACTTATGCCACCCCACACCATCACAGAACTTTGTCCGAATCGGTCACCTTCCTGGACAACATTTGGCACGTTCTGCTCACCATAGCGTCTCCATACACGTTGACGGCCATCACGCTGCGTCAGGGGAAATCTGGATTCATCTGTGAACAACACAGGTCTCCACTGGCGAAGTTGCCAGTTGATGTAGGTACTGGCAAACAGAAGATGAGCTGTGCAATTTTGCTGCGTTAAACGGGGCACTCGAACAGGATGTCTGGGTGATAAAGATACTTCTCCTAACCTGTTCCTTACTGTCTCGTCAGGCACCGTGACTCCAGTGACCCTCCTGTGGCCATGTTGCAATTCTCTGGCAGTTGCTAAACGACGCCGCAACGCACACATGGTCAGATACTGGTCATCCTGTGGGGTTGTCATACGTCCACGACCTTGTCCAACCCTCCTTGTGAACTGGCCTGTCTCACTGTAGTGATTCCACAAGTGTTGAATAACTGATGGAGAGACATTGAGATCCACGGCAACATGACGAAAAGTCCACCCTTCCTGGATCAAAGTGATGGCCCTTGCGACTTGAACCTCATTAAGATGTTTCATGGAATGTGCTGGTTTACGTACAGTGTGCTCAAATGACCGCAGTAGTCTGTGTACCTCACAACGACACACGGACGCACTACTATTCACTTTGTTTTGAGGGGTCACCTGACAGTTTAATGCATGTATGCTTTCGTTGGCGTAAGGAACTGCCTTCTTTCTTCTCTTCTACCTTTAAGCAATGCACAATGGGGATTGTACCGTATTTCACGTCCCAGCACGCCTACCCCAACCAATAATAATATTATCACACAGGCGTACAGATCCCGCACCAACACAGGTTTTCAGGTCATTTCCATACTCGCTAGACCAAGGGGCTGATGACCATAGGTATCCCAATCCCCTAAAGTACGTAATAGCAAATAAACCAGTATTAATGCTGACAATTCAATACATCCCCAGGATCTGAAACCGATGACCAGGGTTGTCTGAAGCCCCTAAGACGGAAACTAAATACTAACAACCACAAAACCAGTCTGGCGAGAATGTAACATAACAAGGCATACACTAGTAGCAGCCTTCAGCTGTTATCGTAGTTCAGTTGCTCTTAAACATAAAACCAGTTTGGCAAGTGAAATTGCATAGGTAGCGTTCAGCTGCTACAGTAGTACATTTGCTCTTAAACATAAACAGAAACCAGTTTGGCAATGATGGCATGTAACTTGCCTGTTATCAAAGGAAAGCTATTCATTCACAAGAACATCGTATCCCTTTGCTCTCGAAAATAACTTCCGAGGATTACTAAAAGTTTGATATATAGTGGTTCGTCACATCGTTCTCTATTGCTACAAGAAATATCTGCACGTATAACCCTAACACCTTATATGTATTTTCTAGTGTATTTAAAAGCCCACGTTTATTTGTTTTATGTAATATTGTCAAAGCTTGCTCTATAGTGGTGAACTGATGACCGGTTGCACTCATATGTTGGCCCATCAAGGAATTTTTTTTATGCCTCTGGGCGTTGACATGCTCTAAGTATCTTACCGTAAAACTGCATCCAGCTTGCCCAGCATAAGACTTTTGCATTGATGACATTTATTTGTAAACCCCTGAATCTAATTGTTTGTCTTTCCCTAGGAAATTAACGCTGTTGTAGTTACAAAATTTTTGCTTAGTATTATTACTGGTTGAGTACGCAATCTTATAGTTATTTTTTCTGAACAAATACGTTTCTGCATATATATTAGGATTGTTGAAAGTGAACCGGGCATGTTTATCTTTCTTCTTTATTTCAGGATAAGCTTTCAAGGGATATTATCACATATGAAAGCATTAGGCATTAAAAACAATACAGACAATAAGAGAAAGAAAATGAACGAACTTCCGTCCTCCCGTATATCTATTCCCCCTACCCCTTTTTGGTAATAGACCAAAGAATGAACAATAGTGATAATATTCTCAATATTTTAAATTCATTAGATTCCAGAGTAAAGTTTACTGCAGAAAAAGAAGGTTCCATAAATTTTTTAGACATACTAATCTACCACCCGAAATAAAGAAGAAAGATAAATATGCCAGCTTCACTTTCAACAATCGTAATATATATGCAGTAATAAATTTGTTCAGAAAACATAACTATAAGATTGTGTACTCAACCAGTAATAATACTAAGCAAAAATGTTTTAACTACAACAACGTTAAATTCCTAGGGAAAGACAAACATTTAGATTCAGGGGTTTACAAACTAAAATGTCATCAATGCGAAAAATCTTATGCTGGGCAAACGGAACGCAGTTTTACGGTAAGATACTTAGAGCATGTCAACGCCGAGAGGCATAAAAAATTTTCCTCGATGGGCCAACATATGAATGCAACCGGTCATCAATTCACCATTATAGAGCAAGAATTGACAATATTACGTAAAACAAAAAAACATGGTCTTCTAAACACACTAGATAATGTATATTTATTTAGATCAACAAAGTAATCAGGATAATAACCTGAATGATATAATTGATAATAGGAACCCTTTATATGAAGGGATATTATCACATCTGGAAGCATTAGGCATTAAAAACAATACAGACATTAAGAGAACGAAAATGAACGAACTTCCGTTCTCCTGTATATCTATTCCCCCTACCCCTTCTTCTAAAGCCGAAACCGCGACCGTAAGCGACACGCCTCCTCCCCACTCCACAGCCTTGCCTCCCCCCAAAGGTGGAGCAAGCTTTGGAACACAGACATCATTACTTCACAACACGGAAGGCTTTATCAGCCGTCGCTCCTTCAAGGACACAGTACATCTTGTCAACAACAAGGTAACACGCTTTTAAAAGCAATCTCCCATTTTATTTCATTTCAGATTTTGGGGAAGCTCTTTTAATAATAGTATGACAGCAATCAGCTTCAGGGATCCTGAATTAATTGAATTCAAGAGACACTTTTATACAATTAAAACAAACAACATTTGCCTTGGAAGGAACAAATGAAGAGAACATCCTTGTAAAATATACAACAGTGACAAAGGAAAATTACTTTTCAAAAACTTTTTATCAGTAGATAAGCAGAATATCATATATCATAGTGAAAAAGTGCTGGAAACAAAAACATTTTTTATAACATGTGTTCAAATGAATAGATATAGTTTTAAAAATAGACTAAAATACGTAAATTCATTTTCCCTTCCATTTCACCAACCCATTCACCCACCCACATTGATTTTAATTTATTTTAATTTTTAAATTCATGTAGATTTTAAGTAAAACATGGTACTTATTAAGATGTTCTTAAGAAAATAAATACTTTGTAATTTCACCTAAGCATTGTAATACAGCTGAAGATGTTCCAAATGGAATGAAATATTACTGTATATGATTAATTTATTTGCTTAATGCAAATATAAGTATCAAAAAAGTGGAAATTTACTGTTATTGATTCATTGCTTAAGCTAAGACCAACAATGGCGTAAGTCTCAACGGTATCCTTCTTGTAGGGCAATCTATGCAAGAAGATCTCTTCTCAATAATCATCCATTTTCAAACTCGACAAATAGCATACACAGCGCACATAGAAAATACGTATCGTCAGGTGAACATCAACCCTAAGAATTACAAGTTACAATCTATACTCTGAGGCCACAAGAACCAATTACAACATATGCTCTCACAACTGTAACCTACAGAATAGCATCTTCAGCATTCCTCGCCATAAGATGCGTGAAGAAACTCACCGAAGAAGGAGGTACCGACTTAGCTCATGCAGAAAAGGTCATAAATCAAGACTTCTATGTAGACGACCGTATTTCCGGCTCGGATGAATTACAGGAAGCAATAAAAATTTGTGAAGAATTACAAATCCTTTTCAATTGGAAAGGTTTCAACCTAAAGAAATGGAGCTCCAACTGCCCAGACTTGCTGAATTCAATTTCAGCTCACCTCAGACAGACGCAACCAAATCTGCTTATAAGATGATGAAGATAATGATATATTAAAAACATTTGGCCTCATCTGGAAACCAGCTCAGAATCAATTTCAAGTCATATGTAACCTAAGGAAAGAATATTAACAGCATACAGCCACTTTGACAAAATGCATGGTTCTATCCATAATTTCATCCATCTTCGATCCATTAGGATTTCTATCCCCAGTTGTTATACTATGTAAGATATTCATGCAACGTCTATGGCAATCAAGTCACTCATGGGATGATCCGTTGAACACAGACCTCATCAGTCAATGGCATGCTCGGTATTTTCAACTTCTTTCTATAAATACAATTAGTATAGTGTGACTGGTTTTCGGTGAAGGTATACCACTGAACATCCAAATCCATGACTTTGTGATGTTTCTGAGAAGGCCTATGGTGCATGTGCATATGTCAGATCTTGTAGCAATGAAGGTCGAGTGACAACAATGCTGCTCTGTGCTAAATCCAAGGTAGTACTGCTAAAACAAATCTCTCTCCCATGTCTGGAGCTTAGCAGGGCCCTTCTCTTAACAAGACTACTCAAGAAAACATTAAGGGCTGTGAGTTTGAACTTGACAAGATTCAGCTGCAGACAGACTCCACATTAGTACTGTTGTAGCTATCTTCCTGTCCTACCAAATGGAAAACATTCGTCACCAACTGGATTTCTGAAATTCAGGAAACTACACCAATTACCAAGTGGCGCTATGAGCCATCCATGGACAATCCTGCTAACTTAGTATCCAGAGGACTACAAATGAAAGTAATCATCATCGAACTTTGGTGGCATGGTCCTAAATGGTAGAGTCAAGATCCTTCGAGGTGGCCACAATCAAAATATCCTGTTCACACCAATCTCCCAGAGCAAAGAATTCCACTAACTCTTCTTACTGCCATGCACGATCTATTCTTAACAAAATTTTCAAGTTACTGGGCGAGTTGGCGCTGTGGTTGGAGCATGCAGCTGTGAGGTCGCATCTGGGAGATAGTGGGTTCGAACCCCACTGTCGGCAGCCCTGAAGATGGTTTTCCGTGGTTTCCCATTTTCACACCAGACAAATGCTGGGGCTGTACCTTAATTAAGGCCATGGCCGCTTCCTTCCCATTCCTAGGCCTTTCCTGCCCCATCGTCGCCATAAGACCTATCTGAGTCGGTGCGATGTAAAAGAACTAGAAAAAAAAATTCAAGATTACATAAACTACAATAGTTGCTTACTGTTTATGATTTACCTTATCTCAAATTGTCATAAACAATCCATGGAGTGATATTCATGTCCACTATCTGTATTAGAAATGTTGCATTAAAATTATGCAAGAAGTTGCATATCCTCAAGAACTTGCATTGCTCAAGTTGTCAACTCGTATTAACACTTTAAACACAATCATGGATCAAGAGGGCATTCTTTGTGTTGGCAGAAGAGTCAGAGCTCCAGATCATTCTGCATCCATACAAAGCTAACCATCATGGCAGAACACCTTCGACTACTTCATGCTGGCACTCAGCTCTTAATCAATCACACCTTTGAGAGAAAAATTTTGGATCCCATCAGCAAGACGAACCATAGAGAAGCTCATTCATGCATGTCTTACGTGTTGCAAACTGAATGCTGATAGTGCCAAGCAATTAATGGGAAATATACCAAGGGTGTGTGTAACCCCGACACGCCCATTCCTTAACACTGAATAGACTATGTTGGCCCAGTTCTCAAAAACTGGTGCAAGTTCAAACAAGACCAGACTTTTTTTTTTTTTGCTAGTGGCTTTATGTCGCACCGACACAGATAGGTCTAATGGCGACGATGGGATAGGAAAGGCCTAGGAGTTGGAAGGAAGCGGCTGTGGCCTTAATTAAGGTACAGCCCCAGCATTTGCCTGGTGTGAAAATGGGAAACCTCGGAAAACCATCATCAGGGCTGCCGACAGTGGGATTCAAACCCACTATCTCCCGGATGCAAGCTCACAGCAAAACCAGACTAAAGGCATATATATATTTATTTTAAAATTTATTTATTTACTCAAGAAAGGGCACCTGAGCCGAGGCTCTACGGCGCAATACAAGATTAAATATTGGCAGAGTTTACAAAATATTTACAATACAATAATAGCTTATTTCTAAATATGTTACAGTCTTACAAATATAAATACAAATGTATAATACCATTGTACATTACTTGGTTGTAAGATTCACTGCTCATTTTCTTTTGTGCATTGATTATTTTTTGTTTAAATTTTGAAATTGTTGTTGCCTGTTGTATATATTTCGGGAGAGCATTGTACACCTTCACAGAGTAGTGCCATAAGGAGTTACAACCATACTTACTAGTTTTTACAAATTTGGTACGGACTCTCTTTGCTCCTGGAGTGTTATATGAGTGTATGTCAGAATTTATAATACAGATAGTGTTTGTATAAACCAAATTATGCTTAATTTTATATACCATCATAGCTGAAGCTCTATCACGTAAAATGTGGAGTGGTAGAAGTCTGCATTTCTTATACAAATAATCTGTAGGTGTTAAGGGCGGTAAATTAAAAAGTATTTTTAGTACTCTTTTTTGTAAAATGGCAACTTTCTCAAAGGGTTCCTTGTTGCAACATCCCCAAACATGAATCATATAAGCAAATATAGTAGAGGCAATACGCGACACTCAGCGAGAAATTGAGGGACAGCTACTGTGTAGAGATGAGAAGAATGCAAGAATGAGGAATGTGGCCTGCAAGCACGAACTTCCTGTTCTGCCCAGACAGATCGGCTTTTATCTGCTCGTATCTGCTACACGAAAATATTGACTCACACTTTGCAGTTTGCTGGACTACAACTGACAAGAGCGAAGAGCTGCCAGTAGAAGATAATATAAAGTCGCCTGGATAGTAGCGGAGTTGCTATGGTAACCATTGCGTCATTGGCTCTGCTGGTGAAAACCCCTTTGCCCCATGCCTCGCAGGGCATGTGCATTCTTCTGATCTCCCAACAGTATTAGAGCTCACTCTAGCGGGTAGACCTGAGAACTACTGATTCTGTCATAAGAGCACGTGTATTTGTGTGTGAAGTTTTTGGTGTTATTTATGCGTTTTCAATGAGTTGACATAATTAAACAGTAGCGTGTGTCATTCCTTGATATCTCCTCTCAACATGTGGGGAAAGGTATGTGCTGTGTTTGGCTGCAGTAACTATGAAGTAGAGAAGAATGCATGGTCTTTCTTCCGTTCACCTCGTGACAAGAAAATGTAAGTAATATTGTGTTTGCATATATATTTTTCCAGTGACAAAGAGATTTTTATAGCACTTCATAATCTTCTGACCTGCTCGACCCATATTTTAACTGGCTTAAAATATAATATGCATATTTTATTGAATAGTGCAGCAGTTAACCTTCAATACCGATGTGTTGTTGTAGGTGTGATCTGCGGATTTTGAAATACCACAGAAGTGATTTGGGTAAGGTGTACAAGAAAGAAGGGACGTTACACTTATATAAGAATTATAAGATCTGTTCAAATCATTTCCAGGCCAGCAACTTTAAAAATCCTCGACTATACAGCCAAGGGTATGTTACATTTTTACTCTAATTGTACATAAATATTCCTCAAAGCATCACAATCGACAACATTTTCATACTTTTCTTTCTTTTATCCCTTTTCTCAGATTAAAGCTGGGATTTTATAGATTTTCTTTCTGTTAGTAGGCTTAATGTTAAGATGAAAATTGACCAGCTTTTAAATGTTAATTAATTGCATCATGTGTGTAAGGAATGTGCCGATGTGTTTATTGACAAGTGTCTTAATGTGATGATACAATGTTTTTTAAAAGAGAAAAAAGACAAATCTAACCGCAAAAGTTCAGGCAGGGATGCTAAAGCAAAAAAAACGTAATGCATATATGAAAGATCAAGCCCTTTCACAGCAGTCCATTTCACATCTTGTTTATGTGTCTAATTTCAGTCTTTAAATAACAACCTTTTAAATAATTCTTCATTTATTTATCCAGAATTGCTTTAGAAATTTCGA
Organism: Anabrus simplex; assembly: GCF_040414725.1. NCBI lineage: Eukaryota > Metazoa > Arthropoda > Insecta > Orthoptera > Tettigoniidae > Anabrus > Anabrus simplex. The sequence continues at coordinate 255,447,913 of NC_090266.1, forward strand.
AGTTAATATCTCAATAATACTTTCTTTCTAGACGTAATTTATTTATCCATTTTCGTACATGCATTTCCATTGATATTTGAATTTAGCACGACTTTTCAGGTCAAGTCACTAGGAGCGCCACCATTGAATTGTCTCCCATTTTAACAAGGCTAAATCCGTAAGTGTCACGTATTGTCTGTATTGTATTTGATATAAGTCAGGTGACTTTCAATGAGAGCATGATAAATAGATTTCAAAAACTTATGGTTGAATTTATATCTTAGTCTGTGAAGCACTCCAGTTGCTGGATGATCGAAGAATGTTAATGTAAGATCAAGAGGAGTTGCACATGCGGGCTTGTGAAAAATCATGTAGTTGTCTTGCTCAGATTAATAGATAGTCTAATTCGGTTGATAATGTCATACTGCATTTTTACCTCAAGTTCTTTAGCAGAGGTAGCAACATAGAAAATATTTGTATCATCTGCAAAAAGAGATAATTGTCCTTGTAATTTTAGGGAGCCTGTATCATTCACAAATATCAGAAATAAAATTGGACCCAGTACTGAACCCTGAGGAATTCCAAGTGATATAGGAAGAGATAAACTTTTAGCATTTTTATATGAAACAAACTGTGATCGATCACTGAGATAATCCTTAAACCAGTTCAACACTACACCTCTTAATCCTGCGTCTTCCAGTTTTCTGATCATGATCTCGTGATCAACTGTGTCAAAGGCTTTTCTTAAGTCTATAAATAATCCAGAAGCTAATTTTCGTGAATCAAGAGCTTCCTGCAGTCTAATGATAATATCTTCAACAGCATTGTCATTGTATGTGCTGGAATTTGGAATAACGCCATACTGATATTTATAAAAGTAATTATTCTTAAGAAGGAATTACAATAATCTTATTTTAACAATTTTTTCTAATATTTTGGCTAAAATGGGCATGACAAAGACTGGTCTGTAGTTGTTTATGTCTAATTTATCTAAGCTTTTATGGATGGGTATAACTTTGGCAATTTTTAACAATGTAGGAACTGTACCTTCAGCTAACGATTTGTTAATAAGTGCAGTGATATATGGAACTAATTCGGTTGATAACTGTTTGAGAATTGTGTTGCTTAAACCATAACAATCGCAACTACTGGAATTTTTTATTTCTTTTATCATACTTGCTACATCTTCGTTGTCAGTTGGGTACAAGAATAAAGAATTTCTTGGGGCTGTGTGATAACTGTATGGATTGCTGGTATTGGTGGTAGGCAAATTAACAGCTAGATCCTGACCAATACTAGTAAAATATTAATTTAATGTTGTTGAAATATCACAGGGGTTGGTGATTATAGTATTATTATTATTATTATTATTATTATTATTAATTTTTAGTTGAATATCTCTATTGTTGCTGTTTGTTGTTTGAAGTATCTCATTAACTAATTTCCATGGATTTTTACTAGAAACTAACCTGTTACTGCATTAAGAACATTCAGCTTCTCTTTTGAATTTAGTGACCTTATTACAGAGTATTTTATATTCATCTTTATCTAAAAGATATACTGGCATCCCCTTTCCAACCTATAATGCTGTTTCTTGATTTTCCCATATATTTTATTTTTATATTTTATGAGGTTGAGGATCCATGGACATCCTGAGTTTTTATGTCTTGATTCAGTTATTTTCTTAAAACTGGATATGCTGGCTTCTGCTGAGAGATTAGTTAACTTATTTACTGCAGTTTCACAGCTGTCATTAGCATCAAGTATCAAAGGATTTTTAGATATAAGTTTCCTGGCGATTTAATGTCTATTTTTAGGGTGTGTGTTGTGGTGGAATATTTAAAAATACCTACTACTATCTCTTACTGGGATGTCAAGATCACAGACCAATACATTGTGAGTACTGAAGTCACTGTAAATATTATACACAATTTTTTTTCAGGGTGCATTAATATAAATATGATCTAAAAGTGTAGAACTCTTTTCATGGCTCTCCACATAGAGGTGATATCTGATCTCTGTCTATATTACAAGATGGCTAGAATGTCTGCGATACATGTTTGAGCTCTCCCAGTTGGCAGTCGCTTTCATTTCAGCATGTCCCCGACCAACAGAATTGCATTTATACTGTATGACTAAGTAGTGTTTACAATAAGATTGTATAGTTGTTTCTGTATGAAGCTACAAATAATATATGTCCTAGTATTATTTCGTTAACATTAGCTTTGTATTGAATAGGTGGACCCATTTTATTTACGGAGTGAAACAACTGTCAATACGGCTAATCATGAAATTTTTATCGTATGTATAAATTTTGATTCGATCAGGTGACAGGTTTTTGAGAAATACTGTCTTAAATTTGACACATAGTTGAAAGAAGTTTAAAAATGAGCACTTTTTGCATTCCACCAGTGATAAAAAATATAAAATCACCATCTTCAATTCCCCTTTTCCAGCTCACACTGGATACAGGCAAATAAGGTTTCTCTCCAATTAGTCCTGTCTCTCCATCATTCCTCATCCAACACTGACCAGGAGGGGAGGGGATCAAATGAGGTGGGTAGGGTTGAGGCTCTGGTCATGGGGGATTCCATTGATAGACATGTGGGGAAAGTGTGTGGGGGGAAAGGGAACCAGGGTAGAGTGTTATCCAGGAATTTTTTTTTTTGCTAGGGGCTTTACGTCGCACCGACACAGATAGGTCTTATGGCGACGATGGGATAGGAAAGGCCTAGGAGTTGGAAGGAAGCGGCCGTGGCCTTAATTAAGGTACAGCCCCAGCATTTGCCTGGTGTGAAAATGGGAAACCACGGAAAACCATCTTCAGGGCTGCCGATAGTGGGATTCGAACCTACTATCTCCCAGATGCAAGCTCACAGCCGCGCGCCTCTACGCACACGGCCAACTCGCCCGGTATCCAGGAATTAGGTTACGGTAGATGTTGAGGAAAGTAGAAGAGAAGGAGGAGGAAAAGGAGAAGGTGGTAATGTTTCACGTTGGTACTAACAACGTAAGACAAAATCAGGTATAAGTACCAACATAGTAAGGGATGTGTGGGATCTGGTAAATGCAGCACGGGTGAAGATAAAGGAAGCGGAGATTGTTATCAGTAGAATACTGTAGGAAGGATACTGACTGGAAAGTGATTGGTGATTTAAATGAGACTATGGAGTGGGTATGTGGTAAACTGGCAGTGAGATTTATAGATCCTAATGGGTGGGTAAGAGATAGGGATCTGCCCCCAGATGGCCTTCACTTAAATCACAGTGGTACATGTAAGTTAGGAAATTTGTTTCAAAGGGTTATGGGGAGGTACATTCAGGGAAACGTGTCTCTTCAGCGGTGATAAGGGAACAGGGAACTGGAAATCAAGTAGGGATGACATAAAAATCCTAGGGCTCAACTGTAGAAATATTGTAAAAAAAAGGAATAGAATTAAGTTTTTCTGCTATTGTCTTTACTTTGCACCAACACAGATAGGTCTTATGGCGACGATCAGACAGAAAAGGGCTAGGAGTGGGAAGGAAGCGGCCGTGGCCTTAATTAATGTATAGGTCAAGCATTTGCCTGGTGTGAAAATGGGAAACCATGAAAAACCATCTTCAGGGCTGCCGACAGTGGGGTTCAACCCCTCTATCTCCCGAATACTGGATACTGGCTGCACTTAAGCGACTGCAGATATCGAGCTCGGTATTAAGTAATTTAATAGATATATACTTACCAGATGTTGTAACAGGAATCGAATCATGGCTGAGAAATGATATAATGCATGCAGAAAATTTCTCACAGAACTGGAGTATCGTAGAGATAGGATAGAAATGGTAGGAGAGGGAGTATTCATTCTGGTGAAAGAAGAATTTGTAAGCTTCGAAAAAGTTAAAGATGACAAACATGAAATTCTATATGTAAGGCTCATGTCTAAAGAGAATAGACAACTTGATGTCTTTGAAGACCGGGAAAGGGTACTGCTGACGCTGATACAGAATTATTTTATAAGATAATCAGCTATGTGGGAAACGATAAGGAAAGGAACGTGATTGTAGCGGGTGATCTCACCAAATGTCAATTGGGAAGGTAATGCGAACAACAGGAAGCATGACTAACAAGTGGCAAATAAGTTAATACGGGAAGGGCAGCTGATTCACACAGTGATGGAACCAACCAGAGGGAAAAATATCCTGGATGTCGTGCTGATAAAACCAGATGAGCTCTATAGAGACACCGAAGTAATAGATGGTATTAGTGATCATAAAGCTGTTTTTGTCGTAGTTAAAAATTAATGTGATAGGAAGGAAGGTCTTAAAAGTAGGACTATTAGGCAGTACCATATGGCTGATAAAACAAGCATGGGGGAGTTTTTAAAAAGTAACTATGATCGGTGGAAAACTGTAAATAAAAATGTAAACAGACTCTGGGATGGGTTTAAAGCAACTGTTGAGGAATGTGAAAATAGGTTTGTACTTTTAAAGGTGGTAAGGAATGGTAAAGATAACAGAGAAGTACAGAGACTAAGAAAGAGGTGCAGGTTGGAAAGAAATAGAGTTAGAAATGGGTGTGGAAGTAAGGAGAAAATGAAGGAACTTACTAGGAAATTGAATCTAGTAAAGAAGTCAGCTAAGGATAACATGATGGCAAACATAATTGCCTGTTATACAAATTTTAGTGAAAAATGGAAGAGTATGTATAGGTACATTAAGGCAGAAACAGGTTCCCAGAAGGACATTCCAGGAATCATTAATGAACAAGAGGAGCGTGTATGCGATGATCTTCAAAAGTCAGCAGTATGTAAAGATTGTTGGTTACAAGGATAATGTCCAGATAGAGGAGGTGACAAATACTAAAGAGGTATTAAAATTTACCTATGATAACAATGACATTTACAGTAAGATATAAAAGTTGAAAACTAGGAAATCAGCTGGAATTGATAACATTTTGGGGGATATACTAAAGACAATGGGTTGGGATATAGTAACGTATATGAACTACTTATTTGATTATTGTTTGAATGAAGGAGCTATACCAAATGAATGGAGAGTTGCTATAGTAGCCCGTGTATAGCTGGCCATATACGGAAAGATTTTTTCGCAGGCCTCGCCTTTGGGGCCAGATCCGACAGACCGCCTGCCAGGCGTAACCTTCAGAGACCCGGCCTGCTTCTCGCCATCAACTGTGACACCAAGCCTGTCGTGTTGTGCAACATAATCCGTCAACATTCCAGACCCTCCCGTTAATTGGAATGATCCCTTTGTTCTCGGCAGGCCAAGCCTCATCCACTGGCCTTTCAAACTAGTTTGAAATCCTTGCTGGCCGTACTTAGAACTGTGCGATGGACATCAAAGCAAACAGTGTCCAGAGGAAAAAAAAATGCTGTTGCGGCTGTTGGAATGTGCATTTCGCTATATGTTAAATCATGCCAACAGAAGAATCGATCAAAGTGGATGAAATCATGGATAGGAGAGCGAGACAGCCTTAGTCACATGAGTCTGATACAACACCTGAGAGAAAATGAACCGGATGATTACAAGAATTATTTGCGAATGGACCACAGCGATTATGATATGCTGTTAGGTAAGAATGCACCGGGCGAGTTGGCCGTGTGGTCAGCAGCACGCGACTGTGAGCTTGCATCCGGGATATAGTGGATTCGAATCCCGCTGTCGGCAGCCCTGAAGATGGTTTTCCGTTGTTTCCCATTTTCCCACCAGGAAAATGCTAGGGGTGGTGCTGTACCCTAATTAAGGCCACAGCCGCTTCCTTCCAACTCCTAACCCTTCCCTATACCATCGTCGCTATAAGACCTATCTGTGTCGGTGCGACGTAAAGCCACTAGTAAAAAATTACTTGTTTTGCGTAGCTATTACTGGAGAACAGTCTAGTTGAAAGCGTATTTACTGTGGATATTGTAGCTTCTAAGCTGAAGAAGGAGGAAAGGAGGATACTGAAGAACGATTGATTGCGACACCTCATGTTTTAATTGGCGGAGACAATGCCGCTCTTTGTACATTTCAATAAATTTCCCTAGCAGTGTCTTTGTCCACTCCATGTTCTCCTTACAAGAGGCTTGATCTGTGAGGCGAGGTTTTTCCGTTGAGGCGCTGACAACAGGTCTCGCCTGTAGCAGATAACGCCTCAAACTGATCTCGCTCACTAACGAGCAGTCCTAGCCCGTCGGAACGCGTCACAAAAGGCCTCGTCTGTCACAATTCCTTTCCGTGTATGGCCAGCTTATAAAGGAAAGGGTGATAAACATTTAGGTGAAAATTACAGGCAAATCAGTTGGACATGCATTGCACGTAAGCTTTGGGAAAGCATTCTTTCTCATTATATTAGACATGTTTGTGTAATTAATAACTGGTTTGATAGAAGGCAGTTTGGGTTTAGGAAAGGTTATTCCACTGAAGCTCAACTTGTAGGATTCCAGCAAGATATAGCAGATATCCTGGATTCAGGAGGTCAAATGGACTGTATCACGATTGACCTATGTAAGGCGTTTGATAGGGTAGATCATGGGAGACCACTGGCAAAAATGAGTGCAATTGGACTTGACAAAAGAGTGACTGAATGGGTTGCTATATTTCTAGAAAATAAATCTCAGAGAATTAGAGTAGGCAAAGCTTTATCTGTCCCTGTAATAATTAAGAGGGGAATTCCGCAAGGCAGTATTATTGGACCTTTATGTTTTCTTATATATATAAATGATATGTGTAAAGAATTGGAATCAGAGATAAGGCAATTTTGCGGATGATGTTATTCTGTACAGAGTAATACGTAAGTTACAAAATTGTGAGCAACTGCAAAATGACCTCGGTAATGTTGTGGGATGGACAGTAGGCAATGGTACGATGATAAACGGTTTAAAAGTCAGGTTGTGAGTTTCACAAATAGGAAAAGTCCTCTCAATTTTAATTACTGCATTGAAAGTTAATATAAGGAATATAAGGAAAGATCTTCATATCTTCACATAAATATGATTGTAAATAGATCTCTGCACATGGTTATGAGTTAGGCGTTGTAGTAGGGATGTAAAGGAGAGGGCATACAAGTCTCTGGTAAGACCCCAAATGGAGTATGGTTCCAGTGTATGGGACCCTCACCTAGGGTTACCAGACGTCCGTATTTACCAGGACATGCCCTTATTTTTTGCATCTGTCCTGGCGTCCGTATTTATTTTTTAATTATTTGCTGATTGCATTTCTGTCTAATAATGTTAAAATAAACTTTTTCCAACTGGAAACCCATTTTCGAAAACTTAGACTCGCTTATTCTATAACCTTTGACTTCAGCTGCAACTTGAACTTTTTTAATTCCTGTAGTCTTTGACTAGTATATTATCGCTGGTCGAAGTCGATAGTCGAAGTTGGCGATAGCATACGGAAACGGAAGCTAAAGACAAATAATTTTCGTCCATATTGCTGCTTAGTTGTGCCACAATCCTTGTGATCTACTGTACAATATCTCTTGTGATCTGTTGGTACATTAAATGTATTATGGGGAAAAGAAAGTGTAAGTTCACTGCTGAATTGGAGAAAAGATATAAATGCTTCAAAAAGGGCCGCATCGACGAAGAAGCCATGTGTCTAGTATGTAAACCAGGAACATAAGTTTCTGTGGCTAATCGTGGAGCTATGGATTTAGAAAGTCACATTACAATGGGCAAACATAAAGCTAATGTTCAAAGTATATCAACTTCAACTTCAAATAACGTGCTGACATTTTTCAAAACGAACACATCACTAAACGAAAATGCGATTGCTGCAGAGGGAGTTCTTGTGACCACAATGCTATTCATCATGAGAGCTACAAAACTATGGACTGTATGTCTAAGCTTCCATCTAAATTAAATGGCAGAAATTGGCAAGTATATTTTGCAATTTCTGCACATAATGCCAATGTAGAAAGAATTTTTTCTTTAATAAATGCACAGTGGACCAAAGAAACAAACAGGTTAAGTGTTGACTCTGTGAAATGGTTGGTCTCAGGGAAATTTAACACGAAAGACTTCACTTGTAACCAGTTTTATGACTATTTAAAAGACAATACGGAGTTGCTCAATAAAGCAAATAACTCTGATAAGTACAATCAACATGAATAAGGTGTCAGTGACATTCCTGCTTTCGAGACTTCACTTGTGGCCAAGCAATATGAATAAGGTACGCTAAATAAATGGTTTTAACAAAAAAATTTAAGCAATTTAATGCTGTCCTGGTTTTGTCCTGCTTTTTGAACTCAAAAGTCCTGCTTTTGAGTCGTCGTCATCTGGTAACCCTATCCTCATCAGGATTACTTCATTCAAGAACTGGAAAAAATCCAAAGAAATGCAGCTCGATTTGTTCTGGGTGATTTCCGACAAAAGAGTAGTGTCACAAAAATGTTGCAAAGTTTGGGCTGGGAGGACTTGGTAGAAAGGAGACGAGCTGCTTGACTAAGTGGTATGTTCATAGCTGTTAGTGGAGAGATTACATGGAATGACATCAGTAGACGAATAAGTTTGCGTGGTGTCTTGAAAAGTAGGAAAGATCACAATATGAAGATAAAATTGGAATTCAAGAGGACAAATTGGGGTGAATATTAATTTACAGGAAGGGGAGTTAGGGATTGGAATAACTTACCAAGGGAGATGTTCAATAAATTTCCAATTTCTTTGCAATCATTTAAGAAAAGGCTAGGAAAACAACAGATAGGGAATCTGCCACCTGGGCGACTGCCCTAAATGCAGTTCAGTAGTGACTGATTGACTGTGCTCCAGTCCAGGTTCCATTGTCCTATGCTGTTCTTTACAGAGTCCATCCATCATAATCTTGGTCTCCCTCTTCTTCCCTTCCCGGTCACCTGTCTTTCCAGGGCTTATCTTGGCAGTCTTTCTCAATAATGTTATTTGCTTTACCTTCCACTAACTACTTTCATGTTGTTTTCTTTTTTAAGATGCCAAAATGCCAGAATTTTCTCCCACAGAAGTTCTTTTACATGCCAGTAATTCTACAGACACAAGGCCAATGTATTTAAGCACTTTCAAATACCACCAGATTGAGCAAGGATCGAACCTGCCAAGTTTGGGTGAGGGGTAGCACCTCATCCATCTGAGCCATTCAGCCCACAACAGTCTTTCTTCTTTCATCCACTTGTCCAAACTACCACAATCTGTTCTCTTCCAGTATGTCATTTAGTTTCTGCACATTTAGATCTTTTCATAATTATGTCTTCATTTCTCACTCTATCCCTCCTTGTCTTCTGTACATACTCCCTAGGAATTTAATTTCAGCTGCTTGTACTCTATTCTCACCTCTATGAGTCATTGTCTAGGTTTCTGCTTGACATGTCATTATAGGTAGGTAATGTCCCTTGTACATTACTCCGTTAGCCTTCATTGGTACATCTTTATTCCATATTAATCTCCGTACCTGGTGGTAAAATGCACTCCCCATTTGCATTCTTCTGCTAATATCCATATTCACTCTTCCATTTTCTGTCAGTTCACTTCCCAAGTATTTGAAGTGTTCTGCTATTACCGGTTGCTTGTCTCCAATTTTGATAGCTCCATTTCCTTCTTTTCACCACTGTCATGCTCTCCTCCACGCTGATCCTCAATCCCCATTGTTCAATCCTTTTCTTCAGTACATTCAGCTGTTGTACCTCCTCCTGATTTTATCCCCAGATCACAACATCCGCTAACATCATTACATTCATTCTTTCTTTCCCCTCCATAATCTTCCCTTGCTACCTTTACTACGATGTCATCCATCACCATTATGAACAGTAAAGGTGACAACACACTACCTTGTTTAGCCCATTGTCAATTCCAAACCAATCCATTCTACCCACTGTTGTCTTCACACAGCTGTAACAGTTATTATATATTGCTTTTATCATTGTTATTAGTTGGTTGCCAATTCCCTTGTGCGTCAGGCTTTCTCATACTTTTGTTCTAGGAATAGTGCCACATGTCTTTTCTAAGTCTAGTCATTGCTATAACCTTCCCATATTTCCAGCTCATTTCCATGATCTGTCACAGAATGAAAATGGGTTCTACTGTTGACCTTCCACTTCTGAATCCAAACTGTTCCTCTTTTAACTGATATTTTTGTTACTTTTTTAATGTCACACTGACACATCGAAGGTGCCGATGGTGGGATTCGAACCCACTATCTCCCGAATGGAAGCTCACAGCTGTGCGACCCTAACTGCATGGCCAATTTGCTCAATCTTATAAATAATTTTCCATCTTACCTCTAATTCTTCTTTCCAATATCCTTTCCATTATCTGGACAACATGAGAGAGGATGGTGATTCCTTGGTAGTTACTGCACATCTTCTTATCTACTTTCTTGATTTCTGGTTTTATAACCCCATTTTCCCCAATCCTCAGGCACTTTCTTCCTCTCTCAAAACACACTTGACCATTCTATAAGTCCATTGGAGTTTCTTTTTCTTTTTCTTTGCTAGGGGCTTTACATCGCACCGACACAGATAGGTCTTATGGCGACAATGGGATAGGAAAGGCCTAGGAGTTGGAAGGAAGCGGCCGTGGCCTTAATTAAGGTACAGCCCCAGCATTTGCCTGGTATGAAAATGGGAAACCACAGAAAACCATCTTCAGGGCTGCCGATAGTGGGATTCGAACCTACTATCTCCCGGATGCAAGCTCACAGCCGCGCGCCTCTACGCGCACGGCCAACTCGCCCGGTCATTGGAGTTTCACTGGTCCTGCAGTCTTGATAATTTCTATGGTTACTTCATCTATTTCCACAGTTTTTCCCATCTTCATCTTTTTAACTGTCCATTCCACCCCTGTCACTGTAATGTCCGATTCCTTCTCTGTTAATGCTTCTATTCCTACTGCCTGGATACCTTATCCACATGTCTGGTTTTTCACATTCAGTAGTTCACTGAAATGTTCTTTCCATATATTGATTATCTCTTCTGGTTTTGTCAGTATTATTCCCTTATTCTTCACAAATCCTATGTTCACCATTTCATTCATACAGTTTCTTATAATTCCAAATAATAATTTTTCCCACAATTCAAATCTTCCTTTACTTCCTGGGTACCGAGCAAGCTGGCTGTGCGGTTAGGGGCGCACAGCCTTGATTCTGCATTCAGGAGATAGTGGGTTCGAACCCCATTGTCGGCAGCCCTGAAGATATTTTTCTGTGATTTCCCATTTCTACACCAGGCAACTGGACCTGTACCTTAATTGAGGCCATGGCCACTTCCTTCCCATTCCTAGCCCTTTCATATCTCATCGATGCCGTAAGACCTAACTGTGTTGGTGCAATGTAATTGAACTTGTAAAAAAAAAAAAAAATCCTGGGTAAATGTGTGAATATTTCCCAACTTTTCTTCAGTTACTCCATTTCTGCAAACTCTTTCCACTTCCATGTATCTGGCACTACCCTCTTTAGTCTTCTCCATTCCTTTCAAGTTTTCTTCTTTTCCTTACTTTATCCTTCTCTCTATCATTCCACAATGTTGTCTCTTTCTCTCTTCCTGATGTTCTGCAACATGTTTCATGTTTTCTCTGCAAACCATACAAATGCACTCATAAAATTATTCCACTCCTGTTCAACATTACTAATATCTGTCCTTGGTATAAGTTTTTGTAATTATCCCCTGAACTCTTCCTGAGCCTCCTTTTCCTTCAATCTCCAGACCTTAATCTTTCTCCTTTTTCTTGTAGTTTTGTGACCTTCCCTACTTTCAACTTTACAATCACTGCTCTATTGTCACTCCCAAAGGCTTCCTCAGGCATAGCTGTAACATCCATAAGATCTTTCCAATGTCACGTTCCCACTAATATGTAATCAATCAACGTTTTCGTTCTTCTGGCTCCCCATCTATACCTGGTAATCTTCTGGCTATTTTTCTTCCTGACCCATGTGTTTTCCATTATTAGTTGGTTCCTCTGGCAGAAGTTCATTAACATATCCCATTTTTGAAACTTGTTGTCATATCCAAATGGCCCCAGAATATCTTCCCTTCCCAGTCTTTCTCTTCCCATTTGTGCGTTCAGATGTTCCATTATAATAACTTCCTTGTCTTCTGTGAATTTCTCCACTTCTTCATGGAACTGCTCTATATTCCCTTCTTTATTTCCAGTTTGCGGAGCATATACTTCGAACAGATCTTGTGTTTCAGTCTCAAACTCGATCCTTACTATGATCATTCTGTCTGACTTTCATCACCTCCTCCAGATATTCCAGGACATCCTTTCTAATAATCATTCCTCTGTTTACTGCATCCTGTCCTCCACTGTAAAACAGCCTATACCCTTCCTTCAGTTTTCATTCCCCTCTTCTTCCCCATTTTGTTTTGCTACAACCATGGATGGCTATGTCCTCTTCTTTCATGAACTCTATCAGATCTTTAGTCTTGTCTGTCAAGATTAGGATGTTAACTGTCCTGATTTAGATACATTGTGATACTATGCGCCCACGTGTCACAGCTACCCCAGTATCTGAAGAACTGCATGTCACCTGCAGGGATGCCCTAGCATTTTCCGAAGCAACACCATATTTGCACCAATTTTTAGGCTGTTGTTATCTACCAGGCGAGTTGGTCGTGCGGTTTGGGTCGCACAGCTGTGAGCTTGCATCTGGGAGATAGTGGGTTTGAACCGCCCTGAAGATGGTTTTCCATGGTTTCCCATTTTTACAGCAGGAAAATGCTGGGGTTGTACTTTAATTAAGGCCAAGGCCGCTTCCTTCCCATTCCTAGGCCTTACCTTTCCCATCGCCGCCATAAGACCTATCTGTGTCGGTGCGACACAAAGCAAATAGCAAAACAAAAAAAGCTGTTATTACAATGGGTTCAGCACTCCCATATGCATTTTAGAGCTGCTATCAGCAGGTGATGAGGCCACTCCTAATATGGAGTACAGAAGCCTTCTGCAGCCGCTCTAACCTGGGGATAGATGCTGCTTGATAGGTTCAAGTGTCATTTCCTACACTGAGAGGACAATCACCCGACCCAAGAGAACTCATCCGCCCAAAGCCATTGGTCCTCTTAGGGGGCCAAGTTATTTCTCGCCGCTTAACACTCGGCTTAGAAGTCGCTGGCTGTACGGTCTAGTCAATTATCATAGTGAACTGGATCGGCCAGACACAAAAAAAAAAAAAAAAAAAAAAAAAAAAAAAAAAAGAGATATATATAAATTGAACATTCAAAACCTACATAACCTAATGTGAAATCATCATCATCATTTTACAGTTCCAGTTTCCCGGGTACTGTTGGTGAGCCTCTTCCATTCTGTCTTATTGAGATATGTTCTGTTGTTAATGACATCCTCCAGTGTCCTTCCCCGATGTGCATCTTCCATTCAGTCTTATTGAGATATGTTCTGTTGTTAATGACATCCTCCAGTGTCCTTCCCCGATCTGCAATGTCCATCTTTACAATGTCCATCCAGTGGGTTCTTGGTCTGCCCACCATCCGTTTCCCTGCCACATGTCTCTCCAAGTTGACATATGCTGTCCTTGTTGGCTCCATCCTCATTACATGCCCGAACCACCTCAGTCTGGACATGCTGACCCGATTTAACAATGATGTAACAATCCCAGCTTCCTTCCTAACTACCCCATTCCTTAACTTGTCCAGTTTGGTTTTTTGAATTGTGGACCTAAGAAACTTCATCTCGGATGCCTGCAACCTTGATGAGTCTTTCTTAGTGAGGGTGCAGGTTTCAATACCATAGGTTAAGATTGGTATGAAGTACTGATTGAACATCACCAGCTTTGATTTTGTTGGTACTTTGGATCCCAGAGGAGTGTTCGTACTTGTTGGTAAAAGTGCGAGCTCTTCTGCACTCTATTTGCCACCTCCTTTGTGGCTAGTGTATTTCGAGATATTACACTGCTGAGGTACGTAAAGCTTTCCACACTTTCTAGTGGATGGTTTCCTAGCATGATGTTCACTGGTCGTCCCTCTTTGTTTATTGCCATCACTACCGTTTTGAGTTTGCTTATCTTGACACTGAACTTGTGGAACTTAACCTTCCATACATCGAGTCTCGACTGTACTTCTTCCTCAGATTCGCCCCAGATCATAACATCATCAGCAAAGGCCATTGCATTTAGTTCATCAGGGATTTTTCTTGATGTTCTACATTATGCCATCCATGATGGTGATAAAACAATAATGGGGATAGTGCACTGCCTTGCTGGACTCCACATTTCTCAAGAATCTTAAGCCCACGAGAAAGGAGTGTTATTCCCCAGTAGTTAGAGCATTTTCGGCGATTTCCTTTCTTAAACAGGGGGATAATGACATCCTTGCTCCAATCAGTAGATATCTTACAATCTTTCTAAACTGCATTGAGCACTCTGTGTAGCCACTGTAAACCCTGGACTCCTGTGAAATGAAACTAGGAAAACTATCGTGTTATTGGATTTCCTGTAGGCCTATTGGTTATTTCATAAACAACCTCCAAACTCGAGTACACATAATGGTTTGATCGACAGTACATGCCATCCCTACCAGGTACGAGGGCTATGCTGAAAGTTTTTAGCAGATTGTGAGAAGAAAAAAATATTTGCAATGCAACAATTACAACTTCTCAAAATACTCTCCATTAGCGCATATACATTTTCCCATTCTCTGAAACCACTTAGAAAACGTCTTGGTCCAAGCTTCTTTCGGGATGTCACTTAGTGTACTGTCATACGCTGCAGTGGCCTCTTCATCTGACGAAAACCACTGCCCACAAATTTTTTCCTTGCTCGTATGGTACATAAAGAAGTAACATGGGGCCAGGTCAGGTAAATAATGGGGTAAGATAACACTCGCACTTTTTCCTCCTCCAAAAAGTCCATTGTTCTGGCAGCCTTGTGCGCAGATGCATTGTCGTGATGTAGCAGAAGGTGCCCACTCTTGGACTTTGGGTGCTGTGACCTCTATGTGGTGAGGACTTTGGTATGACAATCATTCACATACCATTCAGCATTGACTGTACATGTGTCCATGGTCACAGAGGTGAGATGCCCCATTTTTGTAATAAATTTTGCCACCAACATCTTTCCAGAGCTTTGACTTCATTGAACTTTTGTGGGTGGTTCCTACCCTGGAAAGAACCACACAGAAGGTTGCCTCTTTGTTTCAAGGTCATAATGGTAGACCCATGTTTCACCACCTGTGGCAATATTGTAGGTGTCTCGGGACTGCTCTCCATTGAATTTTTCTAGCATGAAATGACAGGAGTCCACTCTCGTCTCCTTTTGGCTTTCTGTCAGGTAATATGGCACCCAACGGGCGCATCTCCTGGTAAGGCCTAAATAATTGTCAACGATGGTCTGCGCTAATGTTGACCCAATATTTAGGGTCCCTTCAATTTCAAAAAATGTAAGATGTGGATCTTCTTTGATCATTTTCCTCACAGTATCAATGTTTTCCTGAGTCACAGCTGTTACTGGGCGACTGGGACAAGGTTCATCTTCAACCGACTGCCGAACCCTTGAAAACTCACAGAACCAATTTCCAACTGTGGCCCTAGAAGAGGAAGCCTCACCAAAAGCATGCAGCAAAGAAGAATGGCATTCTTTGGCACTTAAATTCTTTTTTATAATCTTAAAAACTCATTGCTGAAAAATCAAGGTGCAACAGATCCATCTTGCACCGTGTCCGACTGTGTGCATTCCTCTATGGCCCTGGTTTGCTGTGAAAACCATATCTGGAGGGAAACATTAATTAGATTTGCACTACACTTCACAATGTGCCACACACACTATTTCTCTAGCTAATGCAACAACTACATCCCAGTTATAATCCTCCAAATAGAAAAGAAAGTGGCATTTCTTTACTGGACACTTTACAAGGAAGGAAAAAATGCATCTGCACACAGGGCTGCCGCGCTGTGGAGGAACCACCGCTGGGAGGGGTTGCACGCGCATGTTCCAAGGTCGAGAAACATCACTCTTTCAAATGAAAAGAACCCCATTAGCCTCAGAATTACGGTTTACAGGCTGCTAAGACCTTTTTGCACAGCCTTCGTATTCTGATGTCTATGGATTTCCTGATGTACCCACAGTCTATCAAGTAAGTATCCCCTGTTGCTGTTGTTACTGTTAAGCACACTACTGGTTCATTAGGGAAATCTGATTATTCATCAATTCATACACAAACAATTTTATTGTTTAACACAGAAGAACGCTTGTTTTTCTTTTCCTTCCTTGTAAAGTGTCCAGTAAAGAAATGCCAAGTTCTTTTCTATTTGGGATGTAGTTGTTGCATTGGCTGGAGAAATAGTGTGTGTTCCACATTGTGAAGTGTAGTGCAAATCTAATTAATGTTTCCCCCCAGATGTGGTTTTCACAGCAAACCAGGGGCATAGCCAAGGGGGATTACCAGGGATTAGAGCCCCCCCCCCCCCATGGAATTTTAGGAATGTAAAATAAATAGAAACTGACAATCCTCACATGAAAGTCAACTCAAAGGACTGGCTTTTCTGAATATGGTCGTCAGAATAGCAGGCTTCATAGCCTGAGTCACGCTACGTAAATAATAATAATAATAATAATAATAATAATAATAATACTCACCGAGACTAAATTGTAAAGCTAACAGATCTCTTGAATCTATTTTCTAAGAAGCCTCGAAAGTTGGATTTTAGATTGTAATCTGAACATACCACTCACCGTAAAACTATTCACATTGATCATATTGTTTTTGTTCTGTATTTTAACCCCTTAAGTGGGTATGACGTCTTTAGACGTTTTCGCGCTGGACTTCTACAGTGGGTATAACGGCATTAGTCGATCGTAAAATTTATAGTGTATGTATCTTGACGGTGAAGGCATACGGCGTGTCCATGGAATCTATCGCATTAGTTGATATGTTTTCCACGAGATCACGCTGTGTATTGTTTTTAGAGCTGTCACAGCTTCGTGAAATGCATTTGTTTTGGCACCTTGCACGAAGTTCCCGCGCAGCCATTTATGTCCCGAAGCATGGCTTCCAAACGTAAAGTAGATCGGCTACCTCTCCGAAGGTGTATTGTGTGTTGGTCCTAAGGGAAGAGGAAGGAAACATCATACTGGTGTCCTGACTGTGAAAAGGCTTTGTGTGTAACACCTTGTTTCCACCTATATCACACAGATAACAATCTACAAAACCTATAATCATCCTGATTCAGAACAATGTAAATAATGTTAGTAACACATTTGGATTCGTAACAATGTAAATAATATACATAATGTTAGTATCACATTATTGAAGAATAATAATTACTATCGTATTAGATTAAACTAATTGTGTACACATTTATGAAGGATGTATTTAAATATCACAAAGTGGGAAAAAAGTACCCACGGCAGGTTACACATGTGGAGAATTTAGTACCCAGTTAAGGGGTTAATTTAAGATTTTGTAATATACCGGTACTGAAATCTGAATATCAACATAATTTACTTACATGGATGTCCTTAAAATGACAATCATGCATGCACGCACCACATATGCTCAAGCACCTTCATTATGTTCTATCATCAATTACAATAATGGCAGCTACTACTATGTGCGAGTCGGCGGTATCTCTAGTTGAAAGTGGGTTAAGGTGCAAAGAAAAATGTGGTGAATGTAACAAGTGGTAAAAAATGGTATTCAGTGAAAGAAATGTGATGAATGGTAATCATTTTCATTATGCTAATGTTGCAAATAAGACCGATATCCAAATAAGTGAGTGACTATGTCTCAGTGTAAACAAACTGATACACTTAGTGAAGCAAGACAAGAAGAAAGAGACAATTACGAGACAATATTTAAAACTTTAGGTGTTCTACAAGAAGATTTAGCTGCTCTAAAAGTTGAAAATGAATGCCTGAAAGACAGAATCAAGAAACTGGAAAACAGAGAAGAACATGGTGAGGAAGAAATGCCTTGGACTCAAGTAGTAAACCAACATTTTAGGTCTAATGGAAAACAAATGGGAGAAAAGAGGAACATCTTAAAATCGGATACAAACTCTATTCAGTGCAAAAATAAGTTCCATTTACTGCAACAAGATCCAGATGACCCAACTGTAAGTGCTCCAAACAAAAAGTTAAAATGCAGTCAAGAAAACTAGCGGAAGAATAAAACTAATTTACGAATAAGATCGCCAAAAATGCATCTGTACACAGACAGTCAGGGACAGTAGGGACGAGACTCATCTACAGAATCCAGGGATGGAGGGAGGTGTATGGATTAGTAAAACCACGTGCTAGAAGACAAGATATTCATAAAGATTGTGATCCTGTTTTAGAGAAGGACAACTATGTAGTGATTATAAGTGGGGCAAATAAGATTTCTAAACTACATGATTTCAAATTAATTGTAGTTAATGTACCATATAGGCATGATCTTGTAAAGGACTCATGTGTGAACAAGGCTGTGCAGGATGTAACTATGAGAATTAATAGATTGTGTAAACACTTTTGAAATGTTGATTTAGTAGATGTTTTGGGGTTTAGCAGGCACTTAGTGATGGGAAAGATACCCTAAGCAGAAAAATTTGACGCAAGTGTAATAGACTAAGATAACTCGAAAACAATATTCTTTAACCCATGGGTAAATATGCAAGTATCGAGCTTGAATCATTATTATTATTATTATTATGACTTGTGACGTATGGCTACGAAGTGTTTGCATCCATTTATTAATATTATTATTTACGGACGATTGTATTACTTGTGAGGTTATGTCATGAAACATGTGCTATATATATACACTGACTGACAGAGCAAATGCAACACCAAGAAGGAGTGGTTTGAAAGGGATGAAAGTTGGGGAAAAAAACAGAGACGGCACGGACGAATAATTGATGTTTATTTCAAACCGATATGCAGGTTACACAATGCGCACGGCATCGACTCAGTAGGATGTAGGACCACCGCAAGCGGTGATGCACGCAGAAACACGTCGAGGTACAGAGTCAATAAGAGTGCGGATGGTGTCCTGAGGGATGGTTCTCCATTCTCTGTCAACCATTTGCCACAGTTGGTCGTCCGTACGAGGCTGGGGCAGAGTTTGCAAACGGCGTCCAATGAGATCCCACACGTGTTCGATTGGTGAGAGATCCGGAGAGTACGCTGGCCATGGAAGCATCTGTACACCTCGTAGAGCCTGTTGGGAGATGCGAGCAGTGTGTGGGCGGGCATTATCCTGCTGAAACAGAGCATTGGGCAGCCCCTGAAGGTACGGGAGTGCCACCGGCCGCAGCACATGCTGCACGTAGCGGTGGGCATTTAACGTGCCTTGAATACGCACTAGAGGTGACGTGGAATCATACGCAATAGCGCCCCAAACCATGATGCCGCGTTATCTAGCGGTAGGGCGCTCCACAGTTACGGCCGGATTTGACCTTTCTCCACGCCGACGCCACACTCGTCTGCGGTGACTATCATTGACAGAACAGAAGCGTGACTCATCGGAAAACACGACGTTCCGCCATTCCCTCATCCAAGTCGCTCTAGCCCGGCACCATGCCAGGCGTGCAAGTCTATGCTGTGGAGTCAATGGTAGTCTTCTGAGCGGACGCCGGGAGTGCAGGCCTCCTTCAACCAATTGACGGGAAATTGTTCTGGTCGATATTGGAACGGCCAGGGTGTCTTGCACATGCTGAAGAATGGCGGTTGACGTGGCGTGCGGGGCTGCCACCGCTTGGCGGCGGATGCGCCGATCCTCGCGTGCTGACGTCACTCGGGCTGCGCCTGGACCCCTTGCACGTGCCACATGTCCCTGCGCCAAACATCTTCGCCACAGGCGCTGCACCGTGGACACATCCCTATGGGTATCGGCTGCGATTTGACGAAGCGACCAACCTGCCCTTCTCAGCCCGATCACCATACCCCTCGTAAAGTCGTCTGTCTGCTGGAAATGCCTCCGTTGATGGCGGCCTGGCATTCTTAGCTATACACGTGTCCTGTGGCACACGACAACACGTTCTACAATGACTGTCGGCTGAGAAATCACGATACGAAGTGGGCCATTCGCCAATGCCGTGTCCCATTTATCGTTCGCTACGTGCGCAGCACAGTGGCGCATTTCACATCATGAGCATACCTCAGTGACGTCAGTCTACCCTGCAATTGGCATAAAGTTCTGACCACTCCTTCTTGGTGTTGCATTTGCTCTGTCAGTCAGTGTATACACACACACACACACACACACACACACACACACACATTAATATGAGTTTATTTAATGTAAGAACATATAATTAATAGTATATAATTTATTATTACCTGTATATATGATGTATAATACACTACAATATCGTGCAACACACTGTAATATCCAGAATAACATATCTTTAGCACTAGATAGTTGTAGGAAGTTCTTTACATTATAACTAGGCTACTGGGCACTCTAGAATGTACGAGAAACTATGTTGTGTAATACATTTCTAGAAGCCTGGCCAGGCAACATATATAAGGAGACAGTCTTGTGACTGAGAGTTGAATTGTTTTGTGAACTCTTGTGATTCTGTCGACATGCTCCTGTAGTAGTCAACTGTTTCAAGATGCCAGTCTTATTCTTCTTATTCTTTCGTAGTAGTGTTTTGTTTCATGATGGCAGTTCATTAGTGCGTGTGTAAATAGAATTTGTGTAATAATTTGTAAATAAACTAGTGTACGCAACTGACAGCATTTTGTGTGCATCTTTGTGAATACATCAAATTGTTAACATTATCAGGAATTATTTGCACAATAAATTAAATATCAGTAAACCTATACCACTGAAGTGGCATATGCAGGGAAACTTGCTGGAAAACATGGGTCCTTAAATCAATATTTAAGCACAAGAATCCAGGTTCACAAGGGAGTCACAAATTATGAGGTAAATGTAACATTAGGAAATAATACCATAGAAAAGCTTTCAATGGACCAATCTCCATGAACAGTTAAGATTGTTAGCAAAAATTATTATGGAAATACAGAACTTACTGTTTTCCACATCAACTTACAATCCATCAGAAATAAGCTTGGTGAAATTGAAATATTCCTGAATTCATTCTCTGTTGATATTCTGTGTGTAAAGGAAGAGGTTGACTTGTGTATTCCCCCAGGAGACGAGGTATTGCATATTTCTGCAGAAGTAGGATTTCAAATGGGGGAGTAGCAATACATAAGGAAATAAATACCAACATGAAACACACTGTTTTAAACTTAGATCAACCGGGAGAGTTGGCCATGCGGTTAGGGGCGCGCAGCTGTGAGTTTGCATCAGGGAGATAGTGGGTTCGAACCCCACTGTTGGCAGCCCTGAAAATGGTTTTCCAAGGTTTCCCTTTTCACACCAGGAAAATGCTGGGGCTGTACCTTAATTAAGGCCACAGCCACTTCCTTCCCATTCCTAGGTTTTTCCTGTCCCATTGTCAGACCTACCTGTGTCGGTGTGATGTAAAGCAAAATAGGAAAAAAAACAACTTACATCAGTTCTGTGTAGAAAAGCTATATGAAATAGCTGGGGTGATATTTAACATTAATCTGATAACTGATTCTCTATATCAGACATCTGATTCCGAAATTAACATGTATGAACTTGTGGGATAATTTGGCAGAGTGCTAGGAAAGGTATCGAAACTATAAAATCTATTATATTGGAGACATTAATATTAACATTTGAGTTCAATCATCTGCCAAAACCCATTTTTGTGATCTTCTAATGTCTTATAACTTGCCATTGATGTTTTCACGGCCCGTACTTACAGACGTGATACTGTATAGGCTTTTGGGCTTAAGCCGTGTCAAGAAAATAAGGTGAAATTCTTTACATTTCGCAGAGAATTGTGCTCTGCATCATCAGAGGAAAATCTTGACTGTCCACGAGAAAGGCTTCTTAAACAATGATTTTTTGAAATTTACAAGTTATAATAGAAGTGGAAATGGTACGTTCATTCGTCACCAGATGGCTCTCCGGACATGGCACAGCACTAGCATTCGAAGCGGAAGCTGACCGAACCATCAGAATCAGTCTAAGAGAGTCACATAACATGTGTACATAACATATGACATTGACCGGTGTATGACATTGACACAAGCCCGGAATGAAACATCTGGCGATGAGGAACGTACAAATTTGGAAAAACACCAAGACGAAATAACAATAGTGAACGTAAAGAATTTCACCTTATTTTCTTGACACGGCATAAGCCCAAAAGCCTATACAGTATCATGTCTACCGGGCGAGTTGGCCATGCGCGTAGAGGCGCGCGGCTGTGAGCTTGCACCCGGGAGATAGTAGGTTCGAATCCCACTATCGGCAGCCCTGAAAATGGTTTTCCGTGGTTTCCCATTTTCACACCAGGCAAATGCTGGGGCTGTACCTTAATTAAGGCCACGGCTGCTTCCTTCCAACTCCTAGGCCTTTCCTGTCCCATCGTCGCCATAAGACCTATCTGTGTCGGTGCGACGTAAAGCCCCTAGCAAAAAAAAAAAAAGTATCATGTCTTATAATTTCTATCTTGCCAATGACCAACCCATTAGAAAAAATTCCTGTTTAGACAATATCATTACTAATGTTCATAAAAGTGATTTACATGTGGTGTCACAGAGCCTCTTTTGTCTCATCACTGCCGTCTCTCATTAAAATTCAAAAGTGACTTGAGAAAACATGGAAACCACAGACAACTTAAACACTTTAGGATGTTAGGAGATAATATTTTTAAGCTGCGAAATGAATTACTGTACATCAATTTTAAAAACTTGATAGCAAACTCCAGTAATGTAATCTATGATCTTCATATCCATATTGACGAACTACACAATTAGAAATAGCAAAGGACTTCCATCTTATCAATACTTATTTATTGCACTTATTATGCTACAGTACCGGTTTCGACCCCCTACATAGCGTCGTCTTCAGCTGAACAATACATTCACATATAGCAAAGGACTTCCATCTTATCAATACTTATTTATTGCACTTATTATGCTACAGTACCGGTTTCG
Organism: Anabrus simplex; assembly: GCF_040414725.1. Classification (NCBI taxonomy): domain Eukaryota; kingdom Metazoa; phylum Arthropoda; class Insecta; order Orthoptera; family Tettigoniidae; genus Anabrus; species Anabrus simplex. The sequence continues at coordinate 255,470,808 of NC_090266.1, forward strand.
ACCCCCTACATAGCATCGTCTTCAGCTGAACAATACATTCACATGTAGATCATGAAGCTATGATTGAGATTACGTTGTCTTGGGAATGCCATTTGAACAAAGATTTGGTCACGTCCATATGGGGCATGTCAAAACGGGAACTGGCGTGTATGTCACTATGTGTGACAATGCAATTATATGTCTATAATGATATGCTTTAGGTCTTAAAATTAGTTTATAAAACACTATCTCCACTTAAAACTAACTTATAAGTATATAAGATAAAAACAATATATGTAGGAACACTTCATGCACATGAACGTTCGTGTCTTGCGTGTTGTTCAGTTCATCGGTTGACTTCTGTGTTCAAGTCTTATTTTCATAGTTGTGCACTCGGTTGATGTGTTTGGAGCTTGAATGATATGATTTGCTTGTAAAATTATCACATTATATGTATAAAAGATTTTGTCTTCATGTATATACATAGAATAAAACACTTTCAAGTTTAAAAAGAATGCCAGGTGTATGGATACAATTAGGATAAAATATGTATATTCAGCTCTGCTATGTGCTGAATCTTGTTGTTTTATGTTAAAACTGAATCATGTTGTCCTGTGACATTCGTAAAATTTGAGTGGCATTGGATTTAAAGTGGTGGCTCCTTTCTCATCTGTAGCTGTGCAGTAACATTATAATTATCTGTGGAAGATAAGATTGAGCTGTGAATGATATTTTATGTTGGAGGAATGTCTAAGGATTGTGTGTGTCATTTGATATTTCTCTGTTGCGTGTTATGTTTTGTTTATTGATTATCTTAAGGTAACCAATTTTTTTTTTTTGCTATTTGCTTTATGTCGCACCGACACAGATATGTCTTACGGCGATGATGGGATAGGAAAGGCCTAGGAATTTGAAGGAAGCGGCATGGCCTTCATTAAGGTACAGCCCCGGCATTTGCCTGGTATGAAAATGGGAAACCACGGAAAACCATCTTCAGGGCTGCCGACAGTGGGGCTCGAACCCACTATCTCCCGATTACTGGATACTGGCCGCACTTAAGCAACTACAGCTATCGAGCTCGGTGTAACCGTTTTTTAGGGTGGGGATGACTGTATTGAAGATGATGTTAGTTTTTTCTGTAATTTCATTTATGTTGAAATTTAGATTGGTATACTGATCTAGAGAAATGTAAAATTCTTCTGTTATGTTGAGCAAGGGACCCTTGGGGTTTATGTTCAGGATTTGCATGTCGTTCTTGATGTTCATGAAACTGTGTTTATAGACTTCGATATATTGGCCTATTGAGGAAAAATGATTGTGTTCATTATATCGGGTTAGAAAGTTCCTACCGGTGCATCCGACGTAGCTTGTCTCACAGTTATTGCATTTAATATGGTACACCCCTGAGTGGTTGTATTTATTGTTGCTGTTGACTGTCCTGACATTGTGTTTGATATTGGTACTGTTGTGTGTAGTTTTAAATGCTATTCCTAAGTTATGTTTTTTAAAAACGTTAGTTATGGGGTATATATGTGCATTATTGAAGGTGAATAGTGCTAATCTTTCTTGTGTTTATCTTTGTTAATTTGGTTTTGGGTTGGGATTTTATTTTGTGAATGATTTTGTTAACCATTTCTTTCTTGTATCCATTGTTTTTGGCTATGTCATGAATTAGTTGTAATTCTTTATTTAAATCTTCTTTTGTTAATGGTATATTAAATGCTCTGTGTATCATGCTGTAGTAAGCTGCTCTTTTGTGTGTGTTGGGGTGAAAGGAATCTATTTTAACTGTGTTTGAGGTGTGCGTGGGTTTTCTAAATGAGGAGCTTCTTTTCAAAAGTGAATATCTACAAAAATTTTAGAAATTGTCTTTTGGTTGATTCTGTAACATTTGCCTCATCTGCATTGGATGGTAAAATGTTTTTTAATCAAATGTTAATATTTTCCATTGATAAGGCTGTGTGAAAACATGCTTTTCTTTCAAAACTGAGTATATTCATCACTTATAATATTTTGCACCAAAAGTCAATATATCCACGCTCTAAAATACATAACAGTGTATTTTTTTTCAAAACTGTATATATCCATTGATGTAGGTTTTTTAATTTCTCACTTTCCTGTTATATTACCTTCATTGTGTTATGACAGGTAGCAGCACTACAACCTTCACTTCAATAGTATTCAGCGCGGAAGCAATGAGCAATACGTAAAAGTAAAGAAAACCAAAGTTGTCGAAGAAAAGATGGTACTTTCTGATGTCCCAATGGAGCATGGCCTTTCTTCCGAAAAGCTTCGAGATGACCGGAACTTACTGAAAGCACATTTTGGTAACAGCTGGAAGCAAGATCTAAAATTTCAGTGTGATCATCACGTATTAGAGTGTTCGCAGGTAGAAGAACCTGAATCATCTTGTGACTGCTTAGATTATGAACAACCAATACATGTTTAACTTCACCATGCACGTTATGCACCTGATAGACACAGTGAAACATGTATTGTGCAACATGTTATCTTGTTTTTAGTGTGTTATTGACATTGATTAATTTTCTGACCTGTACGCAGTGTCCCATGGTCATTTTATGACATAATTTGATTGAACTAAATGAGTAATAAAAAAAAAAATAAAGGTATTTACTTTCAAATTGTACCTATTAACATTATGTTCACATTAAATATCACAAATTAGGAAAAATATTTGGGATTGTGTGAAATATCCTGTTTTCATAGCTAAATACAACCACCTTTTTTTTTTTTTTTTCAAAGCTAAATATATCCATGCATTTTGTTCAAAACTCAATATATCTAATGTTCTTTTGTCAATAACTTTTTCTGTACTACACATAATTCAGTGTTCTTTTGGTGATAGTATGTTGCTCTTTCCAGCTATCATTCAAACTCCATTTCGATAATCCTATCTAAAGATATATGTTTTTCCTCTCTCCTGTAGAAGTGTGGAGATATTCAGTTTTGAAAACAAGCTCCTCAAATATTTTGTAAGAAAGGTGGGTCTCCATGTCTGGTTATCGTTATATCCAAATAGTTCAGAGTGCGATTGTTTATGGTTTCTGTGGTAAATTTTATGTGGGGGTCTATTATGTTGAGTTTGTCTAATATATTGGTTTCATTTGTGGACGTGTTATAGATGATGACGAAACCGTTATCAACAAATTTACACAAAAAAACATATATTGTCTACTAATTGGTGTGAGCTCTAAATGGTCCATGTAAATTTCGGCGAGTATACCAGAAGCGGGAGATCCCATCGGTAAGCCTTGTCGCTGGTAAATAGTATCATGGAATTTAAAGTAGTTGTTACTAATGGCAAAATCAAGTAATTTAATGAACTCTTCTATTTCTAAAGTGCTTAGAATGCTGTGACTTTTTAGATTGGATTCAATGACTTCTATTGTTCGCTTTGTGGGAATGTTGGAGCACATGTTTATTATGTCAAATGATGCGAGAATGTGCAGTTGTTCATTCTTTAATACTTTTGTTCTATTACGAAAATCTATTGGATTCCATATTGTTTTATTGGCTCAGAATATGTAGTGCTTTTTAAGGATTTTTTTAATAAATTGCGAGAGTTTATAGGTTGGGCTTGCTCTGTAGTTGATAATAGGTCTCATTGGTATGTGTTCCTTATGTATTTTGGTATAAGCTTTAGCAGTTGGTATTTGAGCTACACCCCTACCCCCACAACAGCAACTCTCCCTACCCCTCCTTCCCTTCCCCTCACAGAGGCCAGTATGGGCCTAAGACGAACACAAAGCAGTACACAACAAGCTCACATATCAAATGCAACTCAACCACACCAATAACAGTAAGTACATATTCAAATTAGCACACACAATCCTTAGAGATTCCTCCAACATAAAACTAAAGTTGATGAATTTGGGACTTACCTTAAATCACAATTCAGTTGTTGGATAAGTGAAGGGAGTAACGTGGATACACTTTGGGCTAAATTTAAAGGAATCATTTGGGAAGGAGAGAAGAGATTTGTACCTGTTAAGAAGGGTAAAATGACCTCAGACCCTGTTTATTATACAAGAGAAATAAGAAAATTAAAAAGAAAATGTAGAATAGTAAACAGGAAAATCAAAGAGGGTAGGGAGAGTAGAGAAACTAGAAAACAGCTAATGAGGGAACTGAATAGAGTGAAAAAGGAAGCAAAAGAGAATTATATGAATGGCATACTTCAAGAGGGTAATGACCACAAAGGGAAATGGAAAAAGCTGTATTCATATATCAGGAATCAAAAAGGAAAAGGAATCCAAATTCCTACAATGGTGGGAGAAGGGGGTGAACACTATTTAACAGATACTGAGAAAGCAAACCTATTTAGTAGGGAATTTAGAGATTCAGTAGATGATTGTCAAGAGTTGGAAACCGAAACAGAAGATAAGAGAGGGAGAGAGACAGAGGGAAACAAGAAGCTTCTCATTCACAAACGAAGATATTTTCAGAGAAAACCAACTGCTTCAGCAAGGAAAAGCAGCAGGAAGTGATCAAATTACTGGGGAGATATTAAAGACAATGGGGTGGTACATAGTGCCTTATTTAAGATTTCTCTTTGACTATGTCATAAATAATAGTGTAATACCAAAGGAATGGAAGGAATCTATAATAATACCAATTTATAAAGGAAACCAGAGAACTACAGACCAATCAGCCTGACCAGTATAGTTTGTAAAATACTGGAGAGTTTAATATCGAAGTACATCAGAGGGATATGTGATGATAAAAATTGGTTCATGAGGAGCCAGTATGGATTTAAAAAGAAATTTTCTTGTGAGGCACAACTGGTGGGATTTCAGCAGGACATATCAGATCAGTTGGATTCAGGAGGTCAGTTAGATTGCATAGCCATAGATCTTTCCAAAGCCTTTGATAGAGTGGAACATGGAATATTATTAAAGAAATTGGAGGGAATAGGATTGGACGTAAGGGTTACACGTTGGATAAAAACATTTCGAAATTCAAGGGTTCAGAAAGTCAAAGTAGGAAATAATGTATCTCAGGAAGAGAAAGTTTGGAAGGGAATTGCACAGGGTAGTATAATTAGTCCGTTACTTTTCTTAATATACGCAAATGATTTAGGGAACAATATAACATCAAAAAATAAGATTGTATGCAGATGACATAATTGTTTATAGGGAAATAAACAACATTGAGGATTGTTCAGAATTACAAAGGGACCTTGAAAGTATCCAACAATGGGTTGAAGAAAATAATATGAAGGTTAATGGAGGCAAATCAACTGTTACAACTTTTACAAACAGGAGCTTTAAAACTGAATTTGAATATACTTTGGATGAGGTAGTTATCCCAAAAGATGGCAAGTGCAAATACTTAGGTGTGAGATTTGAAAGTAATTTGCACTGGAAGGGTCATATAGATGACATTGTTGGGAAAGCATACAGATCGTTACATGTCATAATGAGGCTACTTAAAGGATGCAACAAAGAATTAAAAGAAAAAAGTTACTTGAGTATGGTTCGTCCATTATTGGAATATGCAAACAAAGTTTGGGATCCTCACCAAGAATACCTAATAAAAGAAATAGATAGTGTGCAGAGGAAAGCAGCAAGATTTGTAACAGGGGATTTCAGGAGAAAGAGTAGTGTATCAGAAATGTTAAAGGAACTTGGGTGGGAAACTTTAAGTAAGAGAAGGGAGAAAACTAGACTTATAGGATTATATAGAGCCTATACAGGAGAAGAAGCATGGGGAGATATCCGTGAGAGGCTTCAGTTGGAAAATAATTATATCGGCAGGACTGACCACAAATATAAAATTAGAAGGAATTTTAGCAGAAGCGATTGGGGTAAATTTTCATTCATTGGGAAGGGTGTGAAGGAGTGGAACAGTTTACCAGGGGTAGTGTTTGATCCTTTTCCAAAATCTGTACAGATATTCGAGAAGAGAATAAAGAGCAACAGAGAAAATAAATGAAGTGTTAGAGGGCATTCAACCAGTGCAGGTTATTGTAAATAAAAAAATGTGTGTGAATAAATTAATTCCATCCCCTGGTCTAAGGAGTTTGGACAGCCAAAGTAGGGGACTGCCAGTAGGGGTGAAGTACAGTGGGGACTTCGAGGGCCCTGGGACCGCTACGGTAGCTGTGAAGGCCCTTCAGGAACTCTGAAAAGTGGTGGCAAAAGGGGCTCTGGTTAAGACGCAGCTGGTCGTTATGCTACTTAGGATGCAGAACGGGTAAAAAAAATTGTAAATAAATAAATGCAATGTAAATATTAATCTTATACCAGTTGTATAGTATCATTTGAAGTAATTCCACATACTGTATATCAGTTGACTATATTTATAAGTAGTACAGGAGATATTATAAGTAGAATTTTGTAAACAATATAAATTTATTAAGGATGAGCTGTGTGTTTAATAGAAAACATTGTTAGCGTAAATTGTATAATATTGTATAATAGGAAAATTTTCTTCTCTTGTTAATTTAATATTTAGTGCTTGACAATAATGTATTTTAGTGTACCATTTGCCACCGAGGTAGACACCTCATTTGCAAATAAAGAGATTTTGATTTTTGATTTTTATATCACTCACAGCTCAATCTTATCTTCCACAGATAATTATGACGTCACTGCACAGCTACAGATGGGAAAGGAGCCACCACTTTGAATCCAATGCCACTCAAATTTTACGAATGTCACAGGACAACATGATTCAATTTTAACATAAAACAATAAGATTCAACACACAGCAGAGCTGAATATACATATTTTATCCTAATTGTATCCATACACCTGGCATTCTTTTTAAACTTGAAAGTGTTTTATTCTATGTATATACATGAAGACAAAATCTTTTATACATATAATGTGATAATCTTACAAGCAAATCATATCATTCAAGCTCCAAAAACATCAACCAAGTGTACAACTATGAAAATAAGACTTGAACACAGAAGTCAACCAATGAACTGAACAACATGCAAGACACGAACGTTCATGTACATGAAGTGTTCCTACATATATTGTTTGTATCTTATATACTTATAAGTTAGTTTTAAGTGGAGATAGTGGTTTATAAACTAATTTGAAGACTTAAAGCATATCATTATAGACACATAATTACATTGTCACACATAGTGACATACACGCCAGTTCCCGTTTTGACATGCCCCATTTGGACGTGACCAAATCTTTGCTATCATATGGCATTCCCCAGACAATGTAATCTCAATCATAGCTTCATGGTCTATATGTGGAACAATACTCTAGTTTGGGTCTTACCCGAGACTTACATGCCCTCTCCTGTACATCTTTACTACAAGCCCTAAATACCCTCATAACTATGTGCAGAGATCTATACCCTTTATTAACAATCATATTTATGTGATTACTCCAATGAAGATCTTTTCTCATATTAACACCTAGGTACTTACAATGATCCCCAAAAGGAACTTTCACCCCATCAACACAGTAATTAAAACTGAGAGGACTTTTCCTATTTGCAAAACTCACTACCTGACTTTTAACCCCGTTTATCATCATACCATTGCCTACTGTACATCTCACAACATTGTCGAGGTCATTTTGCAGTTGCTCATAATCTTGTAACATATTTATTACTCTGTACAGAATAACATCTGAAATAGGCAGCCCTCTTACAACTCCCACGATGTAAAGAATCATTTTTAATGGTCACAGGAGTAAACGTATCATTTCTGTATACTTTATAAGAGAACTTGCCAGGTTCCCTCTTAACGGTTACATCTAAGAAATTCAAAGCATTGTTCTTCTCATTTGCAAGTGTGAATTTTATTCTTTCATCTGATGAATTTAAAAACTGTAAGATATTGTTACTATTGTTGCAACGCTTATCTATTATTACAAAGGTATCGTACACGAATCGTGTCCAGAAATCTAAACCAGGTATATGTCCTGTTATTTTGCGGTGCTCTAGATGGTCTAAATAAATATTAGCTAATATACCCGAGGCAGAAGCTCCCGTTGGTAAACTCTCTTGACTATAAATAGTCTTGTTGAACGTAACATAGTTATATTTTGTGACAAACTCTAGAATTTTCATGAATTGATCAATCTCTAGTTTCCCTAGACGACCTTGACTGGTTAAATTCATTCTAATAATATCTATTGCTTTATTTACTGGGATATTTGCATACTTATTAGTTATGTCAAACAAACATAAGTAATGATGGGGCTGAAGCTTGAATCTTTCTAAACTTTTGCAAAAATCTACCCAATTTCTTATTATTGACTTACTGTGGAACTTATAGTTGTTAGAAAGAAACCTGTGTATAAATTTTTATATTTTATATGTTGGGCTGTTTTTGCAGTTAATGATAGGTCAAACAGGTATTCCCGCTTTATGGATTTTAGGCAACACTCTTGCTGTAGGTAATCTGGGGTTCATATTTATCATCTTCTGAATTTCGTCTTCATTGTGAATGAACGTGGAACTTTTCAATAAAGATTTTAAACTTTCTTGTATCCTAGCTGTGAGGTCTTTATTGACTCTGGAAAACGACTCATCAGAGAAAAACTTTTCTGTTTTTTCAATGTAATCTTTTCTATCCAATATGACCATACTACTACCTTTATTTGCCTTAGTCACAATAATGTCATCGTCTGTAGGTTGAGTGTAATGTTATATACAACAATTCATTATTAAACCAACTCCTGCACTTCCTGTTTGATTTTGTGCTAATCATTCTGTAGTCACCTGACCGAAAATCCTGCTCTTGCTGCCTACGTACTTCACTTATACCAATTACATCTAACTTATGTATATCCATTTCCCTTTTCAGATTCTCTAACCTACCACAATGATTCAAACTTCTAACACCTGGAGATCCGATTAGGGGACTATTTTACCTCTGGAATATTTTGCCCAGGAGGAAGGCATCATCAGTACATCATTCATACAGAGTGCTGCATGTCCTCGGGAGTTATTTACAGATGTAGTTTCCCGTTGCATTCAGCCATGTAGCATTATCAACACAGCTAAGCCATGTTGAGTATTATTACAAGGCCATATCAGTCAATCGTCTAGACTGCCGTCTTCGCAACTTCTGAAAGGCCGCTACCCCACTTTTGGTGAACCATTCGTTAGTTTGGTCTTTCGACAGATACCTATCCGGTATGGTTGCACATGTGGCTCGACTATCTCCTTGTTTTTATTATTATGGCAGGCCCCCTTGCCTACTGCCAGTCATACTCAACTTTGGAAGTTCTCCTTGCCTACAGCCAGTCACAGTTGAATTGCATAGTTATTCTCCCCGGCGAACCATGTGACCTTACTGTGGTGGGGAGGCTTGAGCGTCCCAGTGAAGGAGATAGATCAGCCACATGTGCAACCACACCGGATAGGTATCTGTCGAGAGACCAGACTAACAAATGGTTCACCAAAAGTGGGGTAGCGGCCTTTTTGGAAGTTGCAAAGGCGGCAGTCTAGATGATTGACTGATATGGCCTTGTAATAATACTCAACACAGCTGATACTGCTACGTGGCTGAAAGCAACGGGAACCTGCAATTATGATGGAAACTTCCCGACTCGACTGTGACTGGTAGTAGAAAACAGGGGCAGTAGCGTAACCAGGATCGACCAATGAGGGGGATTTATAGTTACAAAATTGTTACAGAACATAGTGAAGGCATGTGTGTATGTGTGTGCACGTGCATGCAGGAGTGTCAGTATAAGGACACTGATAGAAGTGAATTTGCTTGATATTCAGATTGCTTTACCAGTACACTACAAAATCTTGCATTAAAATACAGAACATGTAAAATATGATCGAAGTCAGTTTTACAATGAATGGTATATTCAGATTACAATCTAAAATCCAACTTTTGAGGCTTCTTAGAAAATAGATTCAAGAGATCTGTTGGTTTTACAATTATGTATCTGTAAATGTTCAAAAGAGCCAACCAATTGAGTCAGCTTTCACTTGTTTATTATCAGTTTCGATTTCTTTTCTTCTGTAAACTTTCCATGGGGGGGGGGGGGGGAGAGGAGTTCTAACCCCCCAGTAAACCCCCTCCCAGGCTACACCCCTGAATGGGGGCCTGTCATTATAATAAAAACTCCCCAACGCAAATGTGACTGGAAGTAGGAAAGGGTGCCTGACTTTATAATGAAAACAGCCAAAATCAATTGTAACACGCACTAGACAAGGGGACCTGCCATTAGAATCTAAACTCCCAAATTCAAACTGTGACTGACAGTAAGAAATGGGCCTGATATTATAATGAAAATTCCCCAAACTGGACTTTAATGAGAAACAACGTATGGCGACCTCCCTATGGTGTTTCTCCGGTAACACTATGAGCAATGCAATGTAATAAAATCTTGAAACATGTATAGTATTTTACCTATAAATCCATATACAATGTAGAATTCCACAGCACAGCACAGCACAGCACAGCACGGGTACATGAGCTAGTATTCCATAATCATTAAGGCTGAGCAGGTGTATCAAATACCTTGTCAATCAGCATGCTCCTATACTCTGGTGCTGGCTAAAGTTCAACCTTAAACCATTCCTCAACTGGATTAAATATTTATACCTCAGAAAACATCCATGTGATATACCCTCTTGAACAAAAGCTAAATGTGTATCTAAATTAAATAACATTTTCTCTGTATGAATATATAAAGTTGACCAACCATTCCCATTCATTTGCAACTAGGTACTTTTGAAAATAACTATTCTTTTAAAAATTCGGACATAGTCTGCCCACCCAAATCCCTACACTCTACCACTTTTTTTTTTTTTTTTGCTATTGGTTTTACGTCGCACCGTCACAGATATGTCTTATGGCGATGATGGGATAGGAAAGGCCTAGGAAGTGGAAGAAAGCGGCCGTGGCCTTAATTAAGGTACAGCCCCGGCATTTTCCTGGTGTGAAAATGGGAAACCAGGGAAAACCATCTTCAGGGCTGCCAACAGTGGGGCTCGAATCCACTATCTCTCGATTACTGGATACTGGCCGCACTTAAGCGACTGCACTATCTAGCTTGGTCACTCTACCACTGACGAAGCATCTGTGCTAAACCGATTATCTACAGTATACTATGTACTAAGTGTAATGAAAACTTGTACAATATATGCAACTTTCGATTCAACTTAACCATTATGACACAATTTCCAAAAGCATTACAGTTTCATTCCCAACACACAAAGGAAACCTGCAGTTTTACACAATTGTTGATATCATTATCACTGCAAAGGGACCTCCAGTTTATGTGGAATACAAACCACAAGGACATATCTCCTTTCAAAATTACCACATGTATTGGCCGACCCCCAAAACATTGGTGCTTAGGCTGAGTGCTCAAAGATTTAAAATTCTTTCACAATGTGCAAGTTATTAAGGAAACATATTCTGAAGTCATTAATAGAGCTTTAAAATTACCTAAATTTCTATCTTTATTTATAAAATCATGCATCTATATGCCCTTTTCCTTACATTTTACAATTTAACAAGCAAAATGTTACTAAACGCTGAACAGTTGGGTTTTTTTTTTTTTTTTTTTTTTTTTAACTTGAGCAGAATGCAATCTAGTAAACAGATTTGCTAAACTGTCATTCAGCTTCCTGTATCACTAGCATGGGGAAAAAGATACTTTGTGAAATCTGCCAGCATCCACTAACTTATATCCCTCGTGTGCTGCAATAGTGGCACAACTCACAAAAATATGAATTTAGAATTAATGCACTCTCCAGCATTACAGGTCACTCTTCCTTCCAGCAGCAACAGCTACATATCTTGTAGTTCAATATTCTACCAACAAATGGCAGAGGTGCTGCTGTTGCATTCTCTGTTTTGTTGCTTACGTTGGCTGCAAAGGTGGTCCTTCTCAGTTTGCACCTGGAGCTCAACAGATGTGTAGCACATTCTGTTCATCAACAGTGACACAATGAAAGTTGTAAGAATTTACTTACTGTCTGTGGTCCATCAGAAACTTGAAACTCACTTATCTCAAAATTTTTTTTTTACTTATGCCACTATTTCGGCCCACTAACGAGATATATATATTTTTTTACAATTTACTTCACGTCGCACCAACATAGAAAGGTCTTATAGCGATGATAGGATAGGAAAGGGCTAAGAGTGGAAAGGAAGCGACCATGGCCTTAATAAAAGTATAACCCCAGCATTTGCTTGGTGTGAAAATGTGAAACCACGGAAAACCATCTTCAGGGCTGAAGACAATGGCGTTCGAATCCACTATCTCCCAAATTTACTAAATAGAAACATACACAGTTCACGGCTGCTTCCTCCCCACTCCCAGGCCTTTCCTATCCCATTGTCACCGTAAGACCTAGCTCTTATTACAAGTAATGAATTTCAAGTTCATCTTGATCCGTGGTTGAGTCATTATATATAAAATTGGATGTTGGTATGTTAGAAGCTAACAGACTCAAAAACTACTGGACTGATTTTGCTGAAATTTTCACAGTTTGTTGTTATTACATCTGAGAGGGATTATGAAGTGGTTTGAACGAAATCTGATTGGTAGTTCGGCACTAAGGGGTGAAAAATAAAATAGGGGAAGATAAGCAAACAGCAAGACAAGTCCGATCAGCGGGTTGCCTACCCAACAGTATGTGAAGATTATGTGGTATTCCTTAAAACTTATTTCTGCTTTTATCTGGAAAAATTACTGTAGGGGCAAGAAACCCCTAGCACCCCTAAAGGAAGGGGGTGAAACTTAGAAATCTGAAAATGACGATATTAGTGACGAATTCATAGTCTCTGGGGTAGCTGAGATGAACTGTGACACTCTGAATGCCGTTTAAGTCAAAGTTTGTTCCCAATCGGTATGGTAAACATATTATGACTTACTGTTTGGGAAAGAAAACTGTAGGGTAAGACACACATACGGGTGGGATCATACAACTGAAGATGTTACAGACATTAAAATAGGTATTTGGAATCTTCTTTAAAAATAAACACATTTTTTATTTTTGAAAAATCCATAAACTATATTATCGGTATTAAATGTACATAAAATTATTGAAATGGGCAGGAAAAACAATATGACTACGACAGGCATATCAAGATGAGTTATCTGACCTGTTTATAAGGAATGCTGTGGAGCAGAGCACGGGTCCACTAATATATAATAAAGTGGTGGAAAGATGGAACTTCCCAAACGTACAAGTTGGAATTTGTTATACAGACCCATCTCTGTTGGTGCAACATAAAGCAAATTGTAAAAAATACAACTAACCCATGAATAGGCGTTTATTTATAATGTAATGGCCGAGATATTTTACCAGCACTGCAGAATCGAAGTACAAATTCTGCCAAAAATCATTCACAAGTCATATATTCACAAAACATAATCTTATTCAGGAAATTACAAGGAATAAGAGGATGATGCTACTAAACACTTATTTATCTTCCAAAAAAGTTAAGACCAAAAAACTACTGACTTTGTTTAAATTATTTATTTTTCAAAAACATTCACTGGATGTAACATGTTTATATTTAGGGCCGCCTAGGCAAAATTTAAAAAAAATGAGAGATACAAAAGCACCATTTTATAGCAAATAAAAATATTTATATAGTCTAATGCACTGTTCTCATTTGAAACATGTAGTTCATAAACGAATTGTACACCACAACTTGTGAATGTCACTCAGAGTTGCTTGGGTGAGTCTTATTTTTCCCCCACGATTGTCAGGCCAACAAAAAAGTGTACTAGTGTATGATAACAGCCCTGGTGAATCCAACCATTGTATAATGGGCACCAGTATGTACACCACTACTTCTTTTCTTCCACGCAGACAACACACAGGCGATTGTTATTCTGTAGCAATTTTTGGAGGACATGAGATGGGCATCCTGGGTGACCTCATAGCTCCACAACTGGTATAGGTATAGGTATTGGAATGGGTTCATTTACCAATCCTCTAGCTATAGGCCTACTGGCCATGAAATTTTGTCTTGGTAATGGCTTATCAGTTTTTTTCATGTATAGGATGCATGCATCAAATAATGCCATATCTAGACGATCAGAAGAAAATTGCTGAAGACCATGTTAAGATTTCTTGCTAGCACTGACAGTCAATTTATCTTGCCAGCCAGCAAATTCAGTCCATCAGATAAACCAGGAAATGTTTTGATATTACCGGATATTACATAATGTAGGCCTATGCATGCAAATAAACACTTCGGTTTGATATCAGAAGCAAAACTTGTGACTGAATGTGCCGGCAAGCGATTGTCTACCTGCTAGCGCAAGGTGGTAGAATATGAGCTTACCTGATATCATATAACATCAGTACAATAAGCGAACCTATAAACTATTTCTCGATGAAGGTTTCTCTCTTTTGAGTGACACATAATTAGCACCTTCCAATGAATAACAGTTCGATTAATGCGATAAAACAAAAAGCATGTCCAAACGCCTGATATCAGGCGCTGCCACAGCAGGAACAGATGAAACGGTGATATCAGGTATTTGCTAGTTCGAGGGTTAAACAATGAATGTTCGAAAGGCATGCCAATGAATTATGCCTCGATTCTAATACGCAACCTAAGACTCAAAAGAAGAGACCTAAGAGCGCCAATTAGCCGCACAGGTGATTTTCAACATATGTAATTTCCTTCCTTTCCGCAAAAATGAACGCCGTTGTTTTTATCAGTGACAGACGCTAAAATATTAAAAAATCAATGATCGAATTTAATACATCCTACATTTACTAAAACCAAAGGAATGACTTGATTTTTTCCTTTTTTTTAATTTCGCCGCATTTTATAGCACCTATTTTGTAAAATATAACATTCATCAAATCTTTTCTAACCTTAAAAGGTGTAGCTCCTTAATTGATCTCCTAAATTATGTCCTTACCCTTTCTTCGTACATATCAATCGTAGGCGCACCGTCGTTCCGAGAAGAGACATGATCCAATTTATTGGACAATTCGGTAGCAAATTCCGGATTAAAAGATTCGAAATCATTTTCACACGGCGAACCCTTATTACGATCATCTCCAATAGTAGCCATTTACCAAAGTTTTCCAGATGTCAAAGTTTGAAATGTGTAGTAAATAAATCGTACCTTATCCGAGAGCATGCGAGAGACACTGAGATCAAACGAATCCTGCGCATATGTTGCTTGACATAATCCTCTACTCCTTCCAAAAATATTACAAATAAATCAGAACTCATTGACAAATTGATACAATCTCTAAAAAGTGAATTGAATTCTTGATACGTTAGCATCGGAATTCAATCAATCAATCAATCAATCAATCTATCAATCAATCAATCAATCAATCAATCACCAGCGATGTGTATTTAGGTCTGCCGACAAGGGGACAGATTTGCTAATGATTTTCTTCCTTCATATTCAAGAGACTTTTATAATAATAATAGTATAGAATTTCGCACAATATGCATGGAAGAGCCTTTTACTTCCTGAGTGGTGTGGTTGGACCAAATAAAGTAGAAACAATACGCGACACTTACGGATTTAGCCTTGTTAAAATGGGAAACAATTCAATGGTGGCGCTCCCAGTGACTTGACCTGAAAAGTCGCGCTAAATTCAAATATCAATGGAAATGCATATACGAAAATGGATAAATAAATTACGTCTAGAAAGAAAGTATTATTGAGATATTAACTTCGAAATTGCTAAAGCAATTCTGGATAAATGAATGAAGAATTATTTAAAAGGTTATTATTTAAAGACTGAAATTACACATATAAATAACATGTGAAATGGACTGCTGTGAAATGGGTTGATCTTTCATTTATGCATTACTTGTTTTGCTTTAGCATTCTTGCCTGAACTTTTACGGGTAGATTTGTCTTTTCTCTCATTTAAAAAACATTGTATCATCACATTAAGACACTTGTCAATAAAAATATCGGTACATTCCTTACACACATGATGCAATGATTTAACATTTAAAAGCTGGGCAATTTTCTTCTTAACATGAAGCCTACTAACAGAAAGAAAATCTATAAAATCCCGGCTTTAATCTGAGAAGAGGGATAAAAGAAAGGAAAATATGAAAATGTTGTCGATAATGATGATTTGAGGAATATTTACGTACAATTAGAGTAAAAATGTAACAAACCCTTGGCTGTATTTATTTATTTATTTATTCAGGAACAGCAACAGCATAACGCCGAAATACAAAGATCCGAGCTATCTACAATAGATATGAATCTAAAATTAAAGATAAATAAATATTTACAAAGAACACAAATATACAGTCGAGGATTTCTAAAGTCGCTGGCCTGGAAATGATCTGAACAGATCTTATAATTCTTATATAAGCGTAACGTCCCTTCTTTATTGTACACCTTATCCAAATCACTTCTGTGACATATCAAAACCCACAGATCACACCTACAACAACACATCGGTACTGAAGGTTAACTGCTGCACTATATAATAAAGTATGCGTATTATATTTTAAGCCAGTTAAAATATGGGTCGAGCAGGTCAGAATATTATGAAGTACTATAAAAATCTCTTTGTCACTGGAAGAATATATATGCAAACACAATATTACTTACATTTTCTTGTCACGAGGGAAGCGAAAGAAAGACCGCACATTTTTCTCTATTTTATACCGTAGTTACTGCAGCCAAACACAGCACATACCTTTCCCCTCATGTTGAGAGGAGATATCAAGAAACGACACACGCTATTATTTAATTATGTCAACTCACTGAAAACTCATAAATAACACCAAAAACGTCGCACACAAATACACGCGCTCTTTTGACAGAATCTGTAGTTCTCAGGTCTAGCCGCTAGAGAGAGCTCTAATAGCTGCCCCTCGATATCTAGCTGAGTGTCGCGTATTGTCTCTACTGTATTTGGTTGGACTCACTGCATTATCGTCCAAGTCTTCTTTTCTTCTTCCTTCTACTGAAATTTGAATAGGCACTTCTGTTTTCACCCAGTCCCAATACCTTTAAAAATTAAACAATTCTCAACATGAGTAACCATAATAGACGATGGTATATAGAAGCACAGTATAAAAAATGTTCGTATTTGCCAATAAATGTGAACGTCTTGCGAAAAGATGTCTAACGTATACCTCAATAATATGTAAGATTGATGCTGCTATGTGTAATTGACTGCGACTCAATAATCTCTAATCATAGTAAGAAACAACACAGTCAGACGGGTAAATAAACATAGGAAAAAACACAGGGACACAAGGGTCTAATCCTCACGCTGAAGTGATCCATCTTGGCGACTTACTACCAGGCGAACAATACCGGATCAACAATTGGGAAGAAGGGGAAGACATGTGAAAAGAAAATTAAATGAGGTCATTCTGGGGATGGGAGAACACCAATTGGAGGTAATACATTGAAGGATGTATAAAGGAATATGTGAAAATACCTGAAGAGTGTGCTATTAATGTTGGCCACATAACCGAAACCCGTATCGTATGATGTTTGCACATGTGAACAAAAGAAGTACCGTACGCACATAAACACTTAGAGTAGGTCTGACAAAGGACAGTCGTGATGCAATTAGCAGCACAGTAGCAGCAGGAGCTACAATGAAAAAAGAACCTATAGTGGAGAGCAAGCCAAGTGGCTTGCAGTATTATTATGTCCAGTGCTGATTCTTGTAATAAGATTTACAATTCATGCTATTTATTTCACAAACTCTAGCATTCCATATTAGAAGTCCCATTGTCTAGAGCGAACAGTAGCTGTACGTATTGATTCAATTAGCCATTTATAGGTGCGATATTGAGCATATCCTTACTTAAGTGTGTAAGTTGTAACAAGATCGACTGAACGGAATCTGGGACCTGTCCCTTTTGTTTATTGGGGGAAACTGGCACAACTGTTTTTTTGTGCCGGTTGCAGGGGTATGAGTTTTCTAGACGTAGAAGGGAGAGGCTGAGCAGGGGAAATGGGATCTTGCTGATTCTGAATCAGTACTTGCCTGGGTAGATGATATGACTGAAGAAGGTTCAAATGTCCGATTCTATCATATCTTGGGGTTGGTTTAGGAGGCAAATCATTAACAGTAACTTAAGTAAACTTCCGCCTCCTCGGAGCTTCAACAGGAATTGTAGATGCATGTACAGGAAGGGGAGGGAATTCTGAAGAGTATAATTTGGAGTAATCTGCGTGGGATATAAACCGGATCACCGGATTTAACTCCGTAAAGCTTCTTCTTGTGAGGACATTTGAAGAAAGTCGTTTACACTCAAGCGCCAGAAAACCCCGACCAGCTCCCGCAACTCACCACGTACGCCTGCTGAGCAATTACACCTGAATGCTTCAGCGCACAAGACGATCTATAAGAACCGGGCTCGAAAGTGCATAAACCAAAACTGACATCACATCGAGCATTTGCTGCGATAAAACTTTGTCAGGGCAGTTGTGTTCCTATTACTTCTGGTCTGTATGTGTCCGTACTGCTAACTAATCGGCCCTTCTTAGGCCCACAAACGTATTCATCCACACACAATTTGCATGAAAGCGGGTATTGAACTTACATAGCGTGCGGTACGTATTAAACAAATATTTCAAAAGCTTGTAAACGTCGCCCTGGACTCGAACCCCCCACCTAACATGCAATCCTTAACCAACTACACTGCGGTTCGGTACGACACACTGGGCAGCTTATAGCAAATATTAGGTTTACTGCGGTCACAATATCAACATTGGCATATACTTTAGGGCTACCAAGACTATCAGTGAAGCCCAAACCTCAATTGAGAATGATGGAAGTCTAAAGCACATTATAATATAACATCTGACACATTGTTCCACTTACGAAACATGAAAGGAGTGAGAAAAACGTTGCATGTACTTCTGAGAGCAAAGTATTGGGACTGATATTGCAGCCCAGACTCTCGTCCCTTTCCCCTCGACTCGTCACACGTGGCTTGCTGCATTATATCGTATAGGAGCGGGGACCGTGTTGATAGGTGTGCTAGGCTTCGGTCCGTCAGATCGCCACTACTAACTATCAACCATGCGTTACTCATCGTATATACATCCTCACCTCATACTTCTGACATAATTATATAGATAACAGAGTGCTGATATTTCACTCCCATTTAGTTCTACATCCTTGTAGACAGACACTGCAGGGCTGCTGCCATAGGAGCAATATAGTTTTTTTTTTTTGGTAGATCAGCTAAAATGAAAAGCAACCTTTCAGGTTTAGTGTTCCCTTAGTTGGTTGTAAACGAACCCGTCATCATGGGTCGGACACCACCACTGATCTCCCGAGGAAGCTAATCAACCAATAAAGGATGGGTACGACCGCTGAAAATTCTTCTTCTACTCTTTATCTGTTTACCTTCCAGGGTCGTTTTTTCCCTCGGACTCAGCGAGGGATTCCACCTCTACCACCTCAAGGGCGGTGTCCTGGAGCTTCAGACTCTGGGTCGGGGATACAACTGGAGAGGATGACCAGCACCTCGCCTAGGCGGCCTCACCTCCTCTGCTGAACAGGGGCCTTGCGGTGGGTTGGGAAGATTGGAATGTATAGACAAGGACGGGGGAAGGAAGCGGCCGTGGCCTCAAGTTAGGTACCATCCCGGCATTTGCCTGGAGGAGAAGTGGGAAACTACTTCCTGGATGGCTGCGGTGGGAACCGCACCCACCTCTACTCGGATGACCTCCCGAGGCTAAGTGGACACCGTTTCAGCCCTCGTGCTGGTACCACTTTTCAAATTTCCTTGCAGAGCTGGGAATCAACCCCGGGCCTCCGGGGGTGGCAGCTAATCACACTAATCACTACACCCCAGAGCCGGACCCGCTAAAAATTCAACTGTTTTATTTAATAGTAATAATAATGTCCGGCTCTGTTGTGTAGTGATTAGCATGATTAGCTGTTGCCCCCGAAGGCCCAGGTTCAATTCTCGGCTCCGCCATGAAATTTGAAAAGTAGTACGAGGGCCGGAACTGGGTCCACTCAGCCTCGGGAGGTCAACTAAGTAGAGGTGGGTTCGATTCCCACCTTAGCCATCCTGGAAATGATTTTCCGTGGTTTCCCACATCTTTTCTTTGCTAGTGGCTTTACGTCGCACCGACACAGATAGGTCTTATGGTGGCGATGAGACAGTAAACGCCTAGGAGTTGGAAGGAAACGGCCGTGGCTTTAATTAAAGTACAGCCCCAGCATTTGCCTGGCGTGAACATGGGAAAACACGGAAAACCATCTTCAGGGCTGCCGACAGTGGGATTCGAACCGCTATCCCCCGGATGCAAGCGCACAGCCGCGCGCCGTTAACCGCACGGCCAACTCGCCCGGTTTTCTCACTTCTCCTCCAGGCAAATGCCGGGATGGTACCTAACTTAAGGCCACGGCCGCTTCCTTCCCTCTTCCTTGTCTATCCGTTCCAATCTTCCCATCACCCACAAGGCCCCTGTTCAGCATAGCAGGTTAGGTCGCCTGGGTGAGGTACTGGTCCTCCTTCCCAAATTGTATCCCCGACCCAAAGTCTGCCGCTCCAGGACACTGCCCCTGAGGTGGTAGAGGTGGGATCCCTCGCTGAGTCCGAGGGAAACCAACCCTGCAGGGTAAACAGATTAAGTAAGTAAATATTAATAATAATTGGTCATGGCATCTGTAAAGGCTACGTAGTGACCCAATGAGGATAAAATAAATGGCGAAGCTCAATTACCTAGTCCCCAAGCCAGGGAATTAACAGTATGATTCTGAAAATTGAACAGGAGTCATTGGACTAAAGGGAAGCATTATATCCATTTAGCCACAAAGCCGGACTTTCATTTGCTAAACCTTAGGCTACCATCTCCTCTGATCAGGGGTTGTGCATTGGCAGAAGCAGAGGCCAGACCAGTACCTTGTGAAGCAGCCTTGACAACACAGCAGGCTTCTCCGTTGGTTATTTCCTGCAGCTCAAAACCCTTAAGGCTTGCCGTTCAAAAAACCAACCATCGAAAAGGGGTAGCCTACGTCGAAGTGGTACCCCACGTCTTGATCCCAGAATGCATCACTGAATATCAACTAAGTGTTTCGCGAGTGCGTCAGGTTCATATGATCTAGAAGGCACACGCATGTCTTCCAGTGTTAAATACGAGTATAACCTTACGGAGTCCTATCATGGTGAGGCGGTAAATACCATGATATCCGGTTGTGTTTTCTGAGCACACCGGCAGGACAGATGTTTTCAGGACGGAATGAATATTGTGGGTTGAATGAAACTACATTGAAAGGGGTGGCTCAATCACGCTGTATAGGCCAACAAAGAATCCAGGAAGTACTTAGGTCTGCCAAAGACAATCGCTGCCCTCTCTCCACAGCAGGTGTCTACAAAATTCCTTACAGTTGCGGCCAGGTGTACATAGGCACTACAAAACGCAGCATCGCCGCAAGATTGAAACAGCACAACAGACATAGCTGGCTGGGGCAAGCAGATAGATCATCAGTCACTGAACTCTCACTGCTACCAGGCCATGACATACAATACAGCGACACCCAAGTACTGTTAACTACTGTGTCTTATCACGCTCCGCTACAGAGGGAAGCCATTCAAATCCTGAAGCACACCAACAGCTTCAACCGTAAGGAAGAATCTGAACGGGTAAACAAAGCTTGGTTTCCAGCCCTGAAAGCCTTAAATCCTGAAGGACACGATGGCCGAGGCAGAACAGAAATAGCAACGGGTGGTCAGTTGCCTGTCTCCGCCAAGGCAGGTCGATGTACATCGGGCTCCTTAATGCTTCAACCATTGGCTGAAAAACAGCCAATGAGCGACCGCCCCCCCCCCAGCATGGCAGACCAATAGGCGAGCAGCGTACGTAGCCCGCTCTATATAATGAGGTGGAATTACAACACCACTTCATCTGTAGGTACCGTAGTAAAATTCACAGCATATATAAATTTATATATCAAATATATCAGTTGTAAAATATCTAAAATGATGAGTTTATTATCTGTAAATATTAAGTGTAGCAATACTTCAGTCCTATGTTAACATATTGCAATTAACACGATGTAAAAGCTTATATCAACTGTAATTAGATCGACTATCCTAGATAGAAGAAACACACAATAACTGGAAATATCAAATAAAATGTAAGATGCTACAATTCAATTGCAAACTAAAAGAAAATAGTCAGTTGCAAACAAAACCATGTAAAAAGGAAACTATCGTAAAATTCTCAAGACAGCAATAAATAACGCAGCCAGAGCCAACCCCCCCCCAATCACCATCACCATGCCAAATCACACAGACCCATCCCCATATTCCATCACACCTCCAAACCCGCCGAATCTCGTGGCCAGAGAGAACGCGTTGCCTTCTACGTGGCCCGCCCCTCCCCTTGGGGTGGGGAATGGAAACCTTTCCTTATCGTTGTCAACACAACTTCATTCTACTGAGAGCTTCGCTGTTATCGAAGTCTGTCTGAACCCTTGACAATGCCGTAGGCAGTCTTCGGTGAAACGTTCGGCCCATCACATGTTCCAGGACCACGGACTACAACACTAATATGATATGAAGTATAGACTTTATATTACATGAATAAGAGAACGCGGTTAGTAGTTTTGCTATCCGAACTGTCGGACAATATACCAAACGAGAAACATTCAATGGAAGTTGAAAACCAAAAACTAGTAAATAACTAATTAATTTGCGCAATGAGCATGCAGTCAGTAACGCCAACTGTGACTGCAATTGCTACTTTATTTTATTGGCTTTGGTAGAATGTGTGAATAAATCACCGAGCGTTAAAAGAACAAGCACGACTTTATCGTAGAAGCAGGGTAGGAAAGGTAGAAGGGCGGGGGTTTTCATTCTGGCGAAAGAAGTATTTGCAAGCTACGAAAAATTTAAAGATGACAAACATGAAATTCTAGGTGTAAGGCTCATCTCTAAAGAAAACAGGCAACTTGATGTTTTGGAGTGTACAGACCGGGAAAGGATGACACAGACG
This sequence comes from Anabrus simplex, assembly GCF_040414725.1. Lineage (NCBI taxonomy): Eukaryota > Metazoa > Arthropoda > Insecta > Orthoptera > Tettigoniidae > Anabrus > Anabrus simplex. The sequence continues at coordinate 255,493,703 of NC_090266.1, forward strand.
CCGATTCGGAATTATTTAATAAGATAATCATTTATGTGGAAAACGATACGGGAAAGAACGTGATTGAAGCATTGATTTCAATATGCAAACTGTCAATGGGGAAGGTAATGTGACCGATAAAAGGCATGAACAACAAATGGAAAAATATATTATCTGGGAAGTACAGCTGAATCAGAAAGTGATGGAACCAACTAGAGGGAAGGACATTTTGGACGTGGTGCTGGAAGAAAAGCAGATAATCTCTATAGAAAAACACATGTAATAACGGCATTAGTGACCACGAAACTGTTTTTGTAGTAGTTAAAATAATATGATATAGAAACGAAGGTCGTAGAATTAGGACTGTTATTCAGTGCTAATATGGGTGATAACACAGCCATGAGGAAGTTGTTTTAAAGTATTTAAATTCGGTGGAAAACGGTAAATAAATTTCAAACAGACTGTGGGATGTGTTGAAAGCAATTTTTGAGGAATGTCAAAAGAGTATATACCTTCAAAGGGGGTTAAGGAATGGCTAACACCCCCTGTATTATTACAGAGAAATAAAGAGACTAAGAAAGATAATCGATAGGTCGCCTCCCCGCAAAAAGCGAGGCCAAATATAGGTCGCTTCCTCACAAAAGTAAAGCAAAAGCTAGGACAACTGCCCCCTGGCTGAGAGTAGGAAATATGTTGCCTAAGTTGAAAATCGGCACAGGGAACTTTGGCACGCTCACCGGAAAAACTTCTGAGCTAGCAGATATTCTAGAATGGCGCCGACTGTACATCACAGTTGTGCAGGAGACAAAGTGGAGTGGAAGGAAAGCTAGAAACATCATCTTCAATGCTAGAAGCTCTTCTACAACGGTGACATAAATGTAAGACATGTTGTGGGAATCATCCTCGCCAATCACCTTATCAGAAGCTGATTTCCGTCACACGGATCAGCGACCGTCTAATGGCAGTAAAAGTAGCCATTGATGTTACTGTCTGCCCGAATGTGATCTCTGCACACGCTCCTCAGGCTGGCTGCGATGGAATCACGAAATAAATCTTCCGAGGGTACTACGATCATCTAGAGCAATAGAGGCCATATGAGGAGAACAAGATTGTGTTGGGCGACCTTAATGATCATGTTGGACGGACTAGCAAGGATTATTTCGAATGTCATGGAGGCTTTGTAACGGAATAAGGAATGACCAGGGTGAAAATATGGTATCCTTCAATTCGCCTCAGCGTACAATCTAACTGTAGTCAGCACATACTTTCAGATGAAGGAAGAGTACCTGATCACATACAACGTGAGGACCTCATCAGTGGTAGAAGACCAAGTGGTGGAAGAGAGAGTCATTGTACACAAATTGCCTACGTTCTCTCTAACCATTATATGCTGAGACAGTTTGTTGACTGCAAGGTCATCCCAGGAAGGCCTCTGACATCTCAACATAGGCTTTAGATAGGAGAGCTCTTTTTACAGTGTTCGTTAAACAACAGACTCAGATCAAGTACGAAGATTAAACGGTTTAAGCTCCGAGGTAAAGAGACAGCACAACCACTTATTGTTGGTATCGTGGTGTATATCATCCCGGACTTGCACAAGAACGACGGCGTCACCCCACATCAAATGTGGACGAGATTCCAGAAGTACTGTAACAGCAGGCCAAGGCATCACGTTCGATTTTCTAATGACAGAATTAAAGTAGACGAGTAAACCTGGTGGTGGAAATATGACGTCCAGGAGGCACTGAAGAAGATAAAGGCTGCGTTTAAACCAAGGTGGAAAGAGAAAGGCTACTAGAGTGGACAAGACCTAAAGGAATATCATCGAAAAGAGGCCAAGGAAGTCGTAGTAATAGCTAAAAGTGAAGCGCAGCACGGCCTCTATTAAACCTTGGAGGCACCAGAGGGTGTGCAGAGGATCTACAAAGTCGCTGCTCAGAGCTAAAATCAACCCAGGGATACTATCGCCACGAAATATATTCATGATGATCGGGAAACATTACTGGCTAATGTTAAAGCCATTAACAAGCGCCGGAAGAAGTATTTAGATGGGTGACTAAATGAGGAGTTTCCACGTAACAGAGCAGATTCGCAACGTCCATTTCAGGGGCCTGTGCCTCAAGTCACCCCTTCTGATATTGCAGGAGCTGTGTAAAATCTGAAGAACGGCAGTGCGGGTGGCCGTGATGACATTCCACCTGAACTATCGAAAGTCCTAGGAAATAAGTGGTTGACGAAATTATTCAACAAAATCCTCGCTGGACTTCAGTGCAAGAACAGTTCCGTCAAAGCTTCCTTGTGCCCATCTACAAGCGCAGGGGTGATGTCCGAGTATGTGAGAATTACCGAGGTATCAAACTCAGTTCACACACACTCAAAATCTGGGAGCGCGTCGTAGGAGACTGCATCAAGGGTTTGATTAACATCCACCGTAACCAGTGTGACTTCACATCACACATGTCAACAAGTGACACAATTCAGACTCTGCGGATCTTGATTGAGAAACACCGTTAGCTACGTAAAAAACTACATGTGGTATTCATCGATCTGAAGAAAGCCTTCGATCGCGTTCCTAGAGGTAAGGTCTGGGCAGTATCACATCAGAAAGTTCCTGAGGTGTATGTGAAGATGATCCTAGATTCGTACTTACGTCCATCTACTATGATGAAGTCAACTGCAGGTGTTTCAGGTGTTTCCGTGTTGATGTAGATGTACATCAGGGGTCGGTACTGAGCTCGGTACTGTTTAATATTATCATCAATTATCTGACTGAGCAGCTGATGACAGACGTGCCGTGGACTATACTTTATGCAGATGATATTGTTTTGGTTGTTGTGCACGACAGCGACAATATGGAGGAAAAACAGCTCAGCTGGTATGTTCGTGTCAGAAAAAGAAAAGAACAGCATTTAGTACAGAAAGGTCTTGCTATCGAAGACCCAAAGAGAAGGATTGGTCGTACTAATGCAAAATGGAAATGAACTGTTGTGGCTACCGCAAGGATATATTAAGTGCTATTATATCTTGTGAAAAACGTCGGATATACACTCTCCGAATCATACGAGCCTACCCTGACTAAGCTCGCGAGTGCCCGTTTTATGAGTACACACATTGTCAGGAAAGAATAAGAAGTAACAATAATAATTGTAAGATAAAAAATTAAATTAATTGCTCTTGTGTTAATGATATTAAATCTCATACCTAGGTGGATAATTCGACTCCATATTTTGGACGAATATTCTGGTGATGCCGATTCTCTTTCTTACGTTATGTAGCACTCACTCCGAGATATCGTGTGGCTAAAATGGGATAGGACAACGCTAGTAGTGCGAAGGAATAAAAGTGACCTTAATTTAAGTACATACATACACCGGGCGAGTTGGCCGTGCGCGTAGAGGCGTGCGGCTGTGAGCTTGCATCCAGGAGATAGTAGGTTCGAATCCCACTATCGGCAGCCCTGAAAATGGTTTTCCGTGGTTTCCCATTTTCACACCAGGCAAATGCTGGGGCTGTACCTTAATTAAGGCCACGCCCGCTTCCTTCCAACTCCTAGGCTTTCCTATCCCATCGTCGCCATAAGACCTATCTGTGTCGGTGCGACGTAAAGCCCATAGCAAAAAACAAATTTAAGTACAGAACTCCAACATTTGTCTGACGTGACCCTGGGAACCACGGAATTTCAGCTATTAGGGCTGTCGACAGTGAGATCCGAACTCACTATAGCCTAAGTGCAAGTTAAGAGCTATAAGCCTCGAACCACGTAACCATCCATCTCACTCGGTAATAGTGGTGGTGTAGGACTGAAGGTCCTCGCATTACTCCGCATCCGTGGCAAAAGGGATGAGGTGACTAGGAAATTCAGATCACTATAGGTGTGAATGGTTCATGGTGTGGGTTACTGTAGTCACGTCCTAGTTCGTGAACCATGGGCAACGGCTGAGTGGCCTAGTAAATGGCCCTGAGAGTCGGGATACCAGTTGATATGGAATGGGAGTAGAAAACTCGACATACTCTGAGTCATGGCCCTGTTTGTGCTCAGACGACTAGGACTATACAATCCACCGCTGGTCCCTAACCCGTTAGAGGAGAGATCCTCACTTGGACTATGTGTAAGCAGGGTAGCATCCTGCTTCATGAATTTACCGAGCTCAGCACATTTTAAGCAAGCCTCGGACCTATGGGAGTAACGGATTCCCACACCCATTTGACAGGCAAGGTACTCTTTGTAAACAACTTGGCAAACGAAATAGAATTCGATGGGGAGCTGTCAATATTAATGGGGCTTATGGAAGAAAGAAAGTAGAATTGTCTGAGTCAGCAAAGAGGATGCATCTGGATGTGCTAGGAGAAAGTTATATTTGGGTAAGGGGAGATAAAGAGGAAGAGACAGGAGATTAATAGTTGCACTTGACGGGAGTTAGAAAGGGAAGGGCAGAGTATGGTGAAGGGCTTTTTATCAGGAATACGATTTCACGCAACATAGTTTCTGCTAGGCACGTAAACAAGCGAATGATGTGGGTAGATTTGGCTGTTGGAGGAATTAATCATGTGAGGGTGCAGATGAGGATGAAGTTGACAAGTTTTATCAAGCATTGAGTGACATCGTGGTCAGGGTTAACAACAAGAATAGAACAGTGCTAATGGGCGATTTCAATGCGAGAGTTGGAAATAGAACTGAAGAATACGAGAGGGTGATTGGTAAATGTGGGGAAGATATAGACGCTAATGGGAATGGGAAGCGTTTGCTGGACTGCTGTGCTAGTATGTGTTTAGCAGTTACGAATACATTCTTTAAGCATAAAGCTACTCAGCGCTACACATGGGAAGCTAGGGGTACAAGATCCATAATAGACTATATCTTAACCAACTTCGAAATCAGGAAATCTATTAGGAATGTACGAGTTTTCCAGGGATTTTTCGATGATACAGACCGCTATCTCATCTGTAGTGAACTAACTACCTCTAGGCCTAGGAAAGAGAAAGTGAAATCTGTCTGCAAACGAATAAGGGTAGAAAATCTCCAGGACGAGGAAATTAGATAGAAGTACATGGATATGATTAGTGAGAAGATTCGAACAGTAGACTGTAAGCAGGTTCAGGATATAGAAGGAGAATGTGTGATATAGAGGGATGCTGTAGTAGAAACAGCAAGGGAATGCCCAGGAACAACTGTGTGTAAGGATGGGAATAAGCGAACATCTTGGTGGAATGATGAAGTGAGAGCAGCTTGTAAACGTAAAAAGTAGGCTTATCAGAAATGGTTCCAAATAAGGGCCGATGCACACAGGGAATTGTACGTAGATGAAAGAAACAGAGCGAAACAAATAGTTGTTGAATCAAAAAAATGTCGTGGGAAGATTTTGGAAAGGCTTGGTTAAGCAGCAGGGAAACCTTTCTGGACAGTAATAAAAAATCTTAGGAATGGAGTGAAAAAAAGAAATGAACAGTTTTTTAGGTAATTCAGGTGAACTCATAATAGATCACACGGAATTACTGGACAGGTGGCGGGAAAATTTTGAAAATCTTCTCAACGTATAAGGAAATCTTCATGGTGGTGTCTCGAGCAACGGAGGTCATGGGGAGGAGGAAAATGATGGTGAAATTACGATTGAGGAAGTGGAAAGGATGGAAAATAAAGTCTATAGCCATAAAGCAGCAGGAATAGACGAAATGAGACCTGATATGGTGAAGTATAGCGGGAAAGCAGGGATGAAATGGCTTCATAGAATAGTAAGATTAGCATGGAGTTTTGGTAAGGTACTGTAACTTTTTGATGATAATAAAATCATGAATAAAAATATATAAATAAAATATTGCTCTAAAACTTCATAAAATACTTGAAATAAATTAATAAAATATTTAATCGAAATGTCCGTAGTATGGGCGCCAGAGTTCACCAGAATGGATCCCTCGAATTTAGATAAGAGCATGATAAACTTTATATCCCAGGGCGTGTACATAATGCTGCGTACTGGTACATCTGCTGCAGGCCTTACCTAACCGCCTGAAAACGACTAATTAGGTAGGAACTGCACCTAGGTTCATCAATAACACTGATTCTAAAATAGCTAACTATATTCTTAACAAATTCCGTGCATGAGCACCTCATCAACATACAACATTATACATATAATACACACATAAAATATTGCTGGAAGACTCCATATTTACAACAACAACAACAATAATGAAAATCGTGGGAAAACGAAAGCGAGAACTAAGCTACCATTTGTAGATAGTCCGATGAACAATGTACATGTATGAAGATAAATACCCTTCACTGTCTCTATATCAATTCGACTTACCGATTCTCATAATCGGCAGTTATCACATCACACAGATACTGTACCTTGTGCTACTGTGTTCACATATTTTAACACTTGTTGTAAAGATATATACACACGCCTGTCGATCCTCAATATAAATTATTGAAAGTCTGAGATAGCTTTCACCAACATAATATGCTAGGCCGCCACAAGTGCTACAATACTTAATGCGCAAGCACTCTCCACAATCAGTCACTTTCCACGAACATAACAAGACTACGCTCCACGAACGTTTGAAGTCCAGTCCATTGCAGCCGTGTCACTCCAGTACCGTGTATCAGCACTACTTCCTTCTCGTACAGTGCGTCAGTTGTAGTTCTCTTATGCAGTGTCTCTGGTTGTAGTTGTCTTCCTTCTCGTTCCTTTACAATGTCCCCTGTTGCCGCCGTATGATCAACCTTTATAGACATCAATATCCCCCTCCTCTCAGATGATACGTCTGGATTGGTGCTTGCCAGACAATCATGAGTGAACCCTAGTCTTTCTCCCAAGTTATAAACAAACACTCGTGAGTTTTACATGAATCATCGAATTTCGCTGGTACAACAACAAGCTCATCTCATCAGGCTGGGATATATGCATGACTCATGGAATATCCCGACACAAGTACATCACAACAAACACTGGGGTAGCCACATGACTCAACCAAATTACCAGAGTTATTAAAGCAACGTTTTCCCACTCGTGAAAAACAAATTACTCATACCTACATATGTGGATATCTTCCAGCTTACCAATATAAATGGCAAAATATACAAATTAAATACTGATAATAATAATGATAATAATAATAATAATAATAATAATAATAATAATAATAATAATAATAATAATAATAATAATAATAATAATAATAAATTGAATACTGACAATAATATCTCTAACTTCTACACATAATTCGGGGGTGTGATATATGTACTATCACAGTACCTCCAGATTGGACAAAAGCAGTAATTGCACCTATCTGCAAGCAAGGAAACAGGAAGGATTGCTACAACTATCGAGATATCTCATTGATTAGTATACCAAACAAAGTATTTACTGACATCTTGGAAGGGAGGGTGCGATCAGTGGTTGAAAGGAAGTTGGATGAAAACCAGTGTAGTTTCAGACACCAGAGGGGCTGTCAGGATCAGATTTTCAGTATGCGCCAGGTAATTGAAAAATGCTATGAGAGGAATAGACAGCTGTTTTTATGTTTCGTAGATCTAGGAAAGCATGCATGTAAGAGGGTACCGAGGGAAAAGGTGTTCGCCATACTGGGGGACTATGGAATTATGGGTAGATTGTTAAAATCAATCAAAGGCATTTATGTTGACAATTGGGCTCTTGGTTCAGGATACTTACTTACATGGATCATCTGCTGAAAGGTGTAAAGTGGCAGGGAGGGATTCAGTTAGGTGGAAATGTAGTAAGCAGTCTGGCCTATGCTGACGACTTGGTCTTAATGGCAGATTGTGGTGAAAGCCTGCAGTCTAATATCTTTGAACTTGAAAATAGGTGCATTGAGTACGGCATGAAAATTATCCTTTGGAAGACTAAATTGATGCCAGTAGGTAAGAAATTCAACAGAATTTAATGTCAGATTAGGGATACAAAGCTGGAACAGGTAGATAATTTTGAAATGTTTAGGATGTGTGTTCTCCCAGGGTGTTAATTTTGTAGAAGTCGGCAAATTGGATTTTCAGTATGCGCCAGGTAATTGAAAAATGCTATGAGAGGAATAGACAGCTGTTTTTATGTTTCGTAGATCTAGGAAAGCATGCATGTAAGAGGGTACCGAGGGAAAAGGTGTTCGCCATACTGGGGGACTATGGAATTATGGGTAGATTGTTAAAATCAATCAAAGGCATTTATGTTGACAATTGGGCTCTTGGTTCAGGATACTTACTTACATGGATCATCTGCTGAAAGGTGTAAAGTGGCAGGGAGGGATTCAGTTAGGTGGAAATGTAGTAAGCAGTCTGGCCTATGCTGACGACTTGGTCTTAATGGCAGATTGTGGTGAAAGCCTGCAGTCTAATATCTTTGAACTTGAAAATAGGTGCACTGAGTACGGTATGAAAATTATCCTTTGGAAGACTAAATTGATGCCAGTAGGTAAGAAATTCAACAGAATTTAATGTCAGATTAGGGATACAAAGCTGGAACAGGTAGATAATTTTGAAATGTTTAGGATGTGTGTTCTCCCAGGGTGTTAATTTTGTAAGTGAGATCGAATCAAGGTGTAGTAAAGGTAATGTTGTTTGCTCGCAGTTGCGATCAACGGTATTCTGAAAGAAGGAAGTCAGCTCTCGGATGAAACTATCTTTACATCGGTCTGTTTTCAGACGAATTTATTTTTATGAGAGCGAAAGCTTGTTGGACATGAATGTAGCGTGAATGATTGCTGGTACAAACAGGGGAACAATGGCAGGAGGATACTCGGAATGAGGAGATAAAGGCTAAATTATGAATGAACTCGATGGATAAAATTGTGAGCATAAATCTGCTTGGGTGGTGGGACATGTGAGGCGAATGGAAGAAGAGAGGTTGCCCAGGAGGATATTGGCTTCTGTTATGGAGGGTAAGGGAAGTAGAGGGAGGCCAAGACGACGATGGCTAGACTCAGTTTCTAACGCTTTAAAGATAAGAGGTATGGAACTAAATTAGGCCAGAACACTATTTGCAAATAGAGGATTGTGGTGATGTTTAGTAAATTCACAGGGGCTTGCAGACTGAACGAAGGGAAGCATAACGGTCTATAATGATAAAGTATGTGTGTGTGCATACGTGTGGTATTGCACAAAAAGTATCTCCTATAATTGTTGTTTACTGTAATATTTATTTTCAAAATGACGGGGAAATTTTCTTTGTATTTTACAATTTAATATTAATAATGTTATTAGCCTTTCGTCCTATCAACTACATTTTGTGGTTTTCGGAGAAGCTCAGGTGCCGGAATTTTGTCCCGCAGGAGTTTCTTTACGGGCTGGTAAATCTACCGATGACCTTCATATAAAATTGGACTGAGTCAGAATCGAATCTGCTAACTTGAGAACTCAGAAAGGCAGCGCTTTACCGTCTGAGCCACTGAGCCACGCAGGATACCGTTTATCGCGTTCAGTGTTTCGTCAGTTCCTACAAGAAAATTTGACATATTGTACACGTGCTGAATTGTGTTACAAACACAGGCAACATCATTTTGTTAATCTCCGGTAAATGTGTACTTTGCTAAAAACAAAATATATTTGATATATGATATATCCTTGGCTTTTTCCTACGGTTTGTGCAATTGTGTGCTACACACCCCCCGGGGGACATTATTTACGGAGATAATTTATTCGATCTAATGAAACTGTACGGATAGCTCTTGAACTGTAGCGTCCCTATTTCGCCTTGGCAGCGCTCTAGCAGACCAGTTAGCCACTCTGTAGTCTTCTTTCTAGTTCGACGGCAATTATAAAATGTCCCTTCTTTGTGATCAAATCACCCTGCTGGGGCTTTTGGTGCCTAACTGTAGCTAGCTTCAGGTAGTTCGACTCACTCATTTAGATCGCACTGGAGGTCAAACTCAGCCTGTAGATTGTTGTAGATTGTTAATTTTATGTAAGTTCTGTAGATGGCAGGCAAGTACTCTTAACATGGGAGATGTTAATAATGAGAAGTTGTTTTACTCGAGGTTAAGTACTTCAAAGCCTAACCTCAAGCAGTGAGCCCTTCTGACAGAGTCATATAATGTCAAGTATTGTGGATATAATATTGCTGGATTGTACTGAATCCGACTTTACCCACTCGGTCAAACTTGTTTGAACACATTCATATCGATCTTAAGCGATACTTCCCATGAAGATATTTACATTGTTTGAATTTCTTGTGCCCAGGTGGTTGTGCTATTTGTAATTGTAAACTACAACCTTTGTGTTGTAAACGCAGAAAACTTAGTTTTTAAGAAATATATTGTACTCGGTATGGATAGACCGAAGATCTGCATGGTGTCCGGGTGTGGAAATAGCTCACGGAATTCTGACGTGAGGTTTCATTCCCGCCCGAGATCCGAAGAAAAGTAAGAGGATATATTTTATACTAATATGAAATGATTGTATCTTATGGCATAATACCGTGTACAAGTTGTATATTTAGCATTAATTTTGAAGGGTTTGTGTTTCGAATTATCTTGTCCATAACTATAGGCCTTTTCTGCTCTGATGGTGGGCGTTCAACATTCTGTCAGCGGAAGTGTGGTGAGGGCAGTATGTTACTGCCCAATCAGACAAAAGATCGCCTACCATTGGTGCTGAGAACTACTCAGTCGCCCAGGGAGTTTGCCGCGCTCACTTCGCTCTACGAACTGCTGTGTTGCCCAGTATGCCTAGCATTGGCGCTGAGAACTACTCAGTCGCCCAGGAAGTTAGCCGCACTCACTTCGCTCTACGAACTGCTTTGTTGCCCAGTATGTTTACATTGTGCGTGTGGGTATTACAAAGAGCTTGTTTGACGAGTTTGTTTTTATTGCATTCTTCGATTAGCGTGTTCGTGGCATGTTATATGACGTCATTATGTTTCTATTTGCTTTTCTCTACGTTTTTGTTGTATGCATTAAAGTTAAGGGTGTATTCTGCCCGAAGGAAGGTCCGAACCTCCGCAGAGGTGTGCCTGAGCCGGAGTTTACGTACGGTTGGGTGGCCAGTTCCTTTCCGATCCTCCATTCCCTGTTGTATGTATTAACTGCACTATATATCTTACAATGGCCAAGATGAAGGAGATAAGGAGCCATAATAGAAAAATGATCAGCAATGTTCATTAATATTTTCAAAAGAAAGGATAAAATAATGGTCCCTTAATGAGTGTGTATGAAGTACAGTAGAGAGTGTCGGAATCTTGTCATGTTAGTACGCCGTTCAGCGTGTAGTAAAGGAAGGTAAAGGCAGTACCCATTCATCTGGTTCCATCTTATTTAAATCACTGCACACACGAATCAAAACGAACTGTATAACAAAGGCAATCGACGAATTCCATAAAGATGTAATAAGAAGAACTCTCCACAGTAATATGTAAAGGGTGCATACCCGACATTGAAGAAATTACGAGGTGATTTAGAAAGGGATATAAAATTTAAATGGGGAGTTACGTCAAAGTGGAGGATACTGAAATCTATGGGGTTCATGTAAAAAATTAAACGAGAGGAGGAGAGTTTTAATGGATAGAGACGATACAGTAACAGTAACGTTTTTGAGAAAAATGCATCTTCTGAGGAATAAGGACCCTACGCCCCATATATTTTATTTAGATGAGACTTACAATCATCAGAATTACGCTCCAGTGAAAATCTGGCAAGATAAAGAGGGTACATGAGGTTTAAAAGTTCCTGTGGGGAAAGGTGTACGAATTATTGTTTGCCACGTAGGTCCCATTGGCTTTCTACAGGAATGTAAATTAGTTTTCAGGCCAAAGTTGAAATCCACCAGTGATGACTGCCACACTGATGTGAACGCTATGGTTTTTAGAGAATGATTTTTGAAGTTTTAGACACTCTTGACGAAAGATACGCAATTACGCAGTGATTGTAATGGACATTGCCAGCTACCATTCGGTACAGCTAGAACGAATCCCTACAACGAACATACGAAAAACTGATATTATATCGTGGTTATCTGGTAAGAATATTCCTCATGACAGCGATCACACCAGAGTCGAACTCTTGTCTCTTGTGAAACTAGTCAAGCCAAAGGCAAAATTGTACGAAATTGATACACTTGTTGACAGAAGGGGTCATACCGTTGTTTGCCTCCCACCCAATCTTTTTCAATGTAACCCCATAAAGCTGGTTTGGGGAAACGTTAAAACTGCTCTGAGGAAAAGGAACAACACCTTCAAACTAGCTGACGTCCAATATTTAATGGAAGGGGAGCTGGATAAAGTAACTGAACAGGAGTGGAAGGCTTGTGTGTCACATGCTGAAAAATTTCAAGAGGACGATTACAAAAGGGACGTGTTATTGGGCACAGTCATGGATGATATCATCATAAATCTGCGAGGCGACAGCCACAGTGAGGAGTTGATGACGAGGATACTTCCGGTGACAGCTCTGGTGACAATGACGAGTGTCGATGTGCTGTAACACGGATACTTCAGCTGGAATAATGTAAGGTAAAGTAAGAAAATAAGAAAGTAAGGAAATGTCTTGTGCAACTCTGTACTTTTGAGCTAATTGTTTTTTGGTCTGTTGTCAATGAACTTGGTATTTGCATGATTAATTAACTCGTATCATACTACATTGAAGATGTAATAAGATAATACAATTAAATTAAAAATTATGAAACTCATCCACAGGCCATACACGAACTATAATTAACGAAGCTCAGTATTTCATAGTTATATGGATTTCAACACAACTTTAACGCGTCCGTGGGCACTCCTGGCAACGTTGTAGTACTGGCCTATGTCTCTTTCCCTTAACGGTCTCTCGCGTCGTGCTGGATTGGTCGGCCCCACGCTCTCAGCTTCCCCTGACAGCACGTAGGTCACCCGCCATCAGAGCAGAAAAGACCTATATTCTGTACGTAAAAACTAACGTTTACTGTTGCCATTTTACTTTTTCTTTTATACGTCGTAATATCGTTTCAGCATTTATAATTGTACTTGTATCATTTGCAAATTTAAGGTGTTGGTGGAATTTTGCCCAAACGAATGGTTGTTGGGGCTGGCGCCGAAAGATCGTTCCCCCTTGTATGCGAGCAGTGTCTACTTCGCAACGCATCCTACCAGATACAGTTACTGGCGATGTTTAATAGGAATGCTGTAAATTCATATCGAGCTTCTTCACATTTCCCTCAAACTGTCCAGCCTTCTCTTTCTATTTCTTCTTTTTCTGTAGAACCTCATAACCAAACTCCATTTCTGTTCTCGAGCAATTTTAAACCAATCCATCTCTGCCCAGCACCTCAATTTCCACACTGCGCGGTGTATCTCACGTTTCCTTTGGTCCTCCATTCCCAGATGTATTCAATGCAAATCTAGGATGCTTACCACTTGAGGGATTTTCCCAGCTTTCCATTGTAGCCTCTTCTGTTGCTGATTAAGTTATTGATAGTACTGACGCAGGACGTGGTTCCTTATGAACTGCCTCAGGGAAGAGAAAATAGAAGAAGTTTGCCTTATCTCAGCCGAAGATGCGTACTACAACTAAGTTAACTTCTTTAAAGAAGAATCTTCAGAATTACGGTCAGATGAGGGACAAGGCTTTCTTTCGTTTGCAAGAGAAGAATTGAGCTAACAGAGAAGGAGCTGATAGATATTTCCTTTTTTAAAGTAAGCAGTTGTTACGAAGGGAAAAGTCTACAGCTGCAGCTACTATTTCGACGTCGCAATGACGTTGCACGAAGAATTAACCACTGGGAAGGCGTTGGACTATTGAGGAGAAGATCATAGCGCTGTCCATTTACAAGATGAGACCAAGATGTTACCCAGCCCAGAGTAAAATTTTATGCTCCCTTGTAAAAGGTAACTGCAATCCTTGGCTAAATCTGTGGCATTGCTGGGATCAATAAGCCATCTTCACAACACTTGAGCGTTCACTCAAGGAAATGCCTCATTCAATGGATGTTTGCCGTATCCTAAGAATGAGTGCAATTTGAGCACATGTCTCATAACAGATAACAGAAACTTACAAGTGCACATAGGTAACAGGAAGTTACTAATAATTATTGGTATTACTAATGTTACAGACCTGGTATACATTCTTACAGACGGAGTTCCACTCAAAGTGCAGTTGGAAAGTAGCAAGCATACTTATGAGCCAAATCCAGAACTGCCACTTTCCTTATGGTTTTCTGTTTTTTAGCTCAATTTCGATGTAAGGGAGTGTTAATCTCCAACACATGTAAAGCTGCGATATGTTTCTTGACAGTCGATATGTATTTCACCTTTCAACCACTAGGAGGTTGTGGGACTCCCACCTCAAAATTTATTGTCCCTTTTTCTCCTTTTCTGTCATATTCTGTGATTATCTGAAGGGAGTATTTTGTAAAATGGCAGAGAAACGCATGAATTTGTTTTATCGGTTAGCGTTTTAAGTTACCACTTGACTTACTGTCGATTTAAGTTCGTTCTTGGATGAGGATTCTCATTTAAATTCCCGTACAATTTCTTCTTTACTTCTGGAGCTTTAAGTTGTGTCATCTGTGATTTTTTACATTTTCTGACATTTTGGCCTATGGCCTTGATGTTAATTATCACGGTGTTAATAACCCTTATGATAAATGTTTTCGCTCTGTAGTTATCCTTTTCCCTTTTGACATGAGTTTATTTTAAGTCTAGGCCGAAATAGGGTTTCCCTTGCCTTGTATTTTCTTCTACCTAGCTTTTGGTATTTGGTACAGTCTTTATGGTGTTAGTTTCTCTCCGAGGGCTCTGTGTGTGTGAGTTAGTTTTGGGTGTTGGAGTGTGTGATATACGTGGAGCCCTTTTTTCCTGTCTGGGTTTTTGATCTGACTTATTTCTCACCTTTGGGGTTTTGTGCGACAGAGCATTTTACGGCTCTCATATCTGAGATATGATTGAGAAAGGATTGGCTGTCTCTTCGGAGTTATATCCAAAAGATTGCCTCTTGAATCACGAATCAATCACTACTGATATGCATTTAGGGCAGTCGGACAGAAGGCATATTCCCTATCTGATGTTTTCTTAGCCTCTTCTTAAATGATTGCAAAGAAATTGGAAATGAATTGAACATCGCCTTTGGCAAGTTATTCCAATCCATAACTCCCATTCCTATAAACTAATATTTGCCCCAATATGTCCTCTTGAATTCCCGATTTATCTTCATATCGTAATATTTCCTACTTTTAAAGACACCACTCAAACTTGTTCGTCTACTGATCTCATCCCATGCCATCGCTCCACTGTCAGCTCGGAACAAACCACTTAGTCGAGCAGCTCGTCTCCTTTCTTCGAAGTCTTCCCAGTACAAATTTTGTAATATTTATGCCTCAGAAAGTTGTGAAAATATCGTAGCTGTTTTTGGTTATCATTGCGTACTATGACAGGACTTCGTCTACGAGGAGTATCAAGATTTGGGGATCCTGCCATGATCGTTTCTCCGTGCCTGCGAGAAAGTATTCCAACACCTTGTATATGAGGGTCCTTTTTTGCCATATGCACCACTATATTTTGGCCTCTCTACTGGTAATGGTCCTGTGCAAATATGGTTCCGTATGAATGTTTGTGCTCCTGAGAGAAATGCGTGGATTAACTCTTCCTTTATTACCTTTCCTTTTTAGGTCTGTAATTTTCTATTAACTCGTGGTTTAATTGTTTCTTACGGGTTCACTGGTTAACGCCATGATAATATTTGACTTTATTCGGTTGGTTGTTTATTTCAAATAGGTCCACCATTTTATTATTTAACCATCATGTGGCAGTATTTCCTCTCCTCTTTTCTCTTGGCGTGTTAACATCATCTTGGAGTTCCTTCTTGGGCTTGTGTTTCCTTCTCCTTAGGGATTCCTTGATGGTCGAACTTTATCGCGGTTTTGGTTAGTCTGGCGATTGAATTGTTGAGTTCCGTGCTTACTTCTGGCGTAAATAGGACAAATTATAATGTGTGACGAAATGTGGAATCGGGTGCCTTTATTTCTCTTATTGGCTTTCAGACGAGCTAGATTGTTACTGCCTCCATTGGTAATGAGAGGAGATCAAAAGCAAGATTGTATTTAACTCTACTGCTTGGGTGCGCCAAATCCCCCACAGAGACGAACCATGATTTTCCTGTAAGTACAGCTGTATTGGTTTCTTTTATTTGTATCACTCTTTCAATATGTTATTTTTAAACTTCAGCTCCTAAATCACTTCCTTCTTCTTGTGTGCAATAAATCATGTTGTGTTATGTTATTTATTGTTTTGTTCGGTAGCTCCTTGTACCTTAGGTAGACGGTATAGTGGTAGCTCCATTGGGTTCAATTTTGGACGGTTAAACGTCGGCCCTGGTTACGATCAACTGCGTGTTGTGTATTTATTTTGTTTCTTCTGCGTCTGAATGTTATATATATCCGCTTTGAAACTTGTTTTCGAAGTTATTTTTTATTGGACTCTGGGTGTCTGGGTCCATGCCACTTACTCTGTGGATAGAAAATGGACTCGCATTGTGTACTAACTGTTGTGCTGAAGATGCATGCTAATGTACTGCTCGAGGCACTGTTTACAACTTTAACGTAAATTTAACTTACATATTCTTATAAACATAAAGAATAAAACTACAGGTATACCTACTTACAGTTACACGTAGGATTCTATTCTAGTATCGTCTACATTTATTGTAAAAATGTTTTCAGTGCTTAATATTATAGTGGTGAATGTGGTTGTTGAGCTTAATAATTTTTTATCTATTGCTGGCCCTTTTCATTCTTGTGTATTTCGTAGTTGTAACAATAAATGTTCGTCTCCTTACTTTGTTTCTATATTTCATCTCCAATCCTCCTCAAAATCTTTTATTTTATGTTTGAGCACACCGCATGGGCTAGAATCTGAATGACGCTATTCATGTATTTATATATATTTCCTGTCTGAGTGCATTTTAATTCTGTTATTTTAACATTTATGTTTTACTTGGATACTGGTGTGAAACGCATTATTCTGCGCTTATTATTATTTAGTTTATTATTTGTCAATATGTCAATCATTCTTTTCAACGTAAAGCTACTTTGTGGTTTGAGGTTGTGCTTTCAAAAACTTAGCACGCCATGCGGACGGGAGGTATCAGATAATTATTTATTACAACATAGTAAGTACTGGAAAATAATAATATGCGAATTATAATGGTTTGGGAATGGAAATAGTAGAGTTGCATCACAATCGTCATATTAGGTGACGGGTAGCGCCATGAGCGAGGAGGCGAGGAGGGAGGAGCTGTGGTGAGCATAAACGGATATGAGTCACTATGCCGGAAGTTACTTCTCTGAGCTATCCATTCATATTAATAGTAGTGTAAAAAGGTATTGCCAGTGATCTCAGTATATAAACAGGACACACAACATCTATCTTTGGAATGGAGAAGATCTTGATGGTCAATGTTTGTTAAGTTGGCAACGGTGTACATATTGAATGCTAACTGGTCAACTGTGGTTCTTATTGAAAAATATATTTCTACATGTGCTTTAGTCCTTGTGTATTATAAAATGGTGAAATATTGTGTGGCGTACGATTATAAGAAGCTACTGTTTGATATCGGACATAACCTCAAGCGACACTTGGCCATAGGCTATTTATTTATTTATTTATTTATTTATTTATTTATTTATTTATTTATTTATTTATATTTGCTTGTTTATACAGGTTTCTATTTTCTCGGCCTGATATTCTGAAAAAGTGGGTTCAAGCAATACGTAGAGAATATTGGTTTCCCACAGCATAAGGTGCGTTACGCAGCAAATATTTTACACCTGATAGCTAAAAAACAAGACCTGGCGCACCATTTAAATTTCGAAAAGAAATGCTGTACCATCAGTCTTCAATTTTCCAGGCCATCTTCAAGGAAATATTGTTACAAGAAGACAGCTGTTCTGTTGTTCCCAGAGGGGAGCATCTAGAAATATCTTTTTCAAGTCTTACAGGGTTGACTTGCGGTAATGTTCATTAACATCTATTGTAGCTTTGATAATGCTGAATAAACAATTTACTCACTTTCCCTCCACTTTCCATTGTTGTTCAGTTTACTGTGTTGAAATCAAATCTATTTACGGTGCTCATGAATTTCCGTGGAATGTAGTCTATATATTATTATCTGCGCATTTTTAGCGATAGATTTACACCCTAGTGATGAATCGGTCGACTACGGTTATCTTCGAGATTCGTATTGACAACCTTTGAAAGACTAACTAAGAATCTCTTATGATCGCTGGGCGACATCTGGCGTACACTTTACGTACTCGCTCTTTTGTTGTTTACACAGCTAAGCCAAACTATAGAATTCATGTTAGTATCAAGTTTCGCATCGAGAAATGTTGTTAGTATTATATATTGTGTGTGTGTGACACAGTTGTTGGCGTAAGATAATAAATGTTTAGAAAATTCATATCGATCAATCTTATTATCGATTCAATTCAGATTTCATTTCCATTCAGTTGGCAGTATTACCGGATCCGGCAGTGCTCCCTCCTTACATCCCTAGCCAAGTACAAAAATCTATCACTAAAATGTGCGCGGACAATACTTTACACGTTGTAAGTGCTATGCTTCAGTTCTGTTTGGATGATGATGATGATGCTTGTTGTTTAAAGGGGCCTAACATCGAGGTCATCGGCCCCTAATGGTACGAAATGAAATTATAACAAAAAGTACAAAATCATCCACTGACCAAAGTAAAAAAAAGGTCATGAAGAATGAATGGACATGAAACAAAAAACAAAAACAAAAAACAAACAGTGGATTCAACTCAAAAAAGGTAATATTTAGTAGTATTACTGACCAAGGGACCGCTTATAAAGCACAATCCTGAATCGAGTATGCTTGATGTCTAAAGGGGTTCAAAATCCAGGTCTAAGGCCCCTAAAATGGTGCTTATGGCTAGTAAAGTAGAACCATGGTATTTGTCATGTTGGGGTACTGAACAAAAGTAGCGAAGTCTCACGGTGTTCCACACATGATGGTACTACTCACAAGTATTGTACGCCGTACAGGTAACGTAGACATATGGTGTTTCTCACACAATGGCACCACTCATAGCCAACGCAAACCGATGAGACTCCTCACTTAGGTGTACTAACCACACATCCCGTGGTGTTCCTCACATAGTGGGTACCAATCACAGGCAACGCAGACCTTCGGTGTCGCTCATATAGCGGTACTAAACACAGGCAACGCTCGCATGGGTACGACTCACGGGTACTGGAAACCCACAGTGACCCTCTCACAGCTGCTACTCAGCACAAACCTATTGTGTACCTAACATAGTGGTACTATTCGCAAGTAAAGGCGACCCATGGTTTTCCCCGCATGATGGTAGTATTCAAAAGTAGTGTTATGGTTCTCATACAATCATCCCTTGGTCGCCCCTTTTAGTCGCCTCTCACGACAGGCAGGGGATACCGTGGGTGTATTTTTCGTCTGTGCCCCCACCCACAGGGGTAAAGAGAGAGAGAAAAGAGGAAGGGACCCGTCACTTCGAAAGATGAAGGAACAGACTAAGAAAGGCAAGGGCCACGAACGGCGTGAAAATGAAAGACTCCCTAGGCCTCGAATGCTCCAATACCGTCTGGGTCGGAAAAGAACAAGTGTTGACCAAGGAAGGTCGGACAGGATAGACGAAAGTGAGGAGCCTGGCACAAGTAAGTGGAAGCAATGCCAGGACTCAGCTAAGGGCCCCGTGGTCGCCAATCCACACTCATAAGTTGAGAGCCCCTTGGGCCCCTGTTAGTCGCCTCTTACGACAGGCAGGGAATACCGTGGGTGTATTCTTCATCTGCGTCCCCCACCCAGAGGGGTTCAGTTCTGTTTAAAAGGTTTAGTTGAAACCAGATAGTATAATGCACGATGACATTTGGGAACAACGGGCATCAATGGAGAGGTGTAATGTCATTTACTTTATTTAATTTTCAGGCTCAGTTTGCACAGAATTTTTAGAGAATTATAGCATTAGCGAATGTATAATAACTCTTTTAACTCCTGATTTTTTATTTAGATTAGGCCAATGCTGACGAGGATGATAATGTTTTGGATAACTTTTCTGTTAAGTATGAGGCACCAAAAAGTTATTGAAGGACGTGTACTAATCACAGAGTTATGCCCAATAAGGACACCTGGTGAAGTCAGTAATGATATTTCTACCCAGAAATGTTCGTGGATTGTGCTGCTATTTTATCTCCTGATAGTGATGTTGCTGTGTTTGAAACCGAGCATAGGGCTAAAACATAGGAGTCGTCGACAAAGAAAACGAAAACACTGCACTGAATCCATAAAGACTTCCTAGCTTACCAGGAGCAAGAGTTTGAACTGTGTTAATTGCTCCAATGCAACAATGGCGAACCAGCAAAGCTTTTTGAACTATTTTATGACGATGAAGTAACATGTACAATTCGTGATTGTACAAATCTCTACATTTTTCAAAAGAGTGAGCCAAACACGAATGTGAAATCTTATGAGTTTTCGCGTCTTCTTAGCGATACTATGGTTAGTGGTTATTGTTGAGTTCGGTATTGGGAACAGAGTCTTGATTGTAAAAATATGGCTATTAGTGAACATAGTGACCTTGATGAGAATGATCCTAATGCTAAAATTGCCCCATTATGGAAACTCATGAATAAATATTGGCTCGAGCGTTTACCTGGAGAAAAATCTGCATGTGGATGAATACATGATACTCTATTTTGGTCGGCATGGTGGTAAACGGCACATGCACGGGAAAACAATTCGTTTTGTTTATAGACCTAAGGCAAGGTGCCTATGCACCCGCCTGTGTTACATCATTCGAGCGGATATATATTAATGGAGTCAATACTGGAAATATGTTTCCTGATGTTGCAGTTGGAGAGTCTGACCTGTTGAATTTTGGGGAAAATTACCAAAGAAATTATGTAGTGCGTGAGAACTATTTCCTAATCAGAAATGAGATGTAATCACGATGTGGGCAGTGCAAAAATGCAGGATTGCAGTACATCAAATGTAAAATTGCGCTACATGTTAAGTGTTTTGCTGTGTTTCGTATGAAATTAGTAACAAAACAACTCGGCTCCCTGAATTGTGGACAATACAATATAATTTAATTTATTTTTGGACTTTCCGTTATAATTTTTCCTCAATAAAGTAGTGTTTCAATATTAATTTATGCTAGATTACTGCTCAAAACATTGTCATATTTTATTTCGCTTTTTTCTCGTAATTTTGTCACATGTTACATGTATGTTTAGCAATTTTAATTAACTTTTGTCATAAATGTATGTTCAGTGTAAAAATGAGCTTCAATAATGTGTTTGAATGTCGAATAAAAGATATCAATAAACGCGCCAATTACTCATTTAAAATTCTTTTGGCGTAAGTAGTATTAAGACTACACATTTTGTATCGAAAGATACATTTTGCAAACGTAGTATTCTAATGCATGTATATGTTTGATCATATTTCTTGGAGTGTTTCTTTGGAAGTGTTCCCTGGAAATATAAAAATAGATTAAAATACTCATACAGACCATCTCCTACAATCTCTGTCAAAAAAGAATTGAGATAGATCAAAAGGCTTGAGATAATTGTTCGTCGCAGGAACAAGAGTATGGCTGAATTAATTTCAGATTCGAAAAAAAGGATTAACTAAGTACTGACTTAGAAAGTATACTGAAATTTCATTTCAGTGGCTTCCCATTTTACTTTGTAGCGAACAAGTTTCAGAATTCTAAAATAGGCAAACCAGCAAGAAGGTACAGTGATATCATGAAACAATTTGCTTTAACATTGTACTTTCATTCCCCGAGACCCTACAAATATGTGAAAACATGTTTCCATTGCTACAACCTAACCGCATCCGTTCAAGGATTTCACCAGTGAATTGTGAACCAGGATTTGTCTCCGAGATGTTTGAATTTCTGAAAGAAAACTGTGATAAGCTATCGCGTTGAAAACAATATGCTTTAGTGTCTGACATAATGTTGATTAGGAGGCTGTCACTATGGAATAACAGTAATAAGGTTAACAGAGATAATGTTAATTATGGTCAAATGGTATTTCAACAGTGGTGAAAGAATTGCTCTAGTTTTCAAATTGAGTCACACAGTAAATAGTTTATGTTTCAGTGGCATAATTTTTGTAAATATATTTCCCGTTGGTCTACTGGCATAATTAATAAAAACTTATTAAAATTTATGAAAGTGGTCTTGTGGTATGTACTGTAACGTGTGAAAGGCCTTTTTAATTATTATTCAAGATCTGAGGAACTCGGCATGCTGATATGAAGGTGAGCATGTTGTTTCTCATTTTAAAAACACGACAGCTGATGACAATGTACATGCAAATCTGGAACCATGGCATGTGATGAAATTAGCAGGGAATATTCTACTGTAGCAGATGTGACAGTAATTAGGACTGTTTATGGAGATGTGAAATGGGACTTCATTGTCAAACTTCATCCATTATAGGAGAGTGAGGGCTTAAAGTTTGGTGATTCAATATCAAAGCAGCTTGTTCTTTTTTGTAACAGTAAAATTAATGTGTCCCTGGTTGTTTAGAACTTGATCTGAAGTGTTGCAGGTGCACTTGAATTCCTTGAGCGGCATAAGCATTCTGATTTTGGAGGTTCAGCTGCAAAAAGTTGCTTTAATAAGGAAAATCGATATATGTTTGACATCCTTAATTCTCGAAATGTCTTCGCCAGGAATTCAAACAATTTTTGAAGTTATAACATGTGAACTTCTATCAAAAGTATTTTGATGAAAAGGATTTTTTAAAATTCAATGACAAGTTTTGATGTTCTGATTTTCTAAACCCCCATAGAACATTTGCATGTGTTTCCTATTGTGTATGAAAATTACAGGCCCGTTGGTACCAGAACTTCTTTTCAGAGAGAGTGACCCTTGCCAATATCTTTTGACATACAAGGAATCACGAGATTACATTGAATTGTGTTTTTTCTTATTTCCGAGGTATAGGATGTAGGAATAATTGTCCAAACACAGTACAGTTTCAGTCAGCTCTCAAATCACTGTTGCTAGAAACCAGAATTACAGCTGGTTCAAATACCATTGTTATTAATTTAAAATGAAACTGTGAATTCTATGCTGCACAGTTCAGATCTCGTAAGTTGCAACCAGGATTGAATAATTATAACTATCTGTATTCAAAATGTTAAGTTTAATATGATGCACTGGTTGCAGCAGAACTGAGTAATTATCAGTGGCGGCTGGTCGTATCTGAGGCTGGGTGTTGCACCAAAATTTTCAATGTTGCAATTTTAAATGAGAATCTAATAGAAATAACAAGAATCCCTAGTATCCGTATGTAATGAACTGCATTCATATTAAAATTGAAATATATCCAGCAATTAAAACACAGGAAATAAGAGTATAACTAAAGTTATTCTTACCTCACTTGAATTGAAAATTCGCCCTCCTGCTTTTCATTGATGCAAACTTGTCAGTCACCCGTTGATTGAAGTCTGCGATTTCCATCAGCAGATCTCTTTCTATAGAAAGCATCGCCAAGACCGACAATCTTTCCTGGGTCATAGAGAGCCTTAAGGAAGTTTTTATTTTATTCAAAGTAGAAAAACATCTTTCTGCTTCGACGGACGTCACAGGGATTGTAAGAATTAAACTTCAGCAGTTTCAAGCACTCAGTTCAGTGAACGTCCTCTCTAGGTTGTTGGTTATTATAAACTCTGCTAAACTAACAGGACCCGACAATGATCTGAATTCTTGTGCTAAATAGGGGATGCCTGGCCGAGGCGGTAAAGGCGTGCTCGGTTCGCCCGGAAGGACGTGAGTTCGAATCCCAGTCAGGAAGTCGTAGAATTTAAGAAACGAGATTTCCACTTCCGGAGGTGCATGTGGCCATGAGGTTCACTCAGCCTACACAAAAATGAGTACCAGGTTAATCCCTAGGGGCAAAGGTGGCAAGGCGTAGAGCTAACCACTCTACCCCATCATGTGCCGAGATTAACAATGGTGGAAGTCTTTACCTTCCACTCATAAAAGGGTCTTCATGGCCTGTACGTAGGTGACTTTTCTTTGCTTTCTTGTGCTAAATAGATGGACGATAGTTCATGGCGTAGTTTCAGTTTGTCCAAAACCGTATACCGTACACTATTTGTTGAAACTAAACTACACAAACACCGGCTGCTTTGTGATGAACTCTTACTCACAGTTTAGAATCCGTCAGTTTTAAGAATAACGCACAGAAAAATTATCTAGAACCAAAACACTCAATCACCTGAAAACACACCAAGACCTGCACGTGATAAATGTAAACATAACGTCTACATTAAAACCAACAACTCCATGTCGCAATAGTCCAGCCGTTTACCAACATGTGACAATGTTGGCACAAAGCTCGTTTTACGGTTGGCAAATGTATAACATGAAGTTATGCTGATGAGAAAACGTTTCCTCCGAAAGTATATCCTCAAAACAAATTTTGGGATTTAATAAGAGGTTATGATTACCCATGAAGTACCAATGTTGGTAACATTGTGAATGGTGCGGTGCAGCTTATCCTTACCCTAGTGGCGTAGAAAAGAAATTACCGTTGCGAGTGGAGAGAAAGCAGAGATGAAGTCATCTCTGCAGAGTGGTGCAATCTAACGGGGACATTTGGAGTTGTTTTTCGATAGGGGACTTGCTGGTCTCATGGAACTCCCTAGGACCGATACTGGCGGGCTTGCTACCTGATGCTATACATCGTATACAGGCTTAAGCCCCATTCACAATGCAAACGTAACGTAACGTGACGTAAACATAAAATTAACGTTAACTTAGAAGTTAGCGGCCATCTTATCTAATGGAAACATTCACAATGCGCCGACGTAAGCTCAACTGCGAGTCCGTAAAATTAAGACTCCATTCACAATGCAAACGTAACTGTAAACTTAACGACGTAACGTAACCGTAAAATGAACGTAAAATTTGTGGTATTCACAATGGAGGAACGTAACATTAACGTAAAGAGTACACAGCAGCCAATCAAAACACTGCCATGTTATTTAGCATGGAAGTCGGGTTTTGGGCTATCCCGCAGTTTTATATTTCAGTAGCTCAATGGAATCAAACAACGTGGTACCGGAATTCATATTACTTCAAACATCTATTGCTTTGCTCCTGGGAGCTGTGTAGGCCTACGGTACCTAAAAAGGCGATCTAAACAACGGTGCAGAAAATGGGTTCATCCCTTGAATCAAAGAAGGTTATCTCAGGGCGATTTCGGTAATCTACTGTAAGAAATGACCCTCATCAGTTCGTTTTGGACATGCGGATGAAAACTGAACTGTTTGCCTTTCTTACGATTTGCTTCCCCTTTTCTAATAAAAAGAAATGTAAGGTCTCCTTTACCGACATCTATGAGTATGACCCTGTCTATCACACACCGATGAGATGTTTGGATCTATTTGTTTGGAAGATATCGTTTTCGTAAACTAGTAGTCCGTCATAATGTTAAGAAATATACAGGGACACTGTTTTATTTATGACAGGGACTGTCTCTCGTCCGTTCGCCAGCGCTGCGAGCTTGTCTCCCGCCATTTACCGTCAGATTTCATTGCTACAGGTTATTTATATTCACCTATTATTTTTCGGTACAGCATATTTGCAATTCTTTTTCCTTCTATCATACATAGCCTATACACAAAGATTATTTTGAAAGAGGATTACAAGTGTTTTGTCGAAAAAAGTCATAATATCGTGCACAACACACAATGTTTACCTCTGCTCTGATTGGCTGGTTCTTAAAGTTAACGTAAAATTAACCGCAAGAGCTTGGAGTTTGCAATCCCTTAACTTTACGGACTCGCAGTTGAGTTTCCGTTGGCGCATTGTGAAAGGTTCCATTATAAAAGATGGCCGCTAACTTCGAATTTAACGTTAATTTTAAGTTTACGTTACGTTACATTTGCATTGTGAATGGGGCTTAAGGGATTGCAAACTCCAAGCTCTTGCGGTTAATTTTAGGTTAACTTTAAGAACCAGCCAATCAGAGCAGAGGTAAACATTGTGTGTTGTGCACGATATAATGACTTCTTTCGACGAAACACTTGTAATTCTCTTTCAAAATAATCTTTGTGTATAGGCTATGTATGATAGAAGGAAAAAGAATTGCAAATACGCTGTACCGAAAAATAATAGGTGGAAATAAATAACCTGTAGCAATGAAATCTGACGGTAAATGGCGGGAAACATGCTCGCAGCGCTGGCGAACGGACGAGAGACAGTCCCTGTCATAAATAAAACAGTGTCCCTGTATATTTCTTAACATTATGACGGACTACTAGTTTACGAAAACGATATCATCCAAACAAATAGATCCAAACATCTCATCGGTGTGTGATAGACAGGGTCATACTCGTAGATGTCGGTAAAGGAGACCTTACATTTCTTTTTATTAGAAAAGGGGAAGCAAATCGTAAGAAAGGCAAACAGTTCAGGTTTCATCAGCATGTCCAAAACGAACTGATGAGGGTCATTTCTTACAGTAGATTACCGAAATCGCCCTGAGATAACCTTCTTTGATTCAAGGGATGAACCCATTTTCTGCACCGTTGTTTAGATCGCCTTTTTAGGTACCGTAGGCCTACACAGCTCCCAGGAGCAAAGCAATAGATGTTTGAAGTAATATGAATTCCGGTACCACGTTGTTTGATTCCATTGAGCTACTGAAATATAAAACTGCGAGGTAGCCCAAAACCCGACTTCCGTGTTAAATAACATGGCAGTGTTTTGATTGGCTGCTGTGTACTCTTTACGTTAATGTTACGTTCTTCCACTATGAATACCACAAATTTTACGTTAATTTTACGGTTACGTTACGTCGTTATGTTTACAGTTACGTTTGCACTGTGAATGGGGCCTTAGGCTTGACCCTGCTGAAACTAAATAGCGGGGCTCTGGCCGCTAGGGAGTTTGGCGTAGGAAAGTCAACCCCCTGAGTTTGATTTGAAGACGGCGGAGTTTAATGGTTCGTTACGAAGTATTAGTACATCGAAAGACAAAGATGCTTGGTTTTAGCACATTTTGGAGTACATGTTAGGTTTATTAAACTGCAAAATAGGAAGAAAAGACGACAAATGAAGCGTAAAATTATTGGGAGTTGTGCAAACCTGCAACAATACCACGCACCGCCTCTGGTAATTATGTAAACAGCATTGTTATTATATAGCTGGTTTTGTTGTTTAAACATTGTTTAAGTACTTAGAGTTTTGTGAATGTAACGTGAATGTACCTTTAGATACAGCTGCTTATAACAGAGCATGTTTCCAGTGGGAGTCTTAAATTTGCAACAGAATGAGTGTTTTCAATAGTGCAGTATTCAGAGAAGGGCTTTCGTTCTCTTGTGAGGTTTCAGATTGCAATTAGCCAAAAGTCCAATTTTTTTCAAATTAACCACACAATTGAATAGTGTCTATTGAATAGTTGTTATTTTCACTTAAAAATTTATTTCGTCCACATGCACTGCAGTATTTGAATACTATCGTATGGCATGTGAACTGCAGACAAAAAAGTTGTAAATTTTTTTGTAAACACGTCCCTCTCAACTTGATCCATGTCGAAGGGTCTATATGTATTGTGAACATCGGTGTGCGTTCGGAATTACCGAAGTAAACTACGGAACAAACGTGACTATTTCTTTCTCTTTATGGATGGGAGGAAAAATATTCTCATTTAAAGGGCTTATATCCTGTGGATTATCATTGACGTATTTAATGTATGCGAGCTATACCGGACACGGAGGCGTATGTGTGGCGACATCTTTTAGCAGACAGGTGTACCCTGAGCCGCAAAGACACGGTATGTCACAATGCACTCTTAGTTTCCCTGTGCCTTGCTGTGATCATTACACAGCATTACCAGTGTGATGGTAGAGTAATACTATTGTGTACTAATGGTGAGTAATTTAATGCTAGTTTGCTAGGTACTTTACATCTCATCGACACAGATAGGTCTTATGGCGCCGATGGGATAGGAAAGGGCTAGGAGTTGGAAGGAAGCGGCTGTGGCCTTAATTATGCCGCGAGTGGCTGGTATATGAGATTTATTCTCACGTTATTTTTTATTGTGATATTACTTCACAGTGATGAAAGGGAGGTAACTGTTTCCTCTTCTAGCTGAGTTTATAACTGTCGTGAGTAGAGCGATTCACATTTGAAGGGCAAGCACCCGCTCCCCTAGTCAGAACAAGGTGGCTATGTGTCCGTGCGCGCTGCGTGAGAGTTTCTCTCATCGCGCAACAAATGACGTTGGTGTCATGTTGAAGCGGAGCGGGAAACTTACTCCTGTTGTACGCGTTAGTATTTGTATTATGAGCACTTCTTGTTTTTGAAAATGTTATTGTGTTCAGAAACCTTGCTTTGTACGTAAATATTACTAGATATAATGCATGTGTGAGATTTTATTTTTTACAACTTCAGGACGGACGTTATTTTTATGTACATTGCATATGATGTTTTAAGTAGTAATGTGTGTCTTTAATAAACAGCTAATCATTTAATTTTTATCTCAGATGTGTCCAGCTCCATAGCTAAGTAGTTAGCGTGCTGGCACTTGGGCACAGGCGTCCCGGGTTCGATTCCCGGCCGGGTCGGGAATTTTAAACTTAATTGGTTAATTTCGCTGGCGCGGGGGCTGGGTGTATGTGTCACCTTCACCATCATTTCATCATTTCATCCTCATCATGACGCACAGGTCGCCTACGGGTGTCAAATCGAAAGACCTGCATCTGGCGAGCCGAAAATGTACTCGGACACTTCCGGTAGTAAAAGCCATACGCCATTTCGTTTCATTTACCTACATTGTTTAAGGTAGAACTTGCGTTACATTTCAGTAGTAAATTTCAGCCTTACGTCCCTCAAAACTGTGAAAAATACCATATTTATTTTAATGTGAAAGTCTCATGCGCAACCACTCACGTTACATTTCGGCTAGCGACCACTCGCGGGTTAAGGTACAGCCGCAGCATTTGCTTGGTATGAAAATTGGAATCCGCAGAAAACCACCTTCAGGGCTGCCATCAATGGGGTTCGAACCCACTATCTCCCGGCTGCGAGCTCACAGTTGCGCACCCCTAACTGCAAGGCCAACTCGCCCGGTGTAATTTAATGCTTTAGTGGAAATTATTTTATGAACATTATACAATGTTCATACGCAGACATTGTGGATGTACAGAATGTGATTGATTAGAATAAGCTGAATGTGAAATTGTGAAGGATCCGCTTGTGATTAGAATGAACATGATGTGTGAGACGGTCGAGTTTCATGTTCTCTTGTTAATTAGTGTTCAGCTTATCCCAAATGTTTATAAAAAGTATGTACACCTGTTATGTATTTGCTGCTGTTTTGTTGTGTGCTATTTCTTCATTCCCATTCAAAAGGGGTTATATCCGATGTGTCTAAACAAAAAGGGTAACCGATCAAAAGGGAAGAAAACATTTCCATTTTGTTTATATTTATATTGACGTTAATATTAACCATCATGTACATTTTGGATCAAAGCAAAGTTCTAAACAGATGTAACACACTCGATCACGGGTACGTCCCATGTACCTTTTATTGTGCGTTTCTTGCGTTTTCCCACAAATTTCTCATGGTGGAAATAGGAACATTCGAACAGACACATCTCAATTCCGCTATAGATGCTGAGAATTTAAAGGAGACCGAGATATTGAGAGGTGTTGTCTCTACTGTACCCGTCAAAATTGTCCTTTTCGAGTATATAATTATGTGTTTTCAAATAGCCGGTGTCATTACAACATTATGTGTTATTTTCAAGATATTAGTTGGAAAGGATACTAATTTTATCCAGCTGGGTGTTGTGGAGAGCTCAAGTCACCGTCATGTTTTTCTTCCAACCCTCTGCAGTAAGTGTGTAAGAGGTCACGAGATATGCTTGTCACTGCTCAAGACTAAGTTTGTGTCTAGCGAGTGTGAGCGGTGTTGGAACACTTTCTGAAGCAAAGTGCACCTTTTTTATTTGTGGGATGATATATAACACAAACCGATTACAGAATCCATTTAGAGTATAAAAATAAAGTTTGGAGAAAATAAAACTCGTGGTTGGTATCTGGAAGTCTCTCCGAGTCCACCATTCCTACCAATTGCTGAGTGTGAAATCACATTTGTTACTCTGAGTTTGAATACACAATAATTCCTCCCTCTTTTAATTTGTACTGCTTACGTCTATGTTGAAAATCTTACTGGTCTGAGACGTATGCGTGTAGATCTGCACGGTATAACTCGGGTACCCGGTGTAACTGGTGTTGGTCTTTGGTTTCCAGGGCTCAACTGTGGCACCCTTTTGACTGGTGCTGTAGTAGCTGGTGCTTGGAAGAACCGAACACGTCGTAGCCTAGGTGGAATTTCGACGGGTTCGTCACAGGTCGGTTCCTGGTTCTCTGTGTTCCGTTGTATTCCTGGAAATGGCCAAATTTGATCGATGTGGGGCTTTATTCGTTTCCCCTGGTGGTTGATCTTATAATGTAAATCTCCGATGCGGGCTGCGATGGTATCGGGAAGTCACTTGTCCAGGTTCGTGTTTGCCAGACAGGAAGAGACAGGAAGTAAACGGAGATCCTGCTTCAAGTGTGTGGAACGTCGAGTCCATTTCAGCTTTCTGTTTTTCGCAGACTCTAATGTGAACGTCTTCGAGTATCACCGGCTTGAGACGTGTCCGGAATTCTCCACCCAGGAAGAATTCATATAGAGATTGTCCGGTGGTATGGTGCGGCACTTTTCGGGATTGCCGAAGCAACTCTTTCAGGTTGGCCTGCAGAGTTCCTTTGGTGGACTTCGCCACGTAGATGGCGTCTTTCACCGTGTGGTCACACGTTTCTGCTTGTCCATTAGTTGATGGATTGTACGGCGCTGTAAGCTTGTGGTACTTCTCACTACTATTCTGCAGAAAGGGCTTGAAATTTCTTCTGCGACGAACTGCCTGATGTTAACCGAGACGACGGTGACTGGAGTATTGTGCGCTGTTACCAAGTTGTCCATCAGGGTGAATACTGCCGATGCTGTAGTGGAGCTCATCGGCTTGACCTCGAGCCACTTGCTGAAACCATCTACATCAAGCAGAAGCATGGTTTCGGCTATTGGTCATGCGTAGTCGATGTGGATGCGTTCCCACGGTGCCTTCGGGTATTCCCAGTGATACTCGCGTAACTTGAGTGGAGCGTACGAATGGGTTGTGCATCTCGTGCCGGACTTCGTGAACTTCTCAATGTCGGAGTCGATGCCTGGCCAAAACACGAAGGAACGTGTCATTCCCTTCATTTTTACGATTCCGAGATGAACTGAGTGCAGATCGTTGAGGATGGCACCTCGTAGTTCAGATGGGACCACAACTCTGTGCTCAAAGACCAAGCAGTTGGCCCCGAGCGTGTATTTCGCCTCGGATGCCTTGAAATCATGACAAGTGAGACCTTCTACTCCTTCCAGTAGTTCCATAATTCTGCCAAGATGTGGATTCTTCCTTGTCTCTCGTGAAATGGCTTCCGATCTGACGGGTAACTGCTGCGTCCTGTGAACTGTAAATAAATCAAAATCGTTGTAATACTCTGTCTCTTCCCTCTGATGTTGGATTGAGTTTCGGATCTTGTTGACTGTCGATGGTAACGGCGCTCTGGTGCTGTAGTCAGCGTTGGCGTTTTGCTTCGATTTATTCAAAATACGAAGTGTAGATAAAGTGTGCGATATAGTAGGCTTAATTGGTTATGCAAATAATGCACAGGACTGACTGACTTCATATACTGAATGTACTGAGGTACTGACTTCTCTGTGTGCAGAATCTGTGTCAGGAGTTTGTAATCTGTGATCAACGTGAATTGGCGAGGTTACAGATAGTTGAAAAACGTCTGTGTTACCAAGAAGATGGCGAGCGCTTCCTTATTAGGTCTGGGGTATATCTGTTCCGTTGCTGACATTGTCCGACTAGCGTACATGATAGGTGGCTCGTGTCCGTTGTTTAGCCGGTGTAACAGCAATGCGCCAAGACCAGTTTTGCTGGCGTCTCTTACCAGCATATGTGGTAATGCTGAATCGTACTGCATAAGGATCTGCGGAGAAGTTAGAGCGTCCTTGATACCCTGATAGGCCCTGTCGCACTCTGGTGTCCATACGAGAGCATCCTTCAGCAGCATGTCCCTGAGTGGTCGATCTCTCGTTGAGAGGTTGTATATGAAGGCGCTGTAATATGTCGCTTTACTCAGAAAAAATTATTTCTGCTGGAATCGTTGGTTTCGGCGCATCTCTTACAGCTCGGGTGTGCGCACAGAACGTATGGATGCCTGATTCATCGTTCTTATGGCCAAGAGATTCCACGACAGGTTCAGCAAAGTTGCACTTGGCTCGGTTGAAATTCAGACCGTTTTGGCGAAAGCACTCCAGTGTCGCTGTGAGGGCCTCTATCATGCTTTCAAATCTATCTTCAAAAACAAAGGCTACGTCAAAGAAACGACATTTTGGAGGTTCAACAAAATCGTGTCCATTAGTCGCTGCCATATGGCGGGCTGCTCCATAGACAACACATGCTGGGCGGATCAGGACATGGGTTGAATTGTTGAACGTGAGTATGTGGCTGAACTCATCGTTAACATCGAGATGCGTGTACGGGTCTGTGACGTCCAAGTGGCACAAGGGGTGGCGCTGCGCATCCGCATTTCATTTGAGAATTGTAGTGTAGATACAGTATATCAGATAGTATCTTGTCTGTTATATTCATGTGTAAACGGCAGGTTTCATTCCTATTACAGCATAGTAGGACAAAGTAGTACTAATATTAATCTGCATACGTGTTTAACTTTGTTGGTAATCTTTGAGTACCTACCGTTAGTTCTTGCGAATATCTAAATTTAGGCATAATTGGAATTTTGATTTCTATTTGTGCTTAGTAATAAGCTAGGGTTCGTCTGAACGTAATTTTAACATTATTGTAGTGTAGTATAGTAACTTATTAGAAGATAGAGTGCCTATTCTATAATTTTGAGTAGTTTTGCGAATTTCGAACTTTAATGCTAACTTTCTTTTCTGTTTTTGCTTGGTAATAACCTGTTGTAATTAGAATACGTCTGAGCGTAGTTTAAAATTACTGTAGTGTATTGTAGTATCTGTACTTAGCCCGAACGAAGTTTAAAATTATTGTAGTGTATTATAGCATCTTATTAGAAAGTACCGGTAGTGTGTTTGTTCTATTACTACCGGGCGAGTTGGCCGTGCGCGTAGAGGCGCGCGGCTGCGAGCTTGCATCCGGGAGATAGTAGGTTCGAATCCCACTATCGGCAGCCCTGAAGATGGTTTTCCGTGGTTTCCCATTTTTACACCAGGCAAATGCTGGGGCTGTACCTTAATTAAGGCCACGGCCGCTTCCTTCCAACTCCTAGGCCTTTCCTATCCCATCGTCGCCATAAGACCTATCTGTGTCGGTGCGACGTAAAGCCCCTAGCAAAAAAAAATATTCTATTACTGTGAAATATTTGTATAGTATGGTACCGTTTCTGTGGTACCGGTATCTGTAATAACTCTCTTACAAAAATTCTGTTGTTGTAATTAGGGTAGACTTGACTGCAGTTAAGAATTGTGTAATTCTTGTGTATTATTCTCTGTCTCCAGTAATTAACAGCAATTTTCATCGTGTTAGCGTGTTGTAGGAATAAAAATAGTACAATTAAGTAGTATTGTAGTGTAGTAGTAGACTATATTAAATAACTTACTGTCGTTTGTTCTTTGTGACCTAACCTAGACAATATTTCTTTCCTTTCATTTTTATTTTGCACAGAGTAAGTTATCTTATTTTTCCTTTTTTGTTTAGTAAAAATGGCTAAGCAGTGCGAGTGTAGGTACTGTGGGTGTGGCCAGGCATTAAGGAGTATGAGGGATGAGTTGGAGAGCTTGAGGGAGATAATTAGGATACTCTCAGAGGACAGGAAGTAAAGTAGGCCTCCAAACAATGTACAGGATACAGTAGGTGTAATAGAGGGTTCGGAAGGAAATTGGGGGAATTGTGGAAGACAGGTGGTCTAATGTTTTAAGGGGTAGTAGATTGCAGGCTAAGTGCTCCATTTAGGATCAAAATTCAGGTGTCGGTGAGAAATTGGTACGAGTCACTGCAGGTAGAACATCCGAGGGAAGATGAGGAACAGGGAACTGTTGCCGAGAAGTTTGGAAGTAGGAGAAAGGGAAGAGGTAGGAAATGGAAATGTGGAGTAGTGGATAGGAAAAGACAGGTGGAACAGGGTCATGGGAGGGAGAAAAGGGAGGAGGAAGTAGCTTCTGCAGCTGTCAGGAAAGATAGGACTGACCAGGAGGGGAGGGGATCAAATTAAGTGGGTAGGGTTGAGGCTCTGGTCATGGGAGATTCTATGGTTAGACATGTCGGGAAAGTGTGTGGAGGAAAGGGTACCAGGGTAGAGTGTTATCCAGGAATTAGGTTAAGGCAGATGTTGAGGAAAGTAGAAGAGAAGGAGGAGGGAAAGGAGTAGGTGGTAGTGTTTCATGTTGGTACTAACAACGTAAGACAAGAAGGTATAACTACCAACATAGTTGGGGATGTGTGAGATCTGGTAAATGCAGCACGGGTGGGGTTTAAGGAAGCGGAGATTGTTATCAGTGGAATACTCTGTAGGAGGGATACTGACTGGAAGGTGATTGGGGATTTACATGAGTCTACGGAGTGGGTATGTGGGAAAATGAGAGTGAAATTTCTAGATACTAATGGATGGGTAGGAGATAGGGATCTGCGCTCAGATGGCCTTCAGTTAAACCGCAGTGGTACATATAAGTTAGAAAATTTGTTTAGAAGGGTTATAGGGAGGTACATTCAGGGAAACAGGGTGCGCTACGGAGCGGTGTTAAGGGAACAGGGAACTGGAAATCAAGTAGGCATGACCTAAAACTATTAGTGATCAACTGTAGAAGTATTGTAAAGAAAGGAATAGAATTAAGTAATTTAATAGATATATACTTACCAGACATTGTATTAGGAGCTGAATCATGGCTGAGAAATGATATAATGGATGCAGAAATTTTCTCACGGAACTGGAGGGTGTATCGTAGAGATAGGATAGGAATGGTAGGAGGGGGAGTATTCATTCTCGTGAAAGAAGAATTTATAAGCTACGAAAAATTTAGACGACAAGCACGAAATTCTAGGGGTAAGGCTCATTTCTAAAGATAATAGGCAACTAGATGTCTTTGGAGTGTACAGACCAGGAAAGGGTAGCGCAAATGCTGATTCAGAATTATTTGATAAGGTAATCGGCTATGTGGGAAACGATAAGGAAAGAAACGTGATCGTAGCGGGTGATCTCAATTTACCTAATGTCAATCGGGTAGGTAATGCGAACGACAGGAAACATGACCAAAAAATGGCAAATAAGTTAATGTGGGAAGGACACCTGATTCAGAAAGTGATGGAACCAACTAGAGGGAAGAATGTTCTGGATGTGGTGCTGGTAAAACCCGATGAGCTCTATAGAGAAACCGAAGTAATAGATGGTATTAGTGATCACGAAGCTGTTTTTGTGGTAATTAAAAATAAATATGAAAGAAAGGAAGAGATTAAAATTAGGAAAGTAACGGGTGATAGACATAAAGATGAAAATTACAGGCCAATCAGTTGGGCATGCGTTGTATGTAAGCTTAGGGAATGCATTCCTTCTAATTATAAAAGACATGTTTGCAAAATTAATAAATGGTTTGATAGAAGGCAATTTGGGTTTAGGAAAGGTTATTCCACTGAAGCCCAACTTGTAGGATTCCAGCAAGATACAGCAGATATCCTGGATTCAGGAGGTCAATTGGACTGTATTGCGATTGACTTATCTAAGGCAATTGATAGGGTAGATCATGGGAGACTACTGGCAAAAATGAGTGCAATTGGAGTTGACAAAAGATTGACTGAATGGGTGGCTCTGTTTCTAGGAAATAGAACTCAGAGAATTAGAGTAGGTGAGGCATTATCTGTCCCTGTAAAAATTAAGAGGAGAATTCCTCAAGGCAGTATTATTGGATCTTTATGTTTTCTTACATATATCAATGATATGTGTAAAGAAGTGTAATCAGAGATAAGGTTATTCGCAGATGATGTTATTCTGTATAGAGTAATAAATAAGTTACAAGATTGTGATCAACTGCAAACTGACCTCGATAATGTTGTGAGATGGACCGTAGGCAATGGCATGATGGTAAACGGTGATAAAAGTCAGGTTGTGAGTTTCACAATTAGGAAAAGTCCTCTCAGTTTTAATTACAGCGTTGATGGGGTGAAAGGTCCCTTTGGGGATCATTGTAAATACCTAGGTATTAATATAAGGAAAGATCTTCATTGGGGTAATCTCATAAATATGATTGTAAATAAGGGGTGCAGATCTCTGCAAATGGTTATGAGAGTATTTAGGGGTTGTAGTAAGGATCTAAAGGAGAGAGCATATTTGTCTCTGGTGAGACCCCAACTAGAGTATGGTTCCAGTCTATGGGACCCTTACCAAGATTACTTGATCCAGGAACTGGAAAAAATTCAAAGAAAAGCAGCTCGATTTGTCCTGGGCGATTTCCGACAAAAGAGTAGCGTTACAAAAATGTTGCAAAGTTTGGGCTGGGAAGACTGGGGAGAAAGGAGACGAGCTGCTCGACTAAGTGGTATGTTCCGAGCTGTCAGTGGAGAGATGGCGTGGGAGGACATCAGTAGACGAATAAGTTTGGATGGTGTCTTTAAAAGTAGGAAAGATCACAATATGAAGATAAAGTTGGAATTCAAGAGGACAAATTGGGGCAAATATTCGTTTATATGAAGGGGAGTGAGGGATTGGAATAACTTACCAAGGGAGATGTTCAATAGATTTCCAATTTCTTTGCAATCATTTAAGAAAAGGCTAGGAAAACACCAGATAGGAATCTGCCACATGGGCGACTGCCCTAAATGCAGATCTGTAGTGATTGATTGAACAGGTGCTCCACTTTCGGAGACTGGTGCTCATTGATGATGATACGTGGGTAGAGATTAGGTTTGTAGTTACCAGTAAATCTCAACTTGCCGTGTTTTTCACGACGACATTAGCAGTTGGTGCCACTCTGAGAATTCTGCTCTCTTGTAGAAAACGGATTCTATATTGGCATCGATTTCTCTGCCGTAGGTATCACGCAGGGCCACGGAAAATTCACGTGCTCGGGAGAAGAGAGGGGTAGCGCCATCCATCATGTGCTCCTTCGATTGTGGCCCTGACAGCTTCTCAGGGGTACTGCTGAAATATACTGGTCCTGTTTCAGGACGGCGTCTAATTCCTTTTGCTGGTCCTTTGACTGCTTGGAGGAAGGTTGGAGTACCTGTCCTGGTCTTGCAAAAAGCTGCTCGAAATTGTTCTCTCTTGCGAACTCAGAGATCCACTCTCGACCAACTAGCGTCTCAAATTGATCGTCGATGATGTAGAGGTCCTGGATGTGGTGCCGATGGTAGCGGTGACTGGCGTCTTGCCGATGCAGTTAATACGGTGGCCTTGCTCGCTAAGTTTCAATCAGTCTTCTGCCAAAAAATATTTGGTTTTATCATACCTAACCTCAATTTGCTCATCATCGAACAGGGAGCACCGGTGTGGAGTTCCATCATGACGGTGGATCTCAGTTTGTTGTCATTTGTCAACTGCTTCCCTGGAGACTGTAATGCTCCGACGACTTCAACTATATTGAAAGGATGTATGGCATCAGTGCTGTCGGCTTGTTGCTCTCCTTCGGACACGTGATCTCTCTTACGCTGCTTTGATTTGGACCTACAAACTTTAGCAACGTGACCTTTTCTGCCACTCGTCCGGAAATGAGCGTTGAGGAACCTGCACTGACTGTGTGGATATTCCCCCCCACACCCAGTTCACGACGATGACGATTGGTCGCGTGATGTTTCCTGATTGGCTGGATGTTTATGCCGAGGTTTGTCAGACTTATGTTGGCGTTGGGTCCATTTCTCGCGTCGCCATTGGTTCCCGCCACTCCGCGACTGTGACTTTGCGTAGACTATCCGGTTGGTTGAATCGGGTTTTAGGGTTATGTTCCAGTTCTTCACACCGTGAGCGGATTTCCGGGTGGTTTCGTGTGCGCATGCTATCTCTTACACAGCTGTGAAGCTCTCCGGTTTCATAGCCATAATTTCGTCGCACATGTCGTTTGACTCTAAACCTTTAAGCAGTTGTTCAGTTAGCATGCGGTCAAAAATTTCTCCATATAGTGTGTTGCTGCTTGCCTTAAAGGGGGGGGGGGGCGTATGCGATATTGCAGTATAATGGTATTTTCATCATAACTCAGGCCGTTTTATAGTTACCTTTACCAAACTTTATGCACACATAAATAGGTGTCAGAGGAATGTTCTCTATAAATACAGAACGATAATATTTCGTTTTCTTCAAATTATGAAAGGTCAAATTTTGAAAATTCTGTTATGGTGTAAGGAACATTTACTCAAAAACTGCTTTTGCTATCAACTTGAATTTTTGTATATTGACTGTAAGAATGCAATTGAAATATACTTTCGAATAGAATTTGTCTAAATACACTGACTGACAGAGCAAATGCAACACCAAGAAGGAGTGGTCAGAACTTTATGCCAATTGCAGGGTAGACTGACGTCACTGAGGTATGCTCATGATGTGAAATGCGCCGCTGTGCTGCGCACGTAGCGAACGATAAATGGGACACGGCGTTGGCGAATGGCCCACTTCGTACCGTGATTTCTCAGCCGACAGTCATTGTAGAACGTGTTGTCGTGTGCCACAGGACACGTGTATAGCTAAGAATGCCAGGCCGCCGTCAACGGAGGCATTTCCAGCAGAACGACGACTTTACGAGGGGTATGGTGATCGGGCTGAGAAGGGCAGGTTGGTCGCTTCATCAAATCGCAGCCGATACCCATAGGGATGTGTCCACGGTGCAGCGCCTGTGGCGAAGATGGCTGGCGCAGGGACATGTGGCACGTGCGAGGGGTCCAGGCGCAGCCCGAGTGACGTCAGCACGCGAGGATCGGCGCATCCGCCGCCAAGCGGTGGCAGCCCCGCACGCCACGTCAACCGCCATTCTTCAGCATGTGCAAGACACCCTGGCTGTTCCAATATCGACCAGAACAATTTCCCGTCGATTGGTTGAAGGAGGCCTGCACTCCCGGCGTCCGCTCAGAAGACTACCATTGACTCCACAGCATAGACGTGCACGCCTGGCATGGTGCCGGGCTAGAGCGACTTGGATGAGGGAATGGCGGAACGTCGTGTTCTCCGATGAGTCACGCTTCTGTTCTGTCAGTGATAGTCACCGCAGACGTGTGTGGCGTCGGCGTGGAGATAGGTCAAATCCGGCAGTAACTATGGAGCGCCCTACCGCT
The DNA here is from genome assembly GCF_040414725.1 of Anabrus simplex. Lineage (NCBI taxonomy): Eukaryota > Metazoa > Arthropoda > Insecta > Orthoptera > Tettigoniidae > Anabrus > Anabrus simplex. Next base: position 255,533,013 of record NC_090266.1, read on the forward strand.
AGACAACGCGGCATCATGGTTTGGGGCGCTATTGCGTATGATTCCACGTCACCTCTAGTGCGTATTCAAGGCACGTTAATTGCCCACCGCTACGTGCAGCATGTGCTGCGGCCGGTGGCACTCCCGTACCTTCAGGGGCTGCCCAATGCTCTGTTTCAGCAGGATAATGCCCGCCCACACACTGCTGGCATCTCCCAACAGGCTCTACGAGGTGTACAGATGCTTCCGTGGCCAGCGTACTCTCCGGATCTCTCACCAATCGAACACGTGTGGGATCTCATTGGACGCCGTTGGCAAACTCTGCCCCAGCCTCGTACGGACGACCAACTGTGGCAAATGGTTGACAGAGAATGGAGAACCATCCCTCAGGACACCATCCGCACTCTTATTGACTCTGTACCTCGACGTGTTTCTGCGTGCATCGCCGCTCGCGGTGGTCCTACATCGTACTGAGTCGATGTCGTGCGCCTTGTGTAACCTGCATATCGGTTTGAAATAAACATCAATTATTCGTCCGTGCCGTCTCTGTTTTTTCCCCCAACTTTCATCCCTTTCGAACCACTCCTTCTTGGTGTTGCATTTGCTCTGTCAGTCAGTGTATTTGTGTTTCTCAGAAATTAAATTTTCAATTTCAGAAGCTTTTTTGACCTTTTTATAACTATATATAAATTCAGAATTGGTTTCTAAATTTATTTAGGAAAACTGTCAAAGGCTATTGTAGACTTTCAATAGAATAGCCCATGTAGTTTAGGAGAAAATGTTCCGTATATGTTGAAATATGCCATTTACGGGAAATGAAGAAACAAAATTTGAAATGTGACTTACCAAAAAAAACAAGTAATGCAGGCCATAACCATATTCCTCTTCTTCTTGTGACTTGTCTAAACTTCTCATTTTCAGCTATTTCGTTTTCCTGGACTCTCTGATGACCAATTCACCTGATAGTTCTGAAGCAGCAATGCGTCGGTCGTTTATTTTTCTCATGGCTGTCCGCGTGTAAGCACCAAAATCAAAACCATGCCTGTCAATGACCTTGATTCTTCTGTTATTTCCATCATTGAACACCAAACATGCAGCACTTTTAACAACATCAGAAGCGGCGAATGTCGTTTTTTGACACCTTTTCCATATTAGTTGGTTATAACTCTCATTCGCGTTTTGCCGTGAGTGCATTTTTTACTTAACATGTCTGGGTGAGCTAGAATCCGGAATGTGGGCTTCATAACATTCTTCACAGCTTCGGGAAGACTGTGTTTATGTTAATATGATCTTTCTTCTGCCTGTGCTTGTTTATATTTACGCCAATTTATGCTGCAAAGATTATGCATTGCATGCTCATCAGTAGAGAGCTTGTGGACAAATATTACCCACACTCCTTTTTGCATAGCTTTGGCATCACCAACATTGTCTCTTATGGCCTTGCCATATTAAACCTACAGACTGTGTATTTCTTTATCTGTGATCCTGTGTAACCCACCAAGTGGTTTTCCATTTTTAAGTTTCTTGCCTTTCGATTCACTCAATTAACTTCAGAAACAACAACTTCAGCAACAACAATTATTTGCACCTTTGTTTACAGCGGAAGTAGGCTTTGCGCACGTTGCCATACAGCGGAAGTTGTCACAGCCTACTTGATCGTGCAGCAAGAGTTGTCTCAACTTTCCCCATTCCAAATGGACAAAATAGTGCGGTTTATGCTATGATGATTGCCACTAAGTGGGCGTGGTCTTATGCACTTCGAAACAAAATTATATTTTTTTACAAACTTATAGACTAAATATCATTACGAAGCTTTGGGTATATATTGTCAATATATCTAACTAAATAATAACACTGTTTTCAAAAAATCGCATTTTCGATCCAAATCGCACACGACCCCCTTAAATTGAGAGTGAAGTTGGCGATCGTCTTCTCTTCCTTCTGTGTGACGTTCCGGAGTTTCATTCTCTCTGCATATTTATTGTGACTGGCGTCTAAATGATTCGTGTAGGTTCGTTTACACTTGTAGAGTAGCGAGGCTATGTCTGGTAGAGTTGACACACGTATCGTTCATACGGGAGAAGAGTCATACAGTAGAGTAGAGTAGTAGCACGATGTCAAGACGTAAGAACATCGTAAGGAAGTGTTTAAAGACATTTACAAACATATTAATGCAAGAGGTTTGTGAAGCATTAGAAGAAGAAGCAAATGAGGAAAAAAAGGGAATGGTTAAGAGGCTAGCTTAGTAGGAGAGATAAACACGGGTCATCAACATTAATTCTGAGAGAACTTGCGACAGAGTATAAAGAGAAATACAGACAGTGTATGATGTTGACGCCTGATTATTTCCAGACATTGTTAGATGCTATAACGCCGCACGTTCAAAGTCACGGCACAGTGATGAGAGATGCAATAACACCGCGAGTTAAGCTTGAGGTGCCTCTGAAATCCTTGGCCACTGGTAATAGCCATCAATACTATGTAACTCATGCTGGCGTATGCCTAATTTGTAGTAGCTTCTTCGCAATAAATACCCCAATTATGGATCTATATAATTTTGGTTCGTTGCCTGTACGGCCTAGCTGTAGAGCTTAAGTTTCAAGATCTGACTTTGTACTGCAAATAATACCGTTAATTATTTTGGATATTCGAAACAAAATAAGGAAATTATTCAATTTGTTGGGGAAATTACTGTTATTGCTGACAATTAATGGCAATGGCAAGTGATATGTAGAAGATCCCTATGTATGTTATTAATACGATTAAAGGACACAGTCCTGCACTGTTGTCTTTCCTGACATAAACACTTCGAGACACATGATGAACACACTGTGTAACACTGAAACTTGATAAACCTTCATTTAAAGGGACAATCAAGCTCACACTTGTTTATATTTTACGTTGCATCTTCGAATTATAGGTATTTGTAAATCCTTTTTCCATAGAAAAGAGAGAAGTCTGTTCTCCATTATAGGACAATACACCTAAATTTGTTTGACCCCCAAAGGTGTGCCTCCCTTTAATATCTACCTTACGTTGTGGATGAATAGGCCTAATGTAGTTAGCTTTTAGTATTACCTTGCAAAATATACTTTACTAAACCACTTAAGGGAGGGAGTGTAGATGTTTGCGGCACCACCTCCAGACTCCTTGGATCTACAAATTTTCATCAGTTCTTCGTTGTAGGTATATCGTAACTGTTGTATTTTCTTTTTGTGTTCCATTAAACCAAAACATTCTTTGTCCATTTTCGTAATCAGGCCCTCTTTCGCCGCCCGTCTCATATTTTTGTTTCTGTAAATAATGCTGTTTATGTTCCATAAACATTCTTTTTCACGGTAAAGTTCTACAAATTTGCATATTTCTCCTTCCGTCCGCTTCATTTGGCCGCCAAATACACGCACGGATGCTCAGTTTACTCAACGGAATACCGTCCGTACACACATGGAAATAGTCGAATGACGCGCCAACTAAATAATCGAGCGTCCTCGGCCTTCTTTGCCAGCTCTTGGAGCTCGGTGCCGGTGGAGGGGTATGGATAGTGATAGAGTCACTTTACCAGACCGGAAACCCACTCTACTCTACTGCCTACTAGCTACTCTACTCTACTTGCTACTATCCCAGTTGTTTACACGATGCTAGTAGCTCTACTATCTACTCTACTCGCCTCGCGATTCTACCCTTGTAAACGAGCCTTTAATTTTGAATGGATTTCACTGTATGAGAGAGTTTTCGGGTCGATGGGGCTTACGAGGAACTGTAAAGCATCGCTGAGTTCGGCGCTCATGTAGACACGTACGTACTGCCCGTGCTCGTCTTCTGGAATCTTACAAAGACCGAGCGTCCAGGTCAACCGCGTGAAATAGTCTCATATGGTGGTCCCATCGGCGGCGCCGTTTGGTGGCATCTTGAACTATGGCGGTTGGGGCTGTGTGGTGACGCTGGCTCGTTCCACCTGGCACCTCACGCGGTGGATTCCCTGAGAACTTTGGCAATCATCCCAGAAAGATCCTGAAGAAGTTCCGTGGACACTCCTTGTGCAAGGATGAAGGATAATAGTTCATTAATTCACTGAGACTCTAACACGCGTGTTCTTGTTCGGTGGCAAGTGGTCGCATTGAAGTGAAATTTCGTACGAGTTTCACTTCTCTATTTCTCGGGTACACGCGATGTTATTTATCAGTCTCAGTTAAGGAGGGGCGTTCTCTCTTTCACCAATACAGTAACCCGCGTGATGTTGAGTTTCGTTCGGTAGCACGTGATCGCGTTGGTGTTGAGTTTCACGCGAGTTTCACTTCACTTTTTCTCGAGTGCATATGACGTTATTTATTTATCCCATCTCTGACACTACTTTTGTGTTTGTGGGTTGATGAATAACACAAACTGATTAGAGAATCCATGTATTTAAGGACAAAATCTACAGTTAAGTGCGGTGAAAACAAAACTCGTGGTTGGTAGCCGCAAGTCTCCTCGAGGCAACCATTATTAACAAATATTGTGTGTGAAATCACATTTGTTACTTAGAGTTTGAATAAACCACAAAACCAATTATGTGAAGCAATTTGTGTAGTGAAAACGCCAATCGCAATGTGTCGAAGTGCCACACTGTCAGACCAAGAGATATTTACACCCAGTGAAATCATCCGAACTTTCCCTATATTCCAAACATTCTTAAACTACGAGTATTAATTGTACAGAGCCAAGTTAAGTTTCGTTGAGACGTGAAATATTCTGGTCTGGAACGATCTTGTCGTAATGCCCGTTTGTCAGTTTCAGCTTACATTAAAATAATCTGGAAAAGGATGTCAGACCAAGGATTAACGACTGTACTAGCCTTAACAGTGTAATTTTTAAATCCAAGATAACCACTTCAAACAGCGAGGCTTCATCGCCAACTGCAAACATGAAGGTACAAAGAAATTAGCAGATCGCAAACGGGAATCAAGTTTCATCATTAAAAATGAGTGCACATTTATGAATATTATCTGTCCATCTATTTAGAAATTTTAACGACCTTCTTCGATAGAACTGTAGTTCTATTAGTTTGTTGTAGTTTTGAAATATATTCCTCCTTCATTCTTACCCAGGTACAGGTAGATTTGAACGTGAACATGTGTATACTGCGTTCTATTAGACTAGAAGTAGTTTGTCTTCTGAAATGTTACCATATCAGTATATAATCTTTAAAATAAGAACTCGCAGATAAATGAGAATTTAAAAGATCATTTGTGAATTTCATGACCTACGGTATTCTGGGACAATTTCTAGGACGGGGCTGTTGTGCTTCATACATTGCATTGTCACGAGTTATTGCAAGTTGTGTCATCTTCCTGTGTGTAATTCAGACGTCTATTGTAGATTAAAACATTAATACAAAATCAAGAAGAAGAATAAAAATAATTGGACACCGCGTTAAAATGAGATATAAATGTCGTGAGTGATAAATGCATGTAGTTTTGCTCATGTGGAATAAAATTAATTTGTGCTCTGCTGTAGAAACAGAGCCGTCTACATTTTACAAGCCGGAGTCATGTAAGTTTGGCAACGTTCAGCGGAGGCGGAGGCGAAAGCGCGGGAGCTATCTGTGTATGTTGATGTGTAGTGAACTTCGTGTTGTGTTTATTTGTATTTTTCATGCATATGTTCGAGTATATGTAACAAGGTAGGTGACTGAGTGACATACATAGAACCTATTATCGAAATACGTGAAGGCATGCCCGAATTTGGGTTATTAATAACACGTTTCGTGTATTTGCTGATGCCCAGAAAATGTTGTGTACCTATGTGTCGTAGCAACTATGACATCAAAAAGGATGGTTATATTACCTCATTTAGGTTTCCTTCTGATGAGGAATTAAAACAAAAATGGATTCGTCAATTTAAGCGGGATAATTGGGAACCTGGGAAGGATTCAGTCGTGTGTATAAAACATTTCACTGATGATAGTTTTTCAAAAGGGGAAAAGTTTTGTGATAGTAAAGGCAATATAACTGTACAACCACCTAAACCTAATGAACTTCTTCCTAATGCATGTCCAACTATTTTCCCAAATTTTCCCAAATATTTGTCATCAAAGAGTGTAAAAAGAAAAGATCCTGAAGATAGGAGACTGGAAATTAAGAGTAGGGAAAACAAGAGGAAAACAGATTTGGAGGAATCAAAGCTTCAAGATGACTTAATATCTGACTTTAATCATTTAAGATCCCTTCTTCATACCAAAATTGACATGTCAGTATGGCAGATCAGTATCTGTAATGAATTTCTTTGCATATACAGATTAAATCTGGATGATTTGCCAAATGTAAGTAATTTACTAAAAATTCACCAGGATATGCATGTGACTGTATATGTTAATAGTTATCAGGTGTCAGTCAAAGCAATTAAATGTTTAGCTGATGGTAAAATCTCCAAGTGGTCTCAGCTAAATGAATATTTATTAAATTATACAGGAGTCACTGCTAGTAGTGTTAGTGTTGAATGTGTACAAAGTAATGTACTTAAAATGCTTGACAAGCTCATAGAGTTTTGTGAGGTTAGCAGTGAAAGCACAGACTTCTCATCTAAACTTGTTTTCTTAAGGGAACAATTCGAACTTTGTACTAAAAGGAAAAAGATTTACTCAAAAAGTACATTGATTCTTGCCTTTATGTTGAACTGTCAGTCTCATGCTGCTTATTGTTCTTTGCGTGAGAGTGGTACACTGATACTACCACACCCTAAGTACCTTGAAAAATTAGCAGCAAATTTACAAGTGTCACCTAATTTGGAAAAGGAAAACAGAAACTTTCCTTACCGAGTGATAAGGAATTTATCAGACATTGAAAAATATGTAGTTTTAAGTCTTGATGAAATTTATGTGAATCCCTCTCTTGAGTACAAGAACGGAGTACTCATTGGTCAAGCCAAGAATAGCCCTTTACAAGAAGCAAGAACAATACAAGCTTTCATGGTGCATTCTGCATTTGGATCCTTTAAGGAAGTCATCTCTCTCACCCCAGTGAAAGCACAGTCCGGAGATATTTTATTTAACCTTACAATGAATGCTCTGACACTTGTTCAGAATACAGGACTAATTGTTATGTGCATAATATGTGACAACAATAGGATAAATAAGAATATGTTTAGCAGTATGTGTTCATTGTTAGGAAGTGAAAGTCCATATTGTGTACCAAATCCCCAACACAAGAATTTACAGATATTTCTCATGTTTGATCCTGTACATATATTTAAGAACATCAGGAATAACTGGCTAAATCAGAAAGACAGAGACAAAACTTTTATTTTCCCTGATTTTGAAGTAGATCAGATTATCCGTAAGGCGTGCTTTAATGATTTAAGGAACCTTTATGTGTACCACAGTCATGCATCCAACCTGATTGCTACAGCTTTTAAACTTAATTATAAAACGGTGTATCCCAACAATCTTGATAGGCAGAAAGTGTTACTTGTTGATAATCTGTTCCATGACACCACCATAGCTGCTTTAAAAACCAGTCAACTAGATTCTAATGCCACTGCAAATTTTTTAGAAATTATTAGTAAGTGGTGGCGTATTGTAAACGTCAAAAATGTAACTAAAGGAATTTGCAAGAGGGACCACAATCAAATGCCTTTTACTGAACTAGATGATGACCGCATTCAATTTCTTCAACATTTCTGTGAGTGGGTAAGCAGTTGGGATGATTTAAATTTGGTTCATGGTCACTTAACAACTGACACTTCAAGAGCTTTGGTACATACCACAACTGTCCTGTTAAAAATTATCCAATTTTCATTTGAAACTGTGAAACCAAATTATTTACTGTTAGGGAAGTTTCAGAGTGACAATCTGGAAATAAGGTTTGGTCAGTACAGACAGCTTAGTGGTTGTAACTACAATGTTACTGCACTTCAAGTTATAGAAAGTGAGAAGAAAAGGAGAAAAGGAGTAAGAGTGTTCTGGGCTTGCACTCATCTAGGTATGAAAAAGTGCAGTTTGACTGTAGCCAGTTAGAAATGTCTGATTCCACCAAGACAGATGATATTAGGCTCAATATGGCAGTGATAAAAAAGTTCGACTCACTTTTATCATGTGACATTTCTGATGGGCATTTTGAGATGTCAGGTGTAATATACATTTCTGGGCATGCAGTAAGGGAAATATCCAAAAGGATAAGCTGTGACACATGTTTAGGTCTCCTGCAGTGCAATGAAACAGATGACCCCTATTTTGAAGAACTTCAGAGAGGTGGGTTAGTGGTGCTATCAGATTGTGTTGTGTGTGTCTGTGTAACAGTGACAGGAATGTTTACCTTGTTGGTGTCTGAAGACTACAAGGAAGACTACCTGGATTGTGGAAATCACAAAGCAGTTCTCTTCTCTCTATCCAGAGCTGCTTTAGGGAGAGGTGAAAATCAATAGTTCTGGTTTGAACAGGGTAACTGTGGGCATGACAATAATAGTCTAATAGACTGTTTATTGTCCACATTTTGCAACGTCATGTTGAATAATTATAGAAAGCAGATTAAGAACAAGAGTTATGCCAGCAGTGATGATAAACTCAGTAAACGAAGGAAGCTGTCAACACTCCATAAATATTGAGCTTGTGAGTACTGTTCTTTAAAGGGTTTTGTTTTTATGCATGCAAAATGTGTATTTCTAACTTTACTGAGTGCATTTCTTGATGTGTGTGTTTCTTAGGCCCGGTTGTATAAAACTTTTGATCTGAGTTTAAAGAGGAAAAATGGCTGCCAGTGAAGTTGAACTTCGATTTTCCGTTGTATAAACGCTAATCTAAGATCATCTTGTCTTGATCTAAGTTCAGATTTGACTGCCGAATATTCGTCGGTTAATCTCCTTGAACTTAGATCATTATCATTCATATTAAACATTGAAGTAGACCTGAAGACTTGAGAAGTGTTTCCTTGTATCGTATCTGCGTAAGAATACCGTACCTTAATAATATCGAGGTGTGTTACAAATATATTGAATGCTAGTAGTTAAATAATATTGCTAAAGATCGCTCTATTTTTTTCCAGAAGTGAGGTTATGTGAATATAATGTAAACAATAGCCTACTGCTATACCAACATGTTGTTACTTAGTTTTCTATTATGTTTCAAGTTTACAAAACAAAGCATATATATTTTCTTTAGCAGGGGTGTCAGATTATTCCGACTTTTCGTCTGATGAAGAAGAGTTGATTTTACAACGAGCTCCTCGCGTCTTTCGGCACAGACGGAATCCGATTATTGAATTGTGTGAAATGTTCAAAATAAGATTTCGTTTATCGAAATATTTTGTGGAACGACTGGAACTAAAGTTAAGGGACACACTACAAAAACCTAGTCAAATAAATTATCCCCTGTCACCCATGTGTATGTTCCTAACAACTCTTAGGTTTTATGCTACAGTAAGTTTTCAAATAGTTGTTGGAGAGCTCTTTAACATTGACAAGTCAACGGCTTTCTCTTTCAACTATGATGTCACCATATAGGTTCTTTTATTTTCTATTATATGTTTGTACCTTGATAGTACAATATCCACCAGATCACCCTTTTCTTTCTGTGTGAAGTTCCTTCCATGTTTACTTCGCGAGATTACAATATTATCTTCTTCTCCTTCTCCGACAGTCACGGCAATTTCGTATTTCATTTGTTGGCAGTCACGGCCAGGTCAATCCCACTATTTAAGTATTATCCAACGGGCCGAGCTATTTCGTATTTCATTTGTTTTGCGATGTTGCCACGTCCAATTTTTGAACTCCGATTACATTTGAACTACACATGTGTAAACCGAGTTCAGTTTTATACAACGCGATGAAGTCGTAATCTCAGTTCATTTTCAGAACTAAGTTCTTAATTGATCTCCAGTCAGATGTCTTTATACAACCGGGCCTTAGTGTCATTTTTCGCAGTGTGTATATTTTTCATAACCATCATGTTGGTCTAAGTGCGCTGAATATCATTGAAGTCAATTCAAAGTCGGACACGCCCCCTTTTCTCTCGGCCACAGCTTGACAGATAGATACAGCGTTGCCAAGCGTACCTTCTGGCTTTAACTGTAGATGGCTCTGTGTAGAAATATTTATCTGTAAAATGGTATGCCTGCGGGTACATGTATCAATTTTGGAAACATTAGTAATGTCATACAATGCTTTCCAAAAGTGGAGCACGCTTTGAAATTTTTACAGCAGTTGAAGAATGATAAATTTTCTAGACACTCAATGACCACATGGTAGAGTAGAGACAAGTTTAACCGAGGTATTGTACACATTTACTGTTTCTACGTTTTCTTCTGAATGATCAAATTATTTTAATATATATCCTCATTATAATGTCAGAGGAAGATTCATTTAAGATATAATTTATGATAAATCCAAAGTTATACGTCAGTTTTTGGAACTGTAGAATTTAATATAACGTCATCATTCTATGCGATCCAATCTTCTTTTCCCCATATAATTCAGGACAAAAATAAAGCTTAGGATTCGAATTAAAACTTGTAAATATATTTCGATAATCCTGAGTGCATGGAATGAGTTTGGTTGTACTTGGAAGTATTTTTAGTGTCATTTACTTGAAATTTTTTCCTAATCTGACCTCAACTTCATCACGGAGAGCCGGATTATTCCGGCGTTTGTCAGTCCTTTTGTTCTTTTGCTAAGGATTGTTTATTTATTTATTAATGTAAGAATTAGTGTCAGTTTTAATCTATTTGTTGTTCGAATACATTTTAACTGAATACAAGCGAATTATTTTCTAAATGTGAGCAAATATAAGACTAGAAAAATTTCAAGTGTAAACAACACGCTTGCCACGTTCGTTCGTGCTATTGCGAGATATGATTTCTCCATTTTAGACATTTAAATGTGAAAGTGTATAATGACTTATTAATGCCTTGTAGTCCGACTCGTTGGCTGAACGGTCAGCGTACTGGCCTTCGATTCCCGGCCGGGTCGGGGATTTTAACCTTAGTTGGTTGATTCCAATGGCCCGGGGGCTGGATATATGTGTTGTCCTCGTCATCATTTCATCCTCATCACGACGCGCAGGTCGCCTAGAGGAGTCAAATAGAAAGACCTGCACCTGGCGAGCCGAACCCGTCCTGGGATATCCCGGCACTAAAAGCCATACGACATTTCATTTCAATGCCTTGTAAGGTTCACTTAAAGTCACAGTCTACTCAAATATACAGATATTATATTTTCAAGGATGTTTATGACTCAAATATTTATTCGAGTTTTTTAATGAAAAATTTGAATCAGTTGAGAGAATATATTCGTTTAAACTGCATTTCTTATGATGCTTAGATGGCGTCAATCTGCCTAGAAAATCATCGAATACATGAACAAATATTTCTACTGTAATAAAGTGCACAAAATAGGTTTATGGATAGCATGGCCATCGACCACACGTACAAAGTATGACTGTTAATTCTTTTGCGTAGTAATGCAGCTGTTATGTTTAATAAAGTTCAAATGGCTATTTATGAGATACATTACTAGGATATATAAATTATTGAAGGATAGGAATGAGTGTCTTTTAGGTATTTGTTTTTGTGCAACCACAACTTACGGCTAATTTTATTATTTTATTTCTTCTTGCGGAATATATTAGGTACATCACCGTCATTGAATATCCAGTATTTAATTTTGTAAAAACAATTCTTTCAACTTGTAAATTTGTGAGTTATTCAAGCAACGTCTAGCAGGAGACAATTTTTGTTAAATCAGGGTTTTTCTTATGTGCATATTTTAAAATAAATGTCAAGGATTTTAAAATTGTTTCTTTCGTTGTAGTCGTCAACCCTTGTCCTTTAAATGGCTCTAAAATTGGGATAACTTGCATGCGAACGGTCCACATTGGGGTCTCCCGTATGCTCGCTGATTTAGTCTGGGTAAATGGAATCACTACATATATTTCAGTTAGGTTAAGAGCACAGTCAAGAGCAATAACAAAGAGTGCTACAAATTATATTGTACGACAAAAGCTCACAAAGCTTTTCGATGACGATGACGTGCCTGGAATATTCTGAAAGAAAGAAATGAAATAATAAATTTAGTCACAAATTGTGGCTTCGCATAAATAAATAAATAAATAAATAAATAAATAAATAAATAAATAAATATTAATTAAAGAAACTCCTTCCTACCCTTCAGCAATTAACCATCCCAAGTGTAGTTTACAGCAGTTTAATGTATGCTTCTCTTGTAATATGTCATTTTTCTTCCTGATATTCTAAATATTTTTCGGATCTAATTGCTTTTCAGCTTTGCTATAGTAATATACAGTAGGTCTGGTGTGAAATGTTAACAGCTTTTAAGCAGTTTTAATTAATTTAACTTCCCTCATGATTCCAATATAAATGGTCCGTAACTGAAAACTTTTCCAGTTAACTCATTTTTGGTTGTGAGCGTTTCGCCCCAGTGTGCGAATTGGTCTTATATGTTGTTAACTAGCACAACTACCAAGACGCATGGCTAGTGTATGTTGTGGAGTCCACTGCGTAGGCTACTTGAGCTACAGGCAATGCCATTGCACTATAATTAACTAGGTCTCTTTTAAAAAATTGATGCCTGCTAGGCCATCAATGACGCCAATCATGAATGAATAAGCTGGATAATGTGTAATCTCTAATAACGGATCATTTATATTGCCCCCATCATGCCGGGCTCAGCTCGCCGGTAAGCGAGAGTCTCAAAGGTAGACCGTTCGCTTATCGGCTGTGCAGAAAATTTTAAAGGTAGGAATAGATGAAGGACTAGCGACAAATGAAAAGAAGCTAAAATAGGTTTTATACATTTATAAAAACTATCACTCTTCCAATAAACAATTAAATTTACAAAATCTGGGTATAATTCTTAAAAATCTCTTCTTCTATTGCTATCGTCTATAAGGAATCTTGATCAAATTAAAGCTCAACGAATGTTCCTGTCTGTAATAATAATAATAGGGATCATTAATTTACTATAAACTGGATTGAAAATCAAAATAATATCTGGTATCACTCTCTCAAATAATGATAATTAAATTGCTTAAATAAAATATTCCTTCTGGATCTCGCTTAATTCTACAAGAAAATGATCATTTTCTTTCCTTTATTAAAATTATTGAAAAATGTTTAATTCAAGAAATTGTGGTTAATAAGTCTTCCTTAGACATTCCCTTCATCAATCAATTCATTTTTATAATTATTAAGTGACTGCACTTCTCATAATTAATTCTTATTTGATCTCATGTCAACCTAAACGTTACTCGTTTTTATGCAATAAGTGACTGTACAATAACTATAAATTCAGCCTCGTGACATCAATCCACGGACGTTGCCTTCTCTTATTCAATTTATTTTAGTGAATAAGATCCTAATCTACCTTAAATTATAATAAAATCTTCTAAAGATTCATAATTCATCAAATCACGGACACGCGAAAATAACGTAAATCGGTCAAAATTTGACGCGCGCAGTGGAGAACATCATCATAAAACCATTCAAGAAAAATCACAAAACACAGAATATAATCAAATCACACATCACACATTCACACACAGGTACACGACAATATTACAATATTATTTACACGGACACTAACCCATTATTATTAATTTTTGGATTTATTCCAAATTAGGGAAATCATTCTCTAGATGACAATATCGTGTACATTCCAGGTGTCGATCTAGGACGTGATAGAGTTGAGGTTATCACTTTTATGCAGATATTAATTATACAACGATGTTCAAGGGAATCCTTTTAAACAGAAATCCTCCAAAATAAGCAAGTAAAATACCTACAGCACAGGTCAGAATACTATAATACGCGCTTACGGTACATGAGTTGCGGCATTTATTCTTATTCTCCTACTATATCGTGGCTTTCAAATAATCTGCGCTCAAGCTCGAAGAAATCATGTCCAGTGACACATTTCTTCCAAAATGACTCTAATGGATGCATAAATTATCACACAGAATATAATGTCCATCTGCAAGTCATAATCAAATTAATAGCACAGTAAAATATACGTATAATTCATCATTACTCCGTCCGGAGGATGCCATGTTCCAGGCCTACTTTACATACAGTGAGCACACATCAATTCTTTCCAAGAACAAACCAATATTAAACCCATGACCTTATTCAAATTTTAGCCCGTAATTAGGTTAAATTTTCTTATTCATTATTATTATTATTATTATTATTATTATTATTATTATTATTATTATTATTATTATTATTATTATTTATTGACCGTGCCTAATCACACTTGCAAAGCTATCGTACGAAATTATTCAGATGACTCTAATCGAACTCAAGTCCACAGAAATGTCGTATAATCGTAGAATGAAATTTGACACTCAGAAGAACACTAGAACACTGTCCTAATCTGTCTCAATTAATTTTCAAACTATTTCAAAATCATTCAAGATTAACGCGGAGGTAATTTACTTTTATTTCTCCTGCCGTCTTAAATTTTTAGGACAGTTGAGGTCTCTCTCGATGACATTCACTCTTATCTCTAACTAATAGAACCGAATACACATTCATTCCAGAGCACAAACTACCTCCCACCGAGGAAAGAAGAATGAAAGGTCAAACTACTGCTAAACTAATAGAAAATCTAAATGAATAAGGTAAGGCTACGTTTTACAGACATTTTACAGAAAGAAATAAATATGAATTCTTAAAGAATACTCATGTGGCTGATGTTAACTGGATTCTGACTGATGACCTAGTACGTGGTCATATCACCTTCCATCGAACAAAGTCTTGCCCATGTCCGACGCCTTACATAATTAGTGACTCATGGAGGAGATGAAGGTGCACAGGAAACAGTAGGATTCATCTCGGAAAGGGATAGCCATCTTGAAGCGAGCTCGAACCAACGACCACCCTTCTTCTGATTTCTCGTAGAAAAGCTGAAACTAATAAAAGTCTTAGCAATAGTCCAGGATACACACGCGATGTTTAATAATTTGGAGATGGACACCTAACTTATGACAGTCATAAATAAATCGTAGAGAAGTTTTTAAAATGCCTGAATTGCAGTTTATTCAGTCCTCAGTGCCTTCTCTAATGCAAAGTCTCCCAGTAAAGCAAACGACGTCCAGTTTCGACCGTAGCTGCATTCAGAGTAACGTTCAAATTAAGTGTTCAGAAGTAAAAACCCTCTATAAAATTTCCTTTGGAATGACCATAAATTCACTGTCTTAAGACGGAGGTGTGCCTCTTGATTATATCTGATTGGTAGATCTGTTGCATTCCTGTGAAGGTTGTCATTTTTATAGGCTGCTCTAGTTTCACGTCACACGACCTTGCCATTATTGATCGATTGCAATCACACTGCCCGCCTGATCACGTGGCACACATACATGTGTCTGAAGGACACCTAACAGGAATTTCACCCTGCTTCCTCGTTCTCTTGGTAGGTTGGGAAAACCGGTTCGCAGGCGGCTTGTTCGTGCTGGCACGGGAGTGTAAAATATCACCCTCCTGGCGATCAAAATAATGTTTCAACTCACTGATGAAATAAATCATTCTCCCTTAATAAATTATTTCCACTTTTGAAGGGGACAATATTGGAATTACGAATTTACTCATTCAGTACAGTCATATTTTAGGTTCCCTATGGGGACATTACACTATGTCTTCAAATAAGAGATAGACAAAACTGTGACTTTCATTAATCTATTTCATTCCCATCCCTGGCTTTAAACATAAGAAGTTGACTAAGGTATGAGTGATGCTAGCAATGCGATTTCTTATGCTGAGAGACCCGATTATGAATGGTGTGAAATTTTTTCCGAAAAAATACGTGATTATATTTAAAAACGTAACCCCATGGCACTAAGGCCCTTGAAGGCCTACCAAGCGACCGCTGCTCAGCCCTAAGGCCTGCAGATTACGAGGTGGCGTGTGGTCAGAACGACAAATCCTCTCGGCCGTTATTCTTGGCTTTCTAGACTGGGGCCGCTATCTCACCGTCATATAGCTCGTCAATTCTAAACACGTAGGTCGAGTGGACCTCAAACCAGCTCTCAGGTCCAGGTAAAAATCGCTGACCTGGCCGGGAATCGAACCCGGGGCCTCCGGGTAAGAGGCAGGCACACTACCCCTATTCCACGGGGCCGGCGATTATATTTAAAGGAGATTACACATTCAATCCCTTTTCTCTTCCCCTTATGTGGATTTTCCAAAAAAATGTTAAAAATTCAATCCCTTTTCTCTTCCCCGTATGTGGATTTTCCGAAAACAAACTATGCGTGTTTCCTTACTTTTACAGGTGATTTCAAATACCAATTATCATATCTGAAACATGTTATGATTTTGAGATATACTGTGGATATACTCATTTTTATAATTCACCCCTTTTTTCACACCTGTTCACCCCCTAAATGGGGGTTTCCAAAAACGTACAAGTACGTGTTTCTTTATTTTTAAAGGAAATTCCAAACATTAATTTTCATGTTTTGGAAATATCCTTATAAATTGTATTCAAGAAGTTTTTTCACCGTTAACACCCCCTAAGTTTATTTTCCGAAAACAAAATAGTAAATGTTTCGTTATTTTTAAGGGAGATTCCGATTACCAATTTTTACGTATTTAAATTGTAAAATTTCCGACGTATACATACACTCGGTTATAAAATCCAGCCCCGATAGTAAATGTTTCGTTATTTTTAAGGGAGATTCCGATTACCAATTTTTACGTATTTAAATTGTAAAATTTCCGACGTATACATACACTCGGTTATAAAATCCAGCCCCGATTTTTACACCCTTGGCGAAGGGATATCCAAAAATCCTTTCTTAGTGAGCACCTACATTGTAATATGAATGTATCCCCAAAATTTCATTCCTTTATGTCCAGTAGTTTTGGCTCGGCGATGATGAATCAATCAGTCAGTCAGTCAGTCAGTCAATCAGTCAGACAGTCAGTCAGTCAGGACAAGTTATTTTATATATATATATATTTAAGGAGGACACATAAATCCAATCCCCAAGCCAGTGGAAATAACCGATTAAAGTTAAAATTCCCGACCCGGCCGGGAATCGAACCCGGGCCCTTTGAACCAATGGCCATCCGCTAACAATTCAGCAATGCAGCCAAACTTCATTCGTGCTACGTAACCCGCCCACCTAAATCTGGCTGACTTCACTATTTTCCTAACAGTTGGATCTTTATAAATGGTGGGTGGGTCGAATGTAATCTAGTGAAAAGACCTCCATTTTATGCAATTGCCATGCGTCTCGGTAAGTGTGCTAATTACCAGCTGTTGAATGCAAATTGGAACTGTAGGAGATCCCACAAGTTATGGAGCAAACAATCTGAAACTTTTCATCAACTCACACACTGGACAGTCATGTCCTAAGATAAGGAAAGGAACGTGATTGTAGCGGGTGATCTCAATTTACCAAATGTCAATTGCAAAGGTAATGTGAACGACAGGAAGCATGTCAAACAAATGGCAAATAAGTTAATATCGGAAGGGCAACTGATTCAGAAAGTGATGGAACCAACTAGAGGGAAGAATATTTTGGATGTGGTGCTGGTAAAACCAGATGAGCTCCATAGAAAACCGAAGTAATAGATGGTTTAGTGATCACGAAGCTGTTTTTGTAGTAGATAAAAATAAATGTGAAAGAAAGGAAGGTATTAAAATTATGACTATTATGCAGTACCATATGGCTGATAAAACAAGCCTGATGCAGTTTAAAAAAAGTAACTATGATCGGTGGAAAACTGTAAATAAAAACGTAAACAGACTCTGGGATGGGTTTAAAGCAACTGTTGAGGAATGTGAAAATAGGTTTGTACCTTTAAAGGTGGTAAGGAGTGGTAAAGATAACAGAGAAGTACAGAGACTAAGAAGGAGGTGCAGGTTGGAAAGAAATAGAGTTAGAAATGGCTGTGGAAGTAAGGAGGAAATGAAGGATCCTACTAGTAAATTGAATGTAGTAAAGAAGTCAGCTAAGGATAACATGATGGCAAACATAATTGCCGGTCATACAAATTTTAGTGAAAATGGAAGTGTATGTATCGGTACTTTAAGGCAGAAACAGGTTCCCAGAAGGACATTCCAGGAATCATTAATGAACAAGTGGAGTGTGAATGCGAGGATCTTCAAAAGTCAGCAGTAAGTAGTTGGTTACAAGAATAATGTCCAGATACAGGAGGTGACTATTACTAAAGAAGTATTTAAATTTATCTATGACAACAATGGCATTTACAGTAAGATATGAAAACTAGAAAAGCAGTTAGAACTAATAAGGTTTTGGGAGATATACTAAAGACAACGGGTTGGGATATAGTACCATATCTGATGTACTTATTTTATTACTGTTTGCATGAAGGAGATATACCAAATGAATGGGGAGTTGCTGTAGTAGCCCCTGTGTATAAAAGAAAGGGTGATAGACATAAAGCTGAAAATTACAGGCCAATCAGTTTGACATTAATTCAGCATTGTTTCTGATTATATTTGACATGTTTGCGAAATTAAAAACTGGTTTTATAGAAGGGAGTTTGGGTTTAGGAAAGGTTATTCCACTGAGTTCAACTTATAGTATTCCAGCAAGATATAGCAGATATTCCGGATTCAGTAGGTCAAACGGACTGTATCGCGATTGACATATCTAAGGTATTTGGTAGGTTAGATCATGGAAAACTACTGGCAAAAATGAGTGCAATTGGACTTGACAAAAGAGTGACTGAATGGATGGCTATGTTTCTAGAAAATAGAACTCAGAGAATTAGAGTCGATGAAGCTTTATCTGTCCCTGTAATAAATAAGAGGGGAATTCCTGAAGGCAGTATTTCTGTACCTTTATGTTATATATATATATATATATATCAATGATATGTGTAAATAAATGGAATCAGAAATAAGGCTTTTTGCAGACGATGTTATTCTGTACAGGGTAATAAATAAGTTACAAGATTGTGAGCAACTGCAAAATGACCTCGATAATGTTGTGAGACAGACAGTAGGCAATGATATGATGATGAACACGGTTAAGAGCCAGTTTGTGAGTTCCACAAATAGGAAACGTCCTCTCCGTTTTAATTACTGCGTTGATGGAGTGGAAGTTCTTTTTTGGGGTAATTGTTAGTACGTAGGTCTTAATATAAGGAAAGATATTCATTGAGTTATCCCATAAATTTGATTGTAATTAAAGGGTACAGATCTCTGCACAAGGTTATGAGGAAATTCAGGGGTTATAGTAGGGATGTAAAGGAGAGGTCATATAAGTCTCTGGTAAGAGAGTATGGTTCCAGTATATTGGACACTCACCAGGATTACTTGATTCAAGGACTGAAAAAAATCCAAGGAAAAGCAGCTCGATTTGTTCTGGAAGATTCCCGACAAAGGAGTAGCGTTATAGAAATGTTACAAAGTTTGGGCTAGGTTGACTTGGGAGAAAGGAGACGAGCTGCTGGACTGAGTGGTATGTTCCGAGCTGTCAGTGGAGAGATGGCGTGGAATGACACCAGTGGACGAATAAGCTAGAGTGGTATCTTTAAAAGTAGGAAATATCACAATTTGAAGATAAAGTTGGAATTCAAGGGGATAAATTGGGGAAAATATTCGTTTATATGTAGGGGAGTTTTGGACTGGAATAACTTACCAAGGGAGGTAATGTATTAATTTTCAGTTTCGTTGCAATGATTTAAGAAAAGGCTATGAAAACAACAGATAAGGAATCTGACACCTGGGCAATGCCCTATATGCAGATAAGTACTGATTAATTTATCGATTTATAATTTATTTTCACACACAAATACAGATAAACCGAATATGTCATCGTGGCAGAAACAAAACCAAGGGAAATCTACAAAAGGAAACAGAGTAGACTTTTCTGGTGCCTACCAACGTTATCAGATCTACATCACCACCACCTTGCAGTTTAATTCAGGTGTTAAAATTGTACCCTTCCATTATGTATTATGAGACTTGCATTTGGAGATTTTAATTCTTCCTCCTGCCCTGGTTGTAATCACTTTTGGGGTGTCACTGGGCACAACACAGCCAACTTTGAAAGATTCCATCTGCTGTAAGAATTTGGGGTCACCACAGCTTGAGGAAACCTCCAGGGGATACAAGCGTTGCACAGGACTCAATTTGTTCCCAACAGCATTTTCACTCAGGTTCCCCTGCTATACCTATCCTGCCCAATATAGACTTCCAAGACGACTCCATGCGGCCAGTTGGTCCTCTTCATATCTGCTTTGTCTAGCACCACATTTCCCATTTTCAACTGCCCTTGTCGTCTCTGCCCTGTGTGAACCTACAGAACCGGGTGTTCATCGCAAATCCTCTCACGCAGACTTATTCGTAATGATTGCAAATAACGTAACCTCCTGTTTACACTACTCCTGTCAATGTTGTCTAAGTCTGTAACCTTACGTCCAGGGATGCCTGGCACGAAGTCAGCATGTATCAAAGGCTTCATGTTTATAAACTCACCTTCAGTGTATGCGAGAGTTCGGGAGTTCATGATAGCTTTGCAGTCACACAGCTGAGTTCCAAGTTTTGCTCTTCCCAGATTTCTTCTCAGAAGCTCTTTCAGATTTCTTACTAACCTCTCCCGTCCTCCTCACCACCAGGTAGCAGTGGGAGGAATGATGTTCCATTTTACTTCGTGTACTGATAAGAAAGACATTATCTTCTTCCAGTCCACAGTTCTCAAAGCAATATTTGTGCCAAAGAAATTATTCGCATTATCCATGTACACATGTCGAATCTTCTTCTCCTTGCTATAAATCTTTTGAGAGCCAGGAGGAAAGGATCGGTGCTACTGAATTTTTAAGCTCCAAATTGATGGCTCTATAAATGACAAAAATGAATAGTACCACCCAGACATTTTCACCTGTGGTTAGATACAATGAGCCCGCTAGGTCACTTCCTGTAAACTGGAAAACAGCGGCGCACTTTATGCGGTTTTGGGGTTAGGGTGCATTGGATGGTTCTATAGCCTTTCATCAAAATCTTTTGCTTGTGACACACTCATAGATTACTTTCCTGACTAGTGTCCTGTTGCCTGTTATCTAGTATTCTTCTCGCAGTTTTGACAACAACGTCTGAAACCCAGCATTTTTAAATGGCGATCATTCTGAAGAACCATTTTCCGTACTATTAGATTCTTACCCGACAGTACTACTGGACATTTGAAGTCATCACATACATCCCCTAAGATAAGTTTTGTACTAACTCGAATGAGCCCTTCATCATCATTTCCTTAAACACTTTCTTCCCATTTGGGTCAGAAATTTCATCCTGAATACACTTCAACAATTTATTCTCCGCCACCTGGCTCTCTCCACACGTCATCTCTGTATATCTTGCACCTCTTGCGACAGTAGTGTATAAATCTTAGCACCAACCTGACTCGTTGGCTGAACGGTCAGCGTACTGGCCTTAGGTTCAGAGGGTCCCGGGTTCGATTCCTGAAGGGTCTGGGATTTTAACCTTAATTGGTTAATTCCAATGTCACGGGGGCTGGGTGTATGTGTTGTCTTCATCATCATTTCATCCTCATCACGACGCGCAGGTCGCCAACGGGTGTCAAATAGAAAGACTTGCACCTGGCGAGCCCAACCCGTACTGGGTCATCCCGGCACTAAAAGCCATACGCCATTTCACTTTCTGCACCAAGCCAATCATCCTAGTTGTTTGAGTACGCTGAAAAATATGCCAGTGACGACGTAAAGGTTGTTTCCCCACAAAAATGCTAGCTACCAGCTTATTCCTACCGGGCGAGTTGGCCGGACCGTCAGGGGCGCGCGGCTGTGAGCTTGCATCCGGGAGGTAGTGGGTTCGAATCCCACTGTCGGCAGCCCTGAAGATGGTTTTCCGTGGTTTCCCATTTTCACACCAGGCATATGCTGGGGCTGTACCTTAATTAAGGCCACGGGCCCTTCCTTCCAACTCCTAGGCCTTTCCTATCCCATCGTCGCCATAAGACCTATCTGAGTCGGTGCGACGTAAAACAAGTGGCAAAAAACTTCTTCCTTCTTTCAGCATTTACTTCTTGATTTGGTGCTTCTTCATCTAAACTGAGCCATTTGGCATGCTATCACCTCAACCATTCTGGCCCCTGCTACAATTGCTCTTCTTCCACCAGTTTTGCATTACAGCCCCTTGAAGGAACACCTGAAGGTTTCAAGGATCCTGAGACATGGTACCATTCAGAGGGATGGATATGATGAAATTCTTTGACGCTATTGCGTATTAATGTGTTCCACGCGCCTGCCTTTCCTTTAATCCATGACAGTACGACTGTAGAGTCACTCAAGTGGTTAGGTACCACAGTCTGAGAGACTCAACGCCTCCTTAACACGACATCCAAGACGAGTAGGTATAACAGCTCCCAAACGTTCTAGTATCGGGATGGTCATCAGTTTTATGGGAGCTACCAGTGCTTTGAATTCTGCCATGCGAACTGAAATTTTCCCACCAAAATCTGCTCGGAGAAAGACACAAGCTGCAAATGGGACCCTGCTCGCGTCACTGAATACATAAAGAGCATTTTTGCAGTCCTCGTAACGTCCCTTCGTAAGTCTCTTGGAAATGGGGTAGTTACTCAAATGATGCAGATGTTTTAAGCATGGTATGAATTGCTGATTTATTTCTCGTGCATTTATGTTTCCAAGTTTGTTGAAGGTAAATTTTGGAATAAGCATTGTTGTACAACTATACTCCACAGGGTCAAAGGAGGACTCTCTTTGTGAAAGTTTACCCTGGCGAAGTAAGTCCACTGACATCCCAAAAAAACATGTCATTTTCAGTGTCGCAAGGTACACTGAGAAAAGCACCAACATTTTTGCTCTCCCTGAAGGACCGAGCTAATCTATGTCCCGTTACCCAGTCTCTAAGCTCAAATGATCTGGAGGCCACCAACTGTGTGTCTTTCTTCACAAACTTACTATCAGATTCCTCAGATTCAATGCTGGTTACAGAGCTATCCACATAAAAAGCCTGCTTCGGAATATCGGCAGTCTTTCTCATTTCTTTTGGAGCACGATTTAGATGATGAGTGATGGTTGCTAACAGAAAGGGAATTGATGGAACACGAAACAGTACACGATGGTGTCTGAAATATATCATTTCTTGGGCATCTACATAGCTCCAGCATAGGAATGTATGAAATCCTTGCCAATGAGTGCCTGCAAAAGTGAATTTTAATGTCAACACTTATACCAATGGCAAGCCTCCTGGACAGAATTAATAACTTTGGAAACGGCTCAGTTAAGTTTAGCGCATTTTGTTGGCAATCATTAAATGAATTACCCTTGTGTTCCTTAGTTGAAGCATCAAAAACTGGTCAGATTCTCGTAGCCTGGCTGCTAATCTTAATTACAGCATGATGCGGTAAGAAATATTCCTTATCCTCACATTCAGGAACGGTCTCGATAATACCTGACTGTAACCAGTCCTGAAATACTGCATGATAATTCTCCGATTGCCCACTAGAGAGCTGTTTTGTTAAATATTTAAACTCCCTCTCTTCCAAACATTTATTATCCACTATCTCAAAACGCCTTTTCTTCCAAAGTAATTGAACCCCATACATGTCTTCTTCATTGATTTGCACAGTTTCATTGCAAAACACAACGGTATCGGTATCTGAACCCTCTCTTATATTCACAGCTTCCACTTCACTCTTTGTCCAACCCTTGTCCCGTTTCCCTACGGGGTCCTGTACGAGGCGAAGTGAGATGAATCTGTCGTTGCGGGTTTTTATGACCGGATGCCCTCCCTGACGTCAACCTCATGAGGAGTTAATGAGATGAAATGGATGACGTGCTATATTACATTAGGGAGAGGTTGAAACCCGTTGCTGGCACGTAGCCTACTCCTGTCAAATACCACCACGGGGTCTCCTCGAGGCTTAACGTCCCCATCCGACGTACGAATCACTATCAACAGCGTCATATTCCCTTACTCTTTGTGAGCAATGTGGAGAAGTTTGGAATTTAATCCCGGCTTTTGGCACGCAATCTAGTGATTAGAAATTGTATACCACCACCTCCCCTACCCTACCGGCCAACATTCTGATTGTAAAACGTTTTTCGACCAACGGGACCTGAACCGGCTAACCTCGGTGTCAAACAGTTTAGACTTCATCGTCTGGTCAGCTTCCACTTCACTAAAACCTATAATATCTCCTTTCCATAATTCTGAAAAACCCAAGTTGCAGTTATAGCTTATGTTGGTCAGCAGGTAATTCGGATTATTCCATGGCCTTTGTATGGTCCAACCTAACTTTGACTCAATCGCTACCAATATTCCGTCCAACCGCACTTAGGAACAGGTAGGGCCGTCGCGTGTGTGGGGCGACCGAGGCGGTCGCCTTGGGCGCCGCGATTGGGGGCGGGGGCCTCGCCGTGGGTAATATATATTATGCGTTTGTAGTCTAATTCTATAGACGACTCTATTGGTCTCTGTGTTTTACAATAATACAATGGATGCATGGCTGAGTGCCCACAAATTCTTTCTATGCATAGTGCACTGTAGTAACTGTGTATACTGAGCAGCGCTGTCCGCTGTGGTAGCAGGTGGTGAGGGTGGGAGTAGGTTCGTGACTCATCGGCGCCGGCGAGTCGACATCAACACCCCTCCCCCCGCAGTGCGCGTCGGACACAGTTTACACTTGTCTTGGTTACTTGGTTTTATAGTGACACTGATATAGACGCGCTGTCGCTGTTTACGCAATTGCTAATAGTTTATTCCTCCGTGCGTTACGAGCTTTATGAATACTGAACGATGTTGTTGTGAATTGCATAGTGATAGTTATTAGTGGAAAACTCAAGAATTATGTCGAAAAAGTTGTCAGGGGCGCAAAGAAGGAAGTTGTACTAGAAAACTGAGTTAGTGAACGAGGCTTTATTAATTAAAATGCCCTAACTAATTTTTTTAAACTAATACAACACAAAACGTTGCCGAGGCTGAGACCAACACGTCTGCACCTAGCTGTAGTTCCTCCTCACAAAGTGGCAGTCAAGAGGCCAAAGACACTGAATTTGTACCTGTACCTTCACCTACTGATGATACCGTTACAAGCGATCGTGACCACAGTGGTCGTAAAAATGAAATGGCGTATGGCTTTTAGTGCCGGGAGTGTCCGAGGACAAGTTCGGCTCTCCAGATGCAGGTCTTTTGATTTGACACCCGTAGGTGACCTGCGCGTCGTGATGAGGATGAAATGATGATGAATACGACACATACACCCAGCCCCCGTGTCAGCGAAATTAACCAATTATGGTTAAAATTTCCGACCCCGCCGGGAATCGAACCCGGGACTCCTGTGGCCAAAGGCCAGCACGCTAACCATTTAGCCATGGAGCCGGACACCACAGTGGTCGTGATAGTGATAATGGCAATTAAAGAGTGATAGAACTGTCAACAGACCCTGAAACTGAATTTATTTATAAATCGGAGCAGGTGCCGGTGATTACTTTAGAGCCTGCAACGTGGCCAGCGCATATTGTGCACATTCAGCGTGATGAGTTATTTTTTAAAGGGCCGACTGAATATTCTAAAGAAGACCATGATTACCCAAAAATTACGGAAATAGGCACTTTTCAAATCAATTTCCGTATCGATTTTTGGAAAAAGGGGAAAAAATATCAAGGCGATTGTTGATTTATTCAGAAAAATCATATACTGTCTATTGTTTCTGTTTTAGATTGTTTAATCCCTCATCAAGGTCACATTTAGGTCAGCAATGGATTTTAACAGCTGGAAAAATTTGGCAGACCGTTTAAAATCCCGTGTGTTGTCACCAAACCATTTCAAAAATATGCCAACATGGTTTGAAGCACAAAAAAGAATTAAAGGAGACACATAAATCAACCAGCACACAATGAAGTAAACTGAAACTGAGGTTCAGCGTACAGAAGAGGTATTGAGACAGTTAGTAGAAATTTCTTTATATCTAGCAGATCACAATATGGCTTTTCGTGGGTCACCTTCCAAGGTTATCACAAAAAATAATGGAAACTTTCTTGGACTTGTGCAACTTTAACGAATATTTGATCATGTAGTAATGGAACACTTAAGACGTATAACTAACAAAGAAACACTATTTCATTTATTAAGTGTGTCAATACAAAATGTGCTAATAACTAATCTAGGTGACTGAGTAAAGCAAAGTATCTTGACGAAGATAAAGGAAGCCAGATACTTTTCCGTTATCCTCGATTGTACTCCACACATATGTCACAAGGAGCAAGTTTTATTAACGATTCGGTACGTCACTGAAGAAGATGATGGGAAGATCAAAGTAGGAGAAAGCTTTATAGCCTATTGAGTTGCCAAAGAAACCACTGGAGAAGCTCTCACTGACTTGCTGTTCAAAAAAATTGAAGAGTGTGGTTTGAACACAACAAACTGTCGTGGTCAGGGATACGATAACAGCGCCAACATGGCAGGTGTACATAAAGGAGTTCAGTCGGTGTACTGGCCAACTTCCCTTTGGCTGTGTTCATTCCTTGTGGGTGCCATAGCCTAAACATTGTAATTGCCGATGGAGCAAAATCATCAGTTAAGTCTACATCATTATTTGGTATTTTACAACGCCTCTTTACCATCTTCTCTAGTTCAACGTAGCACTGGTGTGTAATAAGCGACCATACTAAAGAACATACTTTAAAACCAGTGCGTGAAACGCGTTGGGAATCTCACATAAGAGCTGTTCAAATACCAGTACGCGGAAATTAGGGATGCATTGGTTGAGTTAGGCTACAAAATTGATGACCGCCAAACAGCCTCTGAAGCTCAATCTTTGACTAATCAGATGGAAGACTTTTCCTTCATCGTAAGTTTGATCTCGTGGAATGACATTCTTTTTTAATTTGATCAGTGAAAGCATTCAAGGGAAAGTGGTAGATATCAGTGGCTGTTCTGAAAAGTTCAATAAGTGTTTGGAGTTTTTAAACCGATTTATAGAGAATGGATATATGGACGAAGTAATCTCCGCTAAAGGAATAGCTGCTTAACCCGTTGGGTGGGCGATGCGGCGAGATCCGCGGCTACAAGTCGCTTGCTCGGTGGGGAACGCGGATATATCCGCCGATTCAATTTTTTTTTCTTAGTTGCCTGCCCACAGAGGTTTATTTTCTTTTCAGGAACGTATTCCGGATTAGTCTGCCCTCCGATGCGAATTTTTTCAACTATGTTCTCCCAATCACAATGTGTCATCCATGAGTTGCAACATAAAGAACGCAACTGACGTCCGGGAAAGAACGACCTAAGGCCTAATAGCTCCACGCTGAAGATTTAGCTCATCGCCTAATCGTCCCTTGGATGTAATAATATTGCTGTTGAAGGGATTTCTAGTGATTATGACACTGAAAAGACATCTCTGATGACATTTTAGAACTGTGACCTGATTTATTATCCCCTTCCTTCACGACTGGAGTGTGTGTTTATCGCGAGTTACACTACATTTTATTATCGTACGCATCCGTAATATTTTATGATTTCCGTCCAAACTGCTGAGACCAGGGTTCTACTCGATCCTTTTTCTTACTTTTTTTCCGCTAAAATATCTATAACGAATTACCGGCCCCCACTGTTAGAGGAAGATGATTTACGGGTCATGATAAACGAAATGTTGGAATTTACTGGGGAGAATTGTGGTATTAGTGAAGTAAGTTCTGCCGATGGGGAATTCGTAAGTGACAGAAAATTACCTGGAATAAGTACTGTAGGCTCGAATATACAGGGTTTGGTCGTAGCTGATGTAAATGTTCAGCAGTCACAAAAGAGACAACATATGTTCGATTCCAGTTCAAGTGGCGATCATGACAGTGACCGTTGTGACGATAATACTGATTACAATCCAACCATTGGAAGTTCTTCATCAACTTATACTGGAAATGGACAAAGAAATTCCCGCTTTGATCCAAATTTCCATCGTGATGTAAAGAGAGTGTTTTAGGGAAAAAAAACTGAACGAAATATTTTAATTAATTTTTTATGACGAGATATGCCAGAACATAGCTGAACAGACAAAAGATTCCGAGCAGGAAATCGCACATAAAACCCACTTTAGTAAGACGAAAGGTAGGAATCGAGATCAAGACCGTGTTCGAACAAATAAGGACAAAATAAAGATTCTTTTGGCCATACTTTTGCCGCAGGGGATTGTACATAAACCTAAATTAGGACACTATTTCTCGCATTCGCTTGTTCACTACGCCTATTTTCTATGAGCTGATGACACAGAAGAGATTTTTTCTCGCCAGATTGAGTGGCCTGGCCGGCCTCCTGACACCAACTTGGCAGGTTCGATTCTGGCTCAGACCGGTGGTATTTGAAGGTGCTCAAATACGTCGGCCTCTTGTAAGCAGATTTACTGGGGTGCAAAAGAACTCCTGCGGGACTAAATTCCGGCACCTCAGTGTCTCCGAAAACCGTAAAAGTAGTTAGTGGGACGTGAAGCTAATAACATTATTATTATTATTATTATTATTATTATTATTATTATTATTATTATTATTATTATTATTATTATTATTATTATTATTATTATTATTCGATTTTCCTCCACAGCTTTATACTTATCTCTGACAATGAGGTGAATAATGCAAAACTTCCTCCAAAAATATACGAGAGAAATCCAGTATTTGACCACCTGTTAGTAAAATTTTCGGAAGCTTATACCCCTGATGGCAAAATGTCAATTGTTGAGAACCTCTTGCTATGGAAAGGGTGGCTAGGGGGTAAAGTTTACGTAACAAGAAAACGATGGCGTTTCGGAATGGAATTATATAAATTATGCGAAGGCGAGACAGGTTATATAACATGACCTGCTTCCGTGTGTATCATAATGAACAGCTGTAAAAGACATAACACTGTGAAGACTGTAAATACTGTCAATATTACCTGTATTGTAGTGTAATGTAGTCCGTTCATGTCACTTAGTAATTGTAGGGAGGCTATATAAACTTGATCCCTCGAAAGCGCTAACCAGCATAAGAGAAAATTTCGTGAGTATTATAATTTATTCCATTGCACATCTTTTAAGTATATGTAATCTTTCTAAATCTACAATTTACATATACAGAAACATTTATTTCCAGGCAGAGATTGATAGTAAACTGCCTAAAATATTCAGGTGAAAGTTATTGTATAAACAAAAACCAGAGCTTTGCTGTTAGGAAGAAGCAATCTCGATATCACAGTGTGAAAACACATAGTACGTTTTTGCACAAAATATTGAAAAATTAAAATAATAGAATTTTTCAAGAATTAAATACAATATATTCAAGTAAATATTTCACATTTGGGCCTTCAATAGTTCATTTTAGTCTAAGATTGTTTTTAATCAAGTAATTAAATATTTTCTTCAATCAGGGAAATCGCTCTCCCCTGAGAGTGAGCTAGTGTGTACTGAGCTTCCCGCCTAAGGGGTTAACTTGGCATCGAACCTGTTTTTCTCGAGAAAAATATTCGCAAAGGAAAACTCGTTTTTTGTATGAGTCTTCTGAGGAAGTGCAATCGTCAACTGAAGAAACTTTTATGAGAGAAGTTTTTTATCCAATTGTGGATAAAGTTTTGAACTCACTTAAGAGGTGGTCAACTGCGTTGAAAGAATACCAAAAAGTGTGGGATTTTTGGGCAATGCAGCTTAACTTCCGGGAAAATAAGATCTAAAACAAAGTTGTTTGGACCTTGAAAGACATTTAAGTGACAAAACAACCAAAGTGTCTGATATCAACGGCATTTAACTCCATCTTGAACTTTTACATGCAAGTCCGATTATGGATCATGGAAAGAACACAGTCACATCAAAAGAAGTATTGCGTGTGATCAAAAACACAAAGAGTAAAGATTTGTTTACAAACCTGTGAGTCGCATTAAGAGTTTTACTAACAATACCCGTGACAGTTGCTAGTGCCGAACGAAGCTTTAGTAAGCTTAAGCTTATAAAAACGTATTTGCGCTCTACAATGGCATAGGAAAGGCTGAACTCTCTCGCCATTCTAGGAATAGAAAATGACACCGCAAATAACTTAGACTTTAGAGAAATTCTGACAACATTTGCTCATGCAAAAGCGACTCGAATGACTTTCAATGTTTGAAGTTTGTATATAGACGACAAAAAAGAGCACCAAAGACAAGAACAAATAATGTAAAATCAAAGACTGGTTTTTTTGTACATAAATAAATTAAATATCACTATACATATATCAAATATGTTGTGGAGGGTGGGTGGTCCGTGATGCTGTTATTCATAATAGCTGCCTGTTTTCCAGTCCGCAACACGGCGGGTCCATAGGGGGTGGATAATGGAGTGGCCCTAAAGAGCTAGGGTATCATTCCCCCTAACCAAAACTGGAACGAACAAAAATACGAGTTTTACCGGGGGGGGGGGGGATGGGCGGAGGCGCCGATTTAAACCTTGCCTTGGGCGCCTACATACCAAGCGACGGCCCTGCCTCCCCATCACATTACCACAGGCTTCAAGAGTACCTCTAGTTCAAACTCAAAGACATTACCGATCTACGGCCGTGCAAGTCATAAATAAAGAGCTACATTTCACCTGTATAAATGGATACAGAGGTAAGGACAGAGGTAGTTTTACGGCACACCTTCAACTGTACAGTCAACTAAACACATATACAAGTGAAGCCTTTTTTTTTACATAAGATATGACAAAACAGACCTACAACCAAAGGTACTCCTTCCACTCCGTCAACATCCACGCGTACCAACCACCGTTTATTTTACGTGAGCCCTCCCCATCACATTACCACATTCTTCACAGACATGTGCCCTTAACTTCAGTTTAGTTAAGAAATAGAAAATCACTATTTAACCCTCTATGGCATGAATTATTCTTCGTTTTCGTTTGGTGAAGAATACACTGACTGACAGAGCAAATGCAACACCAAGAAGGAGTGGTCAGAACTTTATGCCAATTGCAGGGTTGACTGACGTCACTGAGGTATGCTCATGATGTGAAATGCGCCGCTGTGCTGCGCACGTAGCGAACGATAAATGGGACACGGCGTTGGCGAATGGCCCACTTCGTACCGTGATTTCTCAGCCGACAGTCATAATAGAACGTGTTGTCGTGTGCCACAGGACACGTGTATAGCTACGAATGCCAGGCCGCCGTCAACGGAGGCATTTCCAGCAGACAGACGACTTTACGAGGGGTATGGTGATCGGGCTGAGAAGGGCAGGTTGGTCGCTTCGTCAAATCGCAGCCGATACCCATAGGGATGTGTCCACGGTGCAGCGCCTGTGGCGAAGATGGTTGGCGCAGGGACATGTGGCACGTGCGAGGGGTCCAGGCGCAGCCCGAGTGACGTCAGCACGCGAGGATCGGCGCATCCGCCGCCAAGCGGTGGCAGCCCCGCACGCCACGTCAACCGCCATTCTTCAGCATGTGCAAGACACCCTGGCTGTCCCAATATCGACCAGAACAATTTCCCGTCGATTGGTTGAAGGAGGCCTGCACTCCCGGCGTCCGCTCAGAAGACTACCATTGACTCCACAGCATAGACGTGCACGCCTGGCATGGTGCCGGGCTAGAGCGACTTGGATGAGGGAATGGCGGAACGTCGTGTTCTCCGATGAGTCACGCTTCTGTTCTGTCAGTGATAGTCACCGCAGACGTGTGTGGCGTCGGCGTGGAGAAAGGTCAAATCCGGCCGTAACTGTGGAGCGCCCTACCGCTAGACAACGCGGCATCATGGTTTGGGGCGCTATTGCGTATGATTCCACGTCACCTCTAGTGCGTATTCAAGGCACGTTAAATGCCCACCGCTACGTGCAGCATGTGCTGCGGCCGGTGGCACTCCCGTACCTTCAGGGGCTGCCCAATGCTCTGTTTCAGCAGGATAATGCCCGCCCACACACTGCTGGCATCTCCCAACAGGCTCTACGAGGTGTACAGATGCTTCCGTGGCCAGCGTACTCTCCGGATCTCTCACCAATCGAACACGTGTGGGATCTCATTGGACGCCGTTTGCAAACTCTGCCCCAGCCTCGTACGGCGACCAACTGTGGCAAATGGTTGACAGAGAATGGAGAACCATCCCTCAGGACACCATCCGCACTCTTATTGACTCTGTACCTCGACGTGTTTCTGCGTGCATCGCCGCTCGCGGTGGTCCTACATCCTACTGAGTCGATGCCGTGCGCATTGTGTAACCAGCATATCGGTTTGAAATAAACATCAATTATTCGTCCGTGCCGTCTCTGTTTTTTCCCCAACTTTCATCCCTTTCGAACCACTCCTCCTTGGTGTTGCATTTGCTCTGTCAGTCAGTGTATTTCAAGTTTTAATACTCAACTTACGTTCAGTGTCCCGGGGTGAGCCTCAGCTACCGGGCGGGTCGCAGGTGGCAGATAGCGAACGGCATTCAAATATGGGGTTAGCTGCGAATAAGGGGAAACCCGAATAAGCAGTCCCGGACCGAGGCAAAACTGCTGCCTTGCAGAGGGGGAGGTACCTCAAAGGCTAAGGGAAGAAACCCCGACAGAAAATCTAGCAGGTCGAGGGCTATGAGGGAGGCAGCCCCTCCCTCAAAGCTTTGAAAGTAGGGCTGATAATCCAAGCATCCGAGAAAAAATATTAAAATAAATTACAGAGGGGAAACCGGATTGATTATACTGTTGACGACCAAGCGAGGAAAATGGATTATGAACATGGCAACCTGGAACGTACGGGTACTGGCCGGCAAGGAGTTTGAACTGTTGTCGGAAATGCTAAGAGCATGGCTGAACATACTGGCAGTAACAGAGACCAAGAAGAAAGGCAGTGGGCGTGAACAGCTAATGGAAACAAGCAGTGGTGAAAGGTTTTTAATGTTTCATTCAGGCATGGACAAGGAACAGAGAGCAATGGGAGGAGTCGCCATAGTTATCCCGGAAGGCTACAGACATTACGTCAAGGGCTGGAAATTCATCAACGAAAGAATGATGTCGAAGAGTTTAACTCTCAACAGTAGCTCCAATGAAGACACTACTTTCATTGCCGTATATGCACCAAATGAAGATGATATCTCATAGAGAAAGACAGGTTTTATGATGAATTGCAAAGAACAGTAGACGACACCATGGGAACCATTTTCTTCCTTGGTGACTTCAATGGCAGGGTTGGAAACAACACAGAGGGAATGGAGGGCCTGCTTGGGAAATACGGAGTGGTTCACCAGAATGAAAGTGGGAGAAGACTCCTGGACATGTGTGCAGGCAATGACTTTGTAATATGTTCCCACACAAAAAAGCACACCGCTACACAAGAGAAGTCGCCAGCCCCAATGAGAAATTCATCGTTGACTACATCCTAGTGCCACGTAGCCAGTGGAGATATATCTTGGATGCCAGAGTATACAGAGGTTATGAGATTGGAAGCGATAACTATTTGGTAGTTATGCGGCTTCACATTAATATCAAGACCAACAACTCAGTTACCAGGATGAAACCTAAAGAAAGAATAAAGGTGCATAAATTGAGAGAAGAGGCCACCCAGCAAGTATACCAAGATACTGTGAAACAACGAATTGATCTACTGGAACTGCCACCTGCGGGATGAGACCAACTGGAAGAGACATGGTGCCTGTTCGAGGAGGTAATCCTTGAAGCTGGAGCCGAGGCCTGTGGAAAGTCTAGGGGAGGGCAACATCAGAAGAGGGCACCATGATGGACAGAAGAGGTGAAGGAACTAGTCAGGGAGAAGAAGGAATTGTGGAAGAAATACTTACTCACTAAACACCCAAGTGATTATGAGGTCTAAAATAACAAAGGATTGCAGTGAAGAACGCAGTGAAAGATTCAAAACAACAGTCGTGGGAAAAGTTCGGAGAAACAATGGAAGGAAACCTACAAATAACCAAAAGCTGTTTTACAGGGTACTAAATCTTCGGAACTGAAAAGCAGTGTCTTCTCAAGTTCATAAAAGACAAAAGCGGAAACCTCCTCCGAAGTGAAAATGACATCATGGAACGGTGGAAAGAACATTTTCAAGAACTGCTCGGAGGAAATATGGAAATTGAGGATAACGATCAAGCAGGAGAAAATCAGCAGCACCAAGAGGAAGATGGGACCTCCGAGGAATTGCGTATTGAGGAATTAAAGCGTGCACTGATGAAAATGAAACTAGGCAAAGCTGCAGGCCACGACCAGATAGCACCTGAGATGCTCAAGTTTATGGGCAAAAGTGGTGAAGATTTATTCCATCGTATTATCAACCTGGCCTGGAAAACAAAGAAGGTACCAACTGACTGGGAGTACAGTGTCGTTGTTCCAATATTCAAGAAAGGTGACAACAGAGATTGTACAAACCATTGTAGCATATCGCTCCTGAGCGTGCCAGGAAAATGTGTATGCAAGGATCCTGGAAGATAGATTAAGGCAAGTTGTAGAACCACAGTTCGATGAAGCGAAGTGTGGGTTTCGGCCAGGAAGAAGCACCCATGACCTCATTTTCACCATCAGACTGATCAGCGAAAAGCTGATGTGGTATGGAAAAGAGGCGCATCTCGCCTTCATCGACATCGCCTTTGACACCATTCCGAGATTTGAAAATTGGAAGACACTAAAGAAAAGAAATGTTGACCAACAGCTAACAGCAGCAATTCAAAGCTTGTACAGTCGATGTCAGAATTATGTTCGAAACTGCAATGCAGAGTCTCAGGTGTTCGAGACCCAGTGGGACTCAAACAAGGCTGCATCCTCAGCCCACTTCTCTTCATTACCTTAATGGATGATGTGATCAAATCGTGTAATGGGAAGGTGCAGAAATTCAAGCTCGGCCATAAGTTTTTGAGGCCAGTGTATATCACCATTGTGCCTTTGCTAATGACATATTGCTGCTGGGAGATTCGGAAAGGAATCTACAGAAGAACTTGTTAATCTGGGAGGAAGAGCTGGAAGAGAGGGGCACGTAAATCAATGCAAGAAAAACTCAGACCATGATGATGTCACGGCAGCCTACCTCAAAGCAGATTGCACTGAATGATGGCACAATATTGGAGCAGACAACCCATTTTAAATACCTTGGAGCCACATTGCAGGAAGATGGCAGAATAGATGGAGAAATTATAGCTCGATCCCAATCCACCGGGCGGCTCTTCAATGCACTGAAAATAAATTTTCTTAACAACTCTTCTGTGTCTAAACCCACGAAACTCCGTGTGTATACGGTGCTATATCTGCCAACCTTTCTCTATGGCTGTGAAACTTGGGCATTGACCAGCAAACACCGGAGTAGAATTCAGGCATCAGAAATGCGATTTCTCCGTAAAATTGAAGGGAAAACGAAAAGGGAGAGAATCAGGAATCAGACCATCAGAACCAGTCTTGACGTCTCACCTGTTGACAAGAAAATTGAACAGAGCCAACTACGATGGTTTGGACATGTTCAAAGAATGGAGGATAAGAGAATGGCTAAACAAAACAAGCTTTGGACGCCAGAATGCAAGAAGCTAGACCACGCGGCAAACCCAGAAGAATGTGGGAAGAAGATGTAAAGGCAGCTGGGGAAGCCATGGGAGGGGAATGGAGGAAAGTGAAGGAGCTGGCCCGAGACAGAACCCGCTGGAGGACCCTCTGGAAAACCTCGACACCGCAAGGTAGAAGAGGACCGACTAAGTAAGTAAGTAAGTAAGTAAGTAAGTAAGTAAGTAAGTAAGTAAGTAAGTAAGTAAGTAAGTAAGTAAGTAAGTAAGTAAGTAAGTAAGTAAGTAAGTAAGTAAGTAAGTTTTAGATATACCACCAATTCTTAAGTGGGGCTAATAGCTTAACACTCGTATGTGATATGGATTGCCGTAACGGGGTATATATATATATACATACGATTTTTCACGATTTTACCACTTCTCGCAACGATCGCTGATCAACCACACGTCTCTAAGGTGGATTTCTCCGTACCCAACACCATTTCTTCTTTTTGATTGGCCGCATCTTTACTTCTGCACCCAGCCGCGATAAAAAAAGCATATCGGCTGACGCCAAGTAGGTAGTCTGCCTTCCCATCACCATCACTACTTCCGCATTAACTGCTTCCCGATTACAAACGTATCTCGTGTACTGGATAATTGTCTTCCCACTCGTCGGATCCTCATTCAAGTTCCAACAGGAGATGCCGTACAACAACTGCTCCAAGACGGTGTGTACCTCGACCTCTCCACGCATCGTGTGGAACGTTGCCTTTCATATTTTGACGACGCTTTTGAGCCTTTCGTCGCACTCATACTACCCCAACGACTCCCGCCTCCCCTGACATCGCTCTCTTCCTACTACCCCCTGTCACCACCACCACCACTTCTACCATCACAACTACCACCAACATTTCTGCCCATGCTTCCTCTACTATTACTCTAACTACTACCGTTATGTCCCATTCCTCCCCACTTATCACATTTCCTTTCCCCATCCCACCCTCCTTTACTCAACAACATGCAACAAACCAGCAGCCTGCTGAGGAAAATGCCACCGTTCAAGATACAGCGTGCCCACCGCCTCCACCATCACCGCCGACAGACCAGCATACCATCTACAGCTGTGTTGTTTGCGGCTTGGATCCGAATCTCCCCAAATGAGGTTGAGGTCATCGTCCACGAACTTCGCCTGGCAGGAATCCCCGTGTGGAGACCGTTAAGGATCCACAACGCCGATGAACCCACGTATCTCGTGCGCCTCCAACTTCCGACGTCTGCAGATAATCAAGGATTCATCGCTCATGGAATCCATCTCCACGGTCGCCACCATCGTGTAGAACCCTCCCGCTCACCTACCCGACACTTGACCCGACCTACATCACCTCGTCGGCGTCCCTGGCCTGCCCCTCCTCCTCCCCCACTTACTCCCAATATGCAGATTCATCCACCACCACCCAATTACTTTTCCCCACCTCCGCCCCCATCAGACGTTCTTCGCCTACTGCTCACATCCCTTATAAACTCCTCCTCCTTCTATCACAACTTTGCACTTCACCTCTTCAATACCCACGCTCGTACTCTCTTCTCAATTTGCAATCCTTGCCCACATCCCCTTATATAATATCCACGCACACACCTCCTCATTCCTTACTTCGAATGAACCTCCTCCTCACACTATCGCTCCTTCTCCAACCAACCGAAACTACTGGCCAGAGTGAAGGCGTAACCTTCAAGGTGGCCCGCCCCTCCCCTTCAGGGAGGGGAACGGAAAGATAGGGGAAAAACGATTTTACCCTAAGCTTTTAACATTCAAAGACCGAACATTACTGCCTACTGGCCATGGGTATGTATTGCAAGGCGCAAGTATACTTGCACGACAGAGGTCGGTAATGTCTTTGAGGTTGATCCAGAGGTACTCCTGAAGCCTACTAAACACACATGCAAGTGATGCCTTGTTTTCTACATAACATGACAAAACAGCCCTACAACCAAAGGTAATCCTTCCACCCCGTCAACATCCACGCGTACCAACCACCGTTTATTTTACGTGGGCCCTCCATATCACATTACCGCAGGTTTCAGAGACATGTGCCCTTAACTCCAGTTTAGTAATGGTAAATCACTATTTAACCCTCTACTGCATGAATCATTCTTCGCTTTCGTTTGGTGAAGAAAATTTCAAGCTGTAATGTACAACTTACGTTCAGCGTTTTAAATATACAACCAATTCTTAAGTGGGGCTAATAGCTCAACACTCGTACGCGATATGGATTGCCATAATGGGGTATATATATATATATATATATATATATATATACGATTTCTCACGATTTTACGCTAAGTTTTTAACATTCAAAGGCCGAACATTACTGCCTACTGGCCATGGGTACGTACTGCAAGGCGCAAGTATACTTGCACGACTGTAGGTCGGTAATGTCTTTGAGGTTGACCCAGAAGTATTCTTGAAGCCTACTAAACACATACACAAGTGATGCCTTGTTTTTTACATAACATATGAGAAAACAGCCCTACAACCAAAGGTACTCTTTCCACCCGGTTAAAATCCACGCGTAGGAACCACCGTTTATTTTATGTGGGCCCTCCCCATAACATTACCACAGGCTTTACAGACATGTGCCCTTAACTCCAGTTTAGTTAAGTAATGGGCTTCAGTTTATGTATTTGTAAGTTTCTTACCGAGAACATGTGAAAACACTAGCTGCGCCACATTTTTACAGCTACTACCGACAGCATGTAGGTTCAAACTAGACTACAATTATGATATTTGGTAAAATAGTTTTTTGAAAAGAAAAGTTCAAATATTATTACTCACAGTTTCATTAATTTTGTTGAAATTTGTATTGCCCCATTTTCATAAATAAAGAGCTACATTCATGATTATGTTCCATTTTTTAAGATAATTCACTCTAAAACAGTGCTAAATTTCATTTATCTATGATTAATTGTTACAGAGATAATAAAATTAGTATTCTAAAAATACAATTTTACAGGATAGAATACAAAGTGTAACTCCAGTATCTCAGTAACGATTAATCGTATACCTATGTAATTGGGCACACTATTTAAGTGTGCAGTTATCTTAATTGTGAACTACATTCCAGACTACAATTATGATATTTGGTAAACTAGTTTTTTGTCAAGAAAAGTTCAAATATTGTTACTCAGAGTTTCATAAATTTTGTTGAAATTTTTATTGCGCCAAATTTTTACAGCTACTACGCACAGCTTGTAGGTATAAACTAGACTACAATTATGATATTTGGTAAAATATTTTTTGTCAAGAAAAGTTCAAATATTTTTACTCAGAACTTCATAAATTTTGTTGAAATTTGTATTGCCCCAATTTTCATAAATAAAGAGCTACGTCGTGTACCTATGTAATTGGGCACACTATTTTAGAGTGCAGTTATCTTAATTGTGAACTACTTTCTAGACTACAACTATGATATTTGGTAAAATAGTTATTTTGTCAAGAAAAGTTCAAATATTTTTACTCAGAGTTTCATAAATTTTGTTGACATTTTAATTGCTCCACATTTTTACAACTACTACACACAACATGTAGGTACAAACTAGACTACAATTATGATATTTGGTAAAAAAAATTTTGTCAAAAAGTTCAAATATTGTTACTCAGAATTTCATAAGTTTTGTTGAAATTTTTATTGCCCACATTTTCATAAATAGAGAGCTACATTCATGATTATGTTGCATTTTTAAGATAATTCACTCTAAAACACAGTTCTAATTTTCATTCGTCTATGATTAATTGTTAGAGAGATAATACAATTAGTATTCTAAAAAATACAATTTTACAGGATAGAATACAAATTGTAACTCAGTATCTCAGTAACGATTAATCGTATAGCTATGTAACTGGGCACCCTATTTTAGTGTGCATTTATCTTAATTGTGAACTACATTCAAGAATGTAGCTCTTTATTTATGAAAAACAGGCCATCAAATATTCAACCAAATTTGAGACAATTTCAATAGCAATATTTGAAAATTTCCTACAATAAATCTATTTTACATAATATCATGTTTGTAGTCTACTTTGTACCTACAGGCGGTCGGCAGTAGCTGTAAAAATGTCAATCATGTCACAACAGATAGGGAATCTACCACCTGGGCGACTGCCCTAAATGCAGATCAGTATTGATTGATTGATTGATTGATTGATTGATTGATTGATTGATTGATTGATTGATTGATTTCCAAGTTTACTCTTCCGATTTCTTGGAGTGAATTTCAGTCTTAAAACATTGCAAAGAATAAAGTGTGATAAAACATTAATCTTGATGTGTAACCAATAACTAATAAGCTAATGAAAATCTGCAATGTTCATTCATTGCAAATATAATAG
Source organism: Anabrus simplex (assembly GCF_040414725.1). Classification (NCBI taxonomy): domain Eukaryota; kingdom Metazoa; phylum Arthropoda; class Insecta; order Orthoptera; family Tettigoniidae; genus Anabrus; species Anabrus simplex. The sequence continues at coordinate 255,572,754 of NC_090266.1, forward strand.
TATTTTTATCCAAAATATGATGGCTTAAATAGTGATTTTTCATTACTTAATTGCGGTCATCAGAGACATGTGCCCTTAACTCCAGGTTAGGTAGTCGTAAGTTTCTTACTGAGAACATGAGAAAACACTAGCTGCGCCATTTTCCCATACGAAATTTAATTGTTCAATAAACTCATTCTCATATCTGCTGTTTGCTGCTATCCATTCTTCTTTGTACTCTTCGATTACCGGTACATCACACATACCTGCTTGTCGAAATCTTCAGCTGCGAGTAAAAAATCTGGAAACTTTTCTTCTACTACGAGAAGACGCGATGCTTTGTCATCGAATACCTTAAATGCCATAGTACCATCGTTCTTCTCGAGGGGATCTGCTTACAACTTCTGTTTAAATTCATTGAGAGACCGTGTGAATTGACGACGTCATAAAGTACATGATGTAATTGTAAGCACTGTCACGGTCGCCAGATGTAGAAGTGATGCCTTGTTTCTTTCTACATAACATATGACAAAACAGCCTTACAAGCAAAGGTACTCCCTCTACCCCGTCAACATCCACGCGTACCAACCACCGTTTACTTTACGTGAGCCCTCCCCATCACATTACCACAGGCTTCAAGAGTACCTCTGGATCAACATCAAAGACATTACTGACCTACGGTCGTGCAAGTATACTTGCGCCTTGCAAGATGTACCCATGGCCAGTAGGCAGTAAAGTTCGGTCTTTGCATGGTAAAAGCTTAGCTTAAAATAGTTTTTTCCCAGTGTTTTCATTCCCCACCCTGATGGTGTGGGGCGGGCCACCTAGAGGGTTACGCCCTCTCTCAGGCCAGGAAATGCTGTCGGGTGGGGTAGAGGTGATGGAAGAAAGAGGTGGGTAAAGGATGTGAAGAAGTAGGAGATGGGAGAAGAAGTGCGTCTGTGCCTAAGTAGGGGACAACTGCTTTATTTATTTCATCGGTTAAGGTACATTCTTGTATAAGGGAGAACATTTAAACTAGGGTGTGAGGGGAAGTGTGGAGTGCGAGGATGTGAAAAAAGTGATGTGTTACGCGAGGTTGTGAGGGGGAAATGTGGAGTGCCAGGAGGTGGAATAAAGAGGAGATATTCATGAGCGATGTGAGGAGGAGACGGAGGAGGTGAAACTTAGGCAGTGGGGATGAAAGGTAACCGGAAGGAGGTGGAGAAAAACGGGTTTATGGGCGAGGTGGGGAAGGAGGGGCTGGCCGGTGACGTCGTCGATATGTGGGATGGCGGTTCGGAAATTGAGGGGGAGAGCGGGAATATTCTACATGATGATGGCCGCCATATAGGTACAGTCCATATTCAACGAGGCGCTCGGAGTCGGCAGAGATTGGAAGATGAAGTCGAACCAAAAAGTAGGGCCTTCGGCATTGAAGATCCTGTATGCCCTGCGGACCGGTAGTCCTGCCCGGCAAAGTTCGTGGGCGATGTCTTCCGGTGGTTTACTCGGGTCCACTCCGCGGGCTACGCAGCTGAAGATGGTGGTGCTGTCGAGCGGCGTTGGGGATGATGGTGGATTGCTGTATCAACTGGAAGTGAGGCAGTTTCCTCTCCAGGAAGTAGAAGGTGTGCGGTATGAGAGCTAGGTTGTTCAGGGATGGGACGGACGGGGAGAGAAAAATCATAAGTGGGAAAGGATGAGATATGGATGTTGTGGTGATGGGAACGGAAGAAGAGGTGGGAATAGACGAAGTGAGGGTGGTGGAGGTGGTGGTAGTAGTTACTGATGTGGTGCAAAGGGAAGACGAAGTCGGGTGTGGCGATGTTTCCGGTGGTGGCGTGGCTGCTGAAGACTGAGCTGGTGTATTGTCCAGGAGCTGAGCCAGAATATTCGGAGGCGCAGAGTCGGTACGATAGAGGGTGCGATGGATAACCACTACGTTGTCAATTATGTACCGGAAGAGATCTGCATTAGGGATATACAACAGAACATCCGAGGAATGTTCAAAGCCGGCGAGAAGTCTTGAAACACTATGGACGCCCAGTAGACGGAGTTCGTTTTCGAGTTCATATTCGGAGATAGAGGAAGGAATATCACGGGCGATGCAGGTGTACATGATGGGAAGGCCGACTTCCTTCGAGGTGTTAGGACGATGTGCTTGTTGAAGCTGGCGAGGTGCAAGTTAGAGATGAGGCGGCACCCGGCCAGACAAAAAAGTGAAGTGGTCCTGTGTTGGTCATCATCGTAATGGTGTCTCCAACCTGAGCTGTGTGTCGCCGGTGTGTGTCCTAGTGTGTGCGTAAACCTGAACCTCGCGCTGCGACTGCTGCCGCTTGAAGAGCGACAGCTGTGTTTGAATTGTAATTTTCGACCGATTGGATCTTTACATAACATTTTGATATGAGGCACGTAGAGCGTGCAACTCATGGTAGTGTTTGGTACTAAGCAAAGCAAAGCAAGGTCACCTCCGTACAGGCCATGAAAGCCCTTGGAGGGGTGGAAGGTAAAGGCTTCCACTATCCGTAACCTCGGCACTTGAAGGGGTAGAGCGGTTAGCTATGCGGCCGGCAGCCTTTGCCCCCAGGAATTAACCTGGTACTCATTTTTGGTGTAGGCTGAGTGAACCTCAGGGCCATGTGCATCTCCGGATGTGGAAATCTCGTTTCTTAAATTTTACGACTTTCTGACGGGGATTCGAACCCATGTCCTTCCGGGCGAGCCGAGCACGCCCTTACCGGCTCGGCCAGGCAGCCCCTCTTTTGTACTAAACTAGTTTAATTTGCTACAGTTGGTTCCTTCCTGGTGACCAGGAGTGTTCTAAGGTATATATTTATGTTAATATAAAACTCTAAGCCTATTACTAGTTACATACAAGCTTAATCAATCAATCAATCAATCAATCAATCAATCAATACTGATCTGCATTTAGGGCAGTCGGCCAGGTGGCAGATACCCAATCTGTTGTTTTCCTACCCTTTTCTTAAATGATTTCAATGATATTGGAAATTAATTGAACAGTTATTCCAATCCGTAACTCCCCTGCCTATAAATGAATATTTGCCCCTATTTGTCCTCTTGTATTCCAACTTTACCTTCATATAGTGATCTTTCCTATTTTTAAAGACGCCACTCAAACTTATTCGTCCGCTAATGATATTCCAAACCAGTTCTCAGCAAACAGCTCGGAACATACCACTTAGTCGAGCAGCTCGTCTCCTTTCTCCCAGTCTTCCCAGCCCAAACTTTGCAACATTTTTGTAACGCTAATCTTTTGTCGGAAATCACCCAGAACAAATCGAGCTGATTTTCTTTGGATTTTTTTTCCAGTTCCCGAATCAAGTAATCATGATGAGGGTGTCATACACTCGAACCATACTTTAGTTGGGGTCTCACCGGAGACTTATAAGCCCTCTCCTTTACATCCTTATTGCAACCCCTAAACACCTTCATAACCATGTGCAGAGATCTGTATCCTTTATTTACAATCCCATTTATGTGATTACCCCAATGAAGATCTTTCCTTATATTAACACCTAGATACTTACAATGATCTCCAAAAGGAACTTTCACCTCATCAACGCAGTAATTAAAACTCAGACGACGTATCCTATTTGTGAAACGCACAACGGGACTTTTAGCCCATCCTAAAATTGTAGATTCTGAATCTTTTGGAAAGCCTGTGTATCCCCCATGTGCAATAGAATCTCCGCTCATCTCCCCTCCTCTGGTACGTGCACGTTTGTGGAGGTCAATAATGAACCAGTGGATGCTCTCCTCGATACTGGTAGTGTAGTATGTTTAATGAGTTATGCTTGGTACGGTCAAATGAAAACCTCATGTAAATTACCTGAATTGGAACCCACTAACTTAAAATGTGTTTCTGCCAATTGTCAGTTTTTTAATATCTTGGGTTCAGTGACGGTCAAGTTGAGAATTGGAATTTTCACTTTGAAAATCAAGTGCTTGGTAACATCTAATCTATCATGTAACGTTATTCTTGGGACCAATTTTCTATCTAGGGCTGGGCTTGTTTTGGATCTACAGTGTCAAAAATTATTTTGCGAATTTTCTCCTGATTTAAAGTTTGACTTGATTAACGTTCCTTTGAAAATGTCCATTGTTTCTTGTGTGGGTTACCCTAGGTCCGATGAGCCTAGCGACATTGATCGCCTTGACCTGAATCACTTATGGGATGTCGAAGCCTGTCAAGTCCATGATCTTTGTAAGAAATTTCCCGATGTGTTCACTAGTAAGTTAGGCTTGACTGACGTTCCCGAGTATGATATCGAGTTGTCTGACCATCAGCCAGTTCGATCTCCTCCTTACCATCTTTCCCCACCCCGTATGTTGGAACTGAAGAAAATTGTTGAGCAAATAGAGAGAGATGGATTAATTAGGCTTCCCACTTCTCCGTACGCGTCCCCTGTGTTCTTGGTACCCAAGCCTTCTGGTGGTTTTCGCGCAGTTATTGACTACAGGGCCCTAAACAGCAAGATTGTGCTCCAATCTATCCCATTGCCCGACCTTCATACTTGTTTTGGATGGTTCTCGGGAGCGAAATTTTTCACGGTCCTAGATTTGAACCAAGCATACTACCAAGTGAGAAATAAAGAGACTAAGAAGGAGGTGCAGACTGGAAAGAAATAGAGTTAGAAATGGCTGTGGAAGTAAGGAGAAATTGAAGGAACTTACTAGAAAATTGAATCTAGCAAAGA